>NW_004524645.1:8425427-8457979 GCF_000260255.1 Octodon degus | reverse complement strand
TAAAATCTTGTTTTGAGATTTTGTACCATTGTTTTTATGTTTTTTTCTTTAAAATAAAATACCTGATGAGAAAAAAAAAACAAAGATATCACCTGAAAGAGTAGAGTTGGAATACTTTAGGCTGTTGTGTATGGGAGATTCTGGTCATCTCTAAACACCAGAATGCTGCTAGAAATCCTTCTAGTAAAGACCCGTTTCAGGAGATTTCTATTAGGAAGGACTGTGTTGGTTGTGTCCTGCTTACTCTTCTCTTATTGCTGGGACACAATATCCGACACCCAAAATGAAGGAAGGAAAAGTTCATTTAGCTCACAGTTTGAGGAGGTTTAAGTTCATACAAAGCTGGCTCCAAGTCAGACTGGCACATGGCAGAGGGCAGCAGTTCATAGTGGTGGAATACAGCAAAACAGCAAGAGCACATGGGAGGAGTAATTGCGACAGTGGCAACTGAGGGAAAGTCTGTCTCCCTTATGTTGCATTCAATCTACCTGCCCCAGGCTGAGTGTAGCACTCACACCCATGATCCTAGCAGGATTTACACCCACAATCCCAGCAGCACTCATATCCATATTCCCAGCACTGGATCATGAATTAATCACAAAGTCTAGAAGTTCATCCCGTAACTGCATGAGGCTTTGGCACGACAACTGGACACAACCCATAACAGTTGTTGAACTCCAGATGGTGTATGTTATGGCTTGGCAGAAAGTTTGTCTGTATTTTGCTCCTGTCCAGAAACTTTTCTTGAGACTAAGATTAAAGGTGGGTGCCTAATTAATCTAGTAAACAAAATTTCAAGGCAGTCGAATGTTGAGGCTGTGGGACAGCTATTGTTGGGGGCTTTAAGCCAGATTTATGTTGAGATTCAAGAGCAAAGAGCCCAGCAGGATGATTTAAAATGTTGTGAGTTTGGCCAGAAAAGAAAAAGCTACAGTAAAGCTGTGGACTGCAAAGATAAAGTTGAGGAGATCTGCATTGCTGATAAGGAACAGGAGAATATGAAAGATAGCCTGAGGGCATCACAAGAAGCAACAAATCTCTACCTTTTGCAGCCTCAAAATTGCAATTGATGTACCCTGAAAAACTATCTATCAAATTCAATGATGAGATAAGATTCTTCCATGACAAAGAACAACAAAATGAATTCATGACCACAAAACCAGCTCTACACAGAGTACTGACAGTGGGCCAGGGAGATAGCTCAGCAGCATAAGTGCCTGCCTGGCAAGCACAAAGCCCTGAGTTCGAACCCCAGTACAAAAAAAGAGTACTGACATATTCTAGAAAGAGACAGACAACAAAGCAGAAAGAAAGAGAGAGAGAGAGAGAGAGAGAGAGAGAGAGAGAGAGAGAGAGAGAGACAACTACAACTTCAAGAATAATGGCAGGAAGAAGCTACCAACCAAAGAGGGTAATTTAAAAGAGGGGAAAAGTACAGAATGTATAGCAGGAAAATAAAATGACAAAGAAAATCCAATAAATATCAGTTATAATCATCAATGTAAATGGCCTCAATTCACCAATCAAAAAAAAAAAAAACAAAACAAAACACATCCTAGCAGAGTGGATCAAGAAACAATATGCTGTATACAAGAAACACATTTAGCTTAAAAGAAAATTCACAGACTGAAATTCAAAGTATGGAAAACAATCCTCCACATAACAAGAACCCAGAAAAAGGCAGGGGTAGCTATTCTGGTTGCTGACATTATCAGTTTCAAACCAGGAATGATGAAAAGAGATAGAGAAAGTCACTTCACACTTGTTAGGGGAAAACTGCAAGAGGGGGAGATGACAATCATAAATATATATGCACCCAGTGTACGAGCACCTATCTACATAAGACAAATTCTAACAAACATAAAAAATCGAATAAACAATAATATAATTGTAATTGGGGACTTTAACACCCCACTGTCAAAGAAATAGATCAAGTAGGCAAAAAAAAATCATCAAAGATATTTCTAAACAAAACTTGAGAAGAAATAAACTTAGTAGACATTTTCAAAGTGTTTCACCCAGCAACATCAGAATACACATTCTGTGCATCTGCATATGGGATGTTCTCCAAAATAACCATATGCTAGCACAAAGAGCATGCTTAAGTAAATGGAAAGGAATTGAAATCATCCTATGCATACTATGAACATAATGCAATGAAGCTGGAAATTATTGACAAAAGAAACCACAAAAGCACTATGAACATATGGAAAATAAATAACAACCCCCTGAAAAACAAATGGATGCCAGATGAAATTAAAGAAATTGAACAATATTTACAAATGAGTGAAAATGCAGGTACAACTTATAGGGACCTGTGGTATGCAATGAAAGCTCTTTTTTGTGTATTTAGTACAGGGCCTGCAGAGTATACAGGGTCTCACTACATAGACAAGACTCATAGTGATTCTCATGTTTTCAGCTTCCCAAGCCCTGGGATTACAGGTGTGAGCCACCACACCCAGTCTCAATTGCAGTTTCAGCACACCATGAGGGCGGGGCTGGCATGGCATGACAGGGATCGAACCCCAGCCGCTGCACTCTGCCTAAGCAGGTGCTTTAGTCTGCTGAGCTATCTGGACAGCTCTGAAAGCTGTCTTAAGAGGGAAATTTATAGCAGTAAATTGTCACATTAGGAAAACAGAACAAACCCAAATAAACAATCTTAAGTTGCTCCTCAAGCTCAGAAAAAGAAAAGCAAGGCAAATCCAAAGCCCAAGGAAGGCAGGAAATTATAAAGATCAGAGCAGAAATAAATACAATAGAAACAAAGAAAGAATTAAAGAATCAAAGAATTGGTTCTTTGAAAGAACAAATAAAACTGATAAACCCCTATCCAAACTCATCAAAAAAATAAAGAAAAAGAAAAAACTCACATTCATGCAATAAGAAATGAAAAGGGTACATGAGATCAATTTAAAAATGAGTGTAAAGGGGGAACAAAAGTCAAAATATTTTTTAAAAATCTTTAAAAATAATGCCTCTGCCTAGCATGCCAACAAGAATGCATTGATATTGTGAACATTTGTGATATATGTATTAATAAATAAAGCAATTACAAAAAAAGAAATGAAAAGGGCGGAATCACTACAAATCTTAAAGAAATTCAGAAGATAATCAATACTACTTCCAAAATCTTTCCTCTCACAGGGTGAAAAACACAGAGGAAATGGAGAGCTTCCTAGATACATGAACTGTCAAAGCTGAATCAAAAAGATATAAAAATTCTGAATAGTCTAGTAACAGGAAATGAAATTGAAAATGTAATAAAAACCTACCAACAAAGAAAAGCTCAGGTCTTAATGGATTCACAACTGAATTCTACAAGAAATTTAGAGAAGAATCCATGACAACTTTTCTCAAACTCTTCAATGAAATTGAAAAGGAAACAATTCTCCCAAACTCATTCCTAGAGGCAAGCATCATTCTAATACCAAAAACAGAAAAAGACCCAACTGAAAAAGAGAAATACTAGTCAATCTGTCTAATGAACGCAGATGCAGAACTCCTCAATAAAATACTAGCAAACAGAATACACCAAATTATCAGGAAAATTATACATCACAACCAAGTTGGAATGATCCCAGGAATTCAGGAATGGGTCAATATATGCAAATCCATAAATGTAATCCACCATATCAAGAGAGCCAAAGACAAGAACCACATGATCATCTCAAGAGATGCAGAAGAAGCTTTTGATTAAGTCCAACACCCACTCATGATAAAAAAAAATACCTACAGAAAATCAGAAGAAGGGCCGCCAAAATATCTCAGAGGATAAAAGCACCTGTAAGCAGGTACAGGGGCTGGGGGTTCAATCCCCAGACCGGCCATGCTGACCCTGCCCCTGGGACATGCTGAGATGGCAATAGCGACTGGGCATGGTGGCATGGGCCTATAATCCCAGCTCTTGGGAGGCTGTAAACAGGCATATCACTATGAGTCCGATCTAGTACTGAGACTCTGAACAACCTGTAGACTCTTCCCTAAAATACAGAAAGAAAGAAGAAAGAAAGAAAGAAAGAAAGAAAGAAAGAAAGAAAGAAAGAAAGAAAGAAAGAAAGAAAGATCAGAAGAGATTGTAACTCAACCTGATAAAAATCATCTGTGAGAAACCTACAGCCAACATCATACTAACTGGACAAAAACTGAAAGCCTTCATTTTACAATCAGGAACGAGACAAGTATGTCCACTGTTACCATTCATATACAATATAGTTCTGGAAACATTAGCCAGAGCAATTAGACAAGAGAAGGAAATAAAAGGAATAATGATTAGAAACAAAGAAGTGAAATTACCATTATTTTCAGATGACATGATATTGTACAGAGAAAACACCAAAAACTCCACGAAAAGACTTGGAAATGTAGTAAACTAAATTCAGTAGCATACCAGGATACAGAGTCAACACTCCAAAATAAATAGCATTTCTATGCACAAACAACAAACACACCAAGAGTGAAATTAGGGAAGCCATGGCTTTCACAGTAATGTCCAAAAAATAAAATACTTAGGAATCAATCTCACAAAGAAAGTAAAAGATTGGTGCAGTACAAATTATAGTACTCTGTGAAAAGGGATCAAAAGGGATTTCAGAAAACGTAAAGATATTCCTTGTTCCTGAATAGGAAGAACGAACATTGTGAAAATGGCTGTATTCCTAAAATTGTTATACAGATTTAGTGCAACCTCAATTGAAATACAATTAGTATACCTCGCAGATCTAGAGAAAACATTCCTAAAATTCATCAGGAACCAGAAGAGACCCAGAATTTTAAAAGCAATTATGGGCAACAGAGGAAAGGCAGGAGGCATGACAATTCCTGACCTGGAATTGTACTACAAAGCTACTGTGATAAAATCAGCATGGCAAGGCATAAACATAGACATGAAGACCAATGGAACAGATTAAAAGATGCTGAGTAATACTCCATTGTATAAAAATACCACATCTTTTTCATCCATTCCTCTGGTGATGGGCATCTTGGCTGCTTCCAAGATTTGGCTATCACAAATTGTGCTGCTATAAACATAGGTACACATATATTACTATGATATGACATTTTCAGATCCTCCGGGAAAATTCCCAGTAGGGGCATAGCTGGTTTAAATAGGATTTCCAGTCTTAGTTTTCGAAGGAGTTTCCACATTGATTTCCATAATGGTTGCACCAGTCTACATTCCCACCAGTAGTGGAGAAGGGTTCCTTTTTCCCCACACCCTCTCCAATATTTGTTGTTGGTTGATTTCTTTATGATAGCCATTCTTTCTAGGGTGAGCTGGTATCTCAATGTTGTTTTAATTTGCATTTCACAGGCTAGTGGAGCATTTTTTCATAACTTTATTTGCTTCTTTAATTTTATCCTCTGAGAAGTGTGTGTTGATCTTGGAAGAGAAAAAGAAGGGTTTCAAGGACAGCCAACATTTTTGGCCCTAGCCTTTCAATGTCAGTGAAGACTCAGGATATAGGAGAACCTGTACTGTAACATCAGGTAACTCAGTTGTGTCCCAAATTTTCTGATCAAGGAGATTATGGGGCCACAGAGGAAAGTGATCAATGATGTAAAGTGTGCCTAAGGAGAGTCACATGGAGAAAAAATATTCTTTCAGGCTTTCACAGAGAACAAACTGATCCAGTAATGGCATGACTCATTCACATGGCTGACACTGACAAAGGATCTACAAACTGTAGTACAGGGTCTCAGGATAAATCTTGAGGGGATTTGACTGACCTTATCAGATACAAAAACTACATTTCTTGTTATATAGGTCTTGCTTTATTTTGGTCTTAACCATCTAGCAGAAAAGTATAAAAATGAAGTATAAAAAGTAAAGCCATGTTAATATGCTGAGCTGTAAAAGGCTCAAGTCAACAACTTTGGACATTGCTAGTCTTACAGAAAACCCAGTACTATTATGGACTACTGAACTATATTGGAATATTTTGCTGAATTCACGCACCTGCAATATTTAAATGACAATGGAATGCCTTTCTTTGACAAAACTAAACAAAAAAGGGAGATACAAATGAACGACCATTTTGTATCTGGATATTAGGATAGATATACAGCTGCATTCTCTTAATTCAATGAAAAAAAAGATTTGTTCTAATAGTGCCTGTGGACAGGATATCATGTCTGTGTCTTGTACATTGGATAACCACTAAGACAACAATATGCAATGTATTAATTATTGAAACTGTGCTAGTAATTGGTTTTGAAACTGTGTCATTGCTATGTTTCTCAATAAAATTATTTTTAAAAAATAAAGGATGCATATACAACTACAAACACGTTCAGCCATCTTATCTTTGACAAAGGGACCAACTATGTTGCACTAGAAGAAAAAATTATACTCAACTGTCCCTCTGACAAAGGCATTCTATCTAGAACATATAAAGAATTTTTAAAAAATTAGTCCCCCAAAATTCAAAGACACAATCCCA
This sequence comes from Octodon degus, assembly GCF_000260255.1. Lineage (NCBI taxonomy): Eukaryota > Metazoa > Chordata > Mammalia > Rodentia > Octodontidae > Octodon > Octodon degus. Next base: position 8,451,533 of record NW_004524645.1, on the reverse strand, counting down.
AAATGGGCATCTGAGATGAATCTATACTTCCCAGATGAAGAAATATAAATGGCAAATAAATATATGAAGAAATGCTCAACATCACTGGCCATTCAAGAAATGTAAATTAAAACAACACTGAGATTCCATCTCACTCCAGAAGAATGGTTCTCATAAATAAATCACCTAATAACGAATTCTGGAGATGCTTTAGGCAAAAAGGAACCCTTCGCCACTCTTGGTGTGTATACTGGTACCATCTCTACGAAAATCAGTGTGGAGACTCCTCAAAACAGTAGGATTAGAAGTCCCATTCAATGCATCTATTCCTCTCCTGGGTATTTTTCCAGAAGAACTGAAAGCATCGTGCCCCAGGGATTCATGTGCACGCATGTTTATAGCAGCACAATTTGTCATAGCTAAATCTTGGAAACAACCCAAATGCCCATCAACTGAGGAACAGATAAAAAAAGATGTGGTATTTTTACAGAATGGAGTATTATTCAGCTATAAAACAAAATAAATTTGAGGTTTTTACTGGTAAATGGATGCAACTAGAGACCATACTCTTAAGTGAAATAAATCAGACCTGTATGTGCAAACATAGTATTGTGTCCTTAGTGTAGGAACCTGAAAGAGTAAATAAAATCTGAAAGGTACAATGGATCCTGTGAAAAGGAAATGAATCTGCCCAAAAGGAAGGGATTACTGAGATGAGAAGGACAGTAGAGGAAGTGGAGGAGAAGGCTATATCTGTGTGTGTAAGCAGGATGGCTTGGATAATTGTACTGAGATTTCTCCTGGTTTATGGAAAGGAGCAGTTAATGCTTTTTTTTGTCTTCACCTTTTATTTTTTTTTCTTTCTCTTTCCTTAATTTCTTATAACATTTTTCTTTCTTTTTCCAATTTTGCATGCATATATTTGGCAACCTGAGCAACTAAGTTGAAGACAACACGATGAAATAAAAAAATACTCTAGAATTTGTATTATTTTGTTTATTGAAATTCTGTATCACTTCTGGGCTGGTGAGATAGCTCAGCAGTCTGAAGCTCCTACTTAGGCAAGCTTAGGCATGCACAGGGGACTGCAGTTTGATACCTGGCACCACATACCAGGCCATCCCTGCCCTCAGAGTGGGCTGAGCCAGTAGAAAAAAAAGAAAGAAATTCTGCATCATTTCTAATTTTTCATTAATATTTTGTGTTTTCTTTAAAAAATAAAATTAAAATTAAAACAGATGCTTTTCATTTACAGGTTTGAACTATTCTCAAGAGGAGTGCAAGTTAGAAAAATAACAACAAAAACCCACATGTGGTCTCCATCAATGCAGAGTAATTAAAACTAAGATGCTATACATTGCCTGTGACCTGGCTCTCCTCTGTGCTACTGTCCTGGCCTAGCTTCTTCTGAGCTAGAAGAGAAAGAAGAGTCCACCTACATGAAAGGGGGAAGGTAATCACATGTGAAAAGCCAATGTTCAATGAAAATCAGAAGCAGAATTACTTCCTATCATCAGCTCCAAAGAAAAATGGGCAGAGCTACAACTTGCTATCATCGAAACCTCTTCCCATACAAGGATGGTATCAGTCTTTCAGCTGGTGCTCTGTACCTCAGGTAGCTATGCCTTGGCCATAGCATAACTTGGCCTTGGGGAGGGGGTGCTGTGAGGTTATCACACACTAGATCAGTAGGAAGTTCGTGCATCCCACAGAAAGTCTTCAAGCCAGTGACATCTGAAGTGTGTTTACGTTGCCCCAAAACACGTTTTAAGTTCTCAAAGTTAAAATTTGTTTTGCTTGTGGTCTTATGTGTGTGTCTGTATGTGTCCAAATGTACCTTATTTAGGATATGCAAAAGTTTCAGACTTTCAGGAGATTACCTTGATAGTGTTTTGAAAAATAGGAGCATGTTGTTTTCAAATTCCTTGTTTAGCTGAACCGACTGAGCAGCCTTACAGAGGAATAGATCATCATCTCTTTGCTTTTTTGCATAACTTTTTATTAAGAAAAACTTCAAACTTATGCAAATAAAAGCAGACCTTTGTATCTGCAGTTTCTGCATCTGTGGATTTGGATTTAGTCAACTGTGGCTTGAAAACTTTGCAAAATAAGAGGAACGTATTTGATGAACACACACAACTTTTTTGGCTTAGGATTTCTTCCTAATAATATAGTATAACAACTGTTTACATATTATAGGTGTCATCTCAGTAAACTAGAGGGGATTTATAGTGTATGGGAAGCTGTAGGTAGTTCTTTTCAGTTTGAATAACTTTTTCAAATTTAAACATTTTTACAGATATGTAACATTTTACCAATTTATGGGGTACTATGTGACATTTACTATTTATTTATTTATTTATTTATTTATTTATTTATATTTAGGACAGGGTGTATAAGGTCTCATTGCATAGATCAGACTCGTACTGATTCTCCTGTTTACAGCTTCCCAAGTGCTCGGCTTACAGGCGCGCACCACCACACCCAATCCCAATCTCCATCTCAGTGTACCCCGGGGGTGGGACTGGCATGGCAGGTGCTGGGATTGAACCCCTGGCCTCTGCGCCTGCTTGCAGGCACTTTAATCTGCTGAGCTATTTGGCCAGCCCTCCATTTGACATTTAGATACACATATATACTGTGACTATGCCATTTCATATAAAGAACCTTAATATTTGAGGATTGTGCTATCCTCAGAAATCCTAAAATCAATCCTCCATGGATAGCAAGTGACAACTACATAGTGGAAACACTATGGGACAACCACCTATGGAACCAGTATTACATTTCAACTATTAAATAATTACATTCGTGGATGATTACATTTTCTTTATACTCCTTTTCCTTTCCTCTCTCCTGGTTATGTTGGAGCAAATTTCAGGCAGTTTATCAATTACCCATGACCATATTTTTCATAGGAAGCTATCCTCCTCGTTAGTAATTTTGTGCATAAAAGTTCTCTGTATGAAATAGCTTCTGGTGGTAGTTTACTATAGAGCATGAAACTTACTGAATTTTCAAAATTAAAAAAAAATAGCCAAAAAGGCCAGTGATCCTACAGGCCTTCTTAGTATCAACCTAACCATTAGTACAAACATTTCACATCTCTCTTGGTGTCTGCATTTTTATCTTTTTGTTTTGTTTTCTTTGCTGGGTACCAGGAATCAAACTCAGGACCTTGTGCTTGCCAGGCAGGTGTTTTACCACTGAGTCATAACCTCAGGCCCTCTACTTTCATCTTGGATGAGAGCTCTGATTAAGAACTATAGGAGAAAAGTATAAAAACGAAATATAAGAAGTAAAGCCGTGCTGTTATGTTGAGCTGTAGGGGACTCAGGTCAACAATTTCTGACATTGCCAGTGAAACAGAAGACCCAATACTATTATGGACCTCTGAACTCTTTTAGAATATTTTGCTGAGTTTACACACCTATAATATTCAAATAACGGAACTTAACAAAAAAAGGGTATACAGATGAATGTCCATTTTCTATCTGTGTATTCAAAGCGGTTAGGATAGATATATAGTCACATTCTCTTAATGAATAGAGGGATTTGTTCTAATAGAGTTTGTAAATAGGATATCATGTCCTCATCTTGTACTGTAATTAACCACTAGGAAGAATGTATACGTGTTAATTATTAAACATTTTATTTTTTATTTTATTTTATTTATGTGTGTGTGTGTGTGTGTGTGTGTGTGTGTGTGTGGCCAGCTCAGCCCACCAGGGGCGGGGCTGGCTGGCATGTGGTGCTGGGGGATTGAACTGCAGTCCCTGTGCTTTGCTCAACTTGTTCTAAGTAGGTGCTTTAGACCACTGAGCCATCTCACCAGCCCAGTTTTTTTTAAACATTTTATTTTTTATTTTATTTTACAATGTGTTAATTATTGAAACTGTCCTACCAATTTGATTTGAAACTGTCTCATTGCTATTTGTTTATCAGTAAAATTATGGGAAAAAAAAGAACTTTGTGTTCTAACTCGGAAGTCTACAGTTAGTGTGAAAGTGCAAATTTATCATTACGGTTCAGTGGAATAAAAGGATTATCATTTTTTTTCAGAACTGGGGATTGAAAAAAGGATTATGTGAAGTGAAGTGTTTAAGATAAAAGTTAAGGTACACCCTGAAATTTATGCAAGAATTTAGAACCCGGGGAACAGGAAAAATAATTGTTTAGTAATGGTGTACAAGAAAGAGATTTTGGTGACAGTAAACAAAAAGGATGACTTTTAGAGATGGGGAAAATGATTGGAGGAAGGAGCAGGAAAAGAAGTAATGGGAATATAAATAGTCAAAATGTACATGCTTGTGCCACTATACCTAAAAACACCCTCTTTATTCTGTACCACTAATTTGTACTCATTATTAAGAAAAAGGTGACTAGGACTTCAAATAAGGCAAAGTATGAGAAAACTCTCTGAAAATGTTAAGTGTCAGATAAATGCAAGTCATTGTTACTCAATGCCTAAATCCTATCTATGATATAAATGCAAAAAGTAAGAAAATAGCCATCCGGGATGACTTTTAATGCTATCTTTAAGCCTGTAACATTAAATTATTGCAAGGAATTGGGATTTTCCTTGATAAAATTAATTTGACTAAAATGCAGTTTCAGAAACTGCAAGGAGATATGGAGGAAACTTGCTTTCACTCTAAGCCTCCTTTCCACTGGCTTCGTTTCTGAAGTGAAGCAATGAATGCTGTCTTCAATAAAAGACTGTCCTGGTGTAAAGATTAAAAAGTCACACCCTTCTCCACTCTCCAAGGTTTGTAATCTACAAGGAAAAACTAAACACTCATGTTACCTTTAAAAAGGTAACAAAACTCCTTTTTGTTACCTTTTTAAAAATTGTGGCGATATACCAATTGTAAATATACAAATTCAGTGGAATTAAATACATCCACAAGGTTGTGTAACCGTCACCATCATCTATACTAAACCTTTTTCATTAACCCCAATCTAAGGGGCCGGGGAGATGGCTCAGTGGAATAAGCACTTCCCTGGCAAGGCAAGCTCAAGGGCCTGAGTTCAATCCCTGGTTCTGAAAAAAAAGAATGTATACTCTGTGCTCAATAAATAATAAATAACTGGAATTATCACTCCCTAATAACCTCAATTCTCCTCTCTGTCTATTTGTCTTTGTTCATTCAAGGTACCTCATAAAAGTGAAATCATACAGTATTTCTTTTTTTTAACCATACAATATTTCTGTGACTCACTTATTTTCCATGGCCTAATTAAGCAGCCTTTTTTTCATCCAAGCCAAATACGAAAGCAGCCTCATGATCACACTGAGAGCACAGGGAGCAGAAGGCCTAAGTTTCAGGAGGGGCAGCATCTAAGTCAATTCAGCAGGTGGGGCAAAAGCAAAGGGGCAGACAGGACAAAATTCTGGGATGCTGAGGACATGGGGGTGGGACTGAATGTCACCAAGGCCAGTAAGGACAATTTGGTGTAGAATAAGTAGAATCTAGGGCTATTCATTGAACAATTCTGGATCCAGGGGTGACTGGTGAGCAAACTAAAACAAGACCACTTCCTTGCTTGTAATCTACTCGGGAAGGGAGACTTAGTAACTTTCAGAAGATTATATCCAGTGAAATGTACATTCACCAGAAAGGATGTACTGACTCAGCCTTCCAAGGGAGGGTCCTAATAAGACAAGATCAAGATGCACTTGCAGACTACGTGTTGTACATTTCCAGAACATGGGTCCTGCCCAGGAAACTTTTGGGGAATGTTAGGGCTGACAGTATAGCTCTCAGAGAATTCTGAATAAATGACTCTTATCCTCAGTTTAATGACTGTCATCAGGAAAGCATTGGCCCAGCAGAGTAGGGACAAATGCCAGGACCATGGTCATGCCTTGGAGACTGCCCCACACTCAGAAGACACATTGTCTGTGAACAGTGCTGGAGGTGGCAGCTGATGATACCTGGCCCCAAGGAAGGGCTCCAGACTGTCTTCAGGGAGCAGGAAGGCCACAGAGGGCCTGCTGACATACCCACCCTCAATCACTCTCTGCAATACACTGTACCCAGTGGTGGACTCCCTGAATCTCTGTCTGTGTCCAGAATGTTGCTGACCTCACAACAGAGAACCCCAATGCTGCAGACTTCTTGTTGCATCCTGTAGCTAAAACAAAACCAAAACAAATGCCAAACTTGCTTTTTGAAACAAAGGTGAGAGGGCATCTGAACTCATTCAAAGTCTGCTATTAGTACTTGTCAATGTACTGTCCAAGCAGATGCCCAGAGGATGCAGTATGAGGTGGGGCTGGATAGGAGACTGAGATTAATTTGGGTATTAGGAGTAGTTTCCAAGGACCTGGAAGCCTTTGGGGATTAATCACTGTATATGGGAGAAAGCATTGTTGCCTTTGATGACTCCAGCAGCAGAACAGAGGATGGAAGGGAGGGAGCAAAGTAGAGCCAGAAAAGTCAGGGAAGAGGTGGTTCTTATAGCTAATCTGCAATTCATCATTCTTTTATTATTTTACCAACCTGGTAAGCACAAGGTCCCAAGTTTGATCCCTGGTACTGCAAGAAAAATAATTAATTAATTAACATTTAAAATTAAAAAATAAAAATCTCCTTGAGAAGGCTGAGGTACTTATAGCTTAGTGGCAGAGCACTTGCCTAGCATGTGAGAGGTACTGTGATCCCCAGAACAACACACAAATAAAAGAAAAATAACCATGGGGAGTTGGTGTAGGGGGTCAGGACAGGAAGAAAGCAGGAAGACTATTTGGAATAATCTAGTGACTTGAACTGAAGGTGTCACAACATAGGGCAGTGGTGAGAAGGGGTTGGATTTTGGATGTATGCTGGAGATATAGCTTGTAGGATGAGAAAGAAAGGAACTAAAGATTACTGGGAATATCTGGTTTAGGTCACTGAAAGGATAGAGTTGCCTTGAATTCAGATGGGGAAAGCAGTGACTGGGACAAATTTTGGGTGGCAAGCCAGCAGGCCAAGTTTGGGCAGGCAAAGTTTGAAATTTCACTGCCCAAGTGACAGATTGTGAAGCACTGAAGTGGGCAGTGAAGTAGAGGATGGACACGGTACTTGGTGTCCAGCAGTGACAGCAGAGGTGCACAAAGTACTCTGTGCCCAAAAGATAACATCTGAGTTTTTAAGTAGTTGAATTTGTCACTCAGCGAAGAAGTAGAAAAAGTCCTCTGATTTTATGGCTGGATGATGCTGGCTGAATGGGGGTGAATCCCCGAATAGAGGACTAACCCTTGGCCTGAGAGTGGAGGGAGAGATGGTGCTTTGGCGGTTACACCACTAATCACACTAGAATTAAGATGCCAATGGTAGATATATCCAAGAGCAAAGACCTAGAAGAGATTTGGCAATGTAGTTCAGTGCTCAGGAAGGGTTACAAAGCTAGAGACAAGACAAAAATCCTCTCCCTCCATGAGTTCCAGGTGTACTGAGGGCGTTGGACAAAAGAATTAATTCAGGGCCACCTGAAGAAACAAAGGAGGTCAAGAAAGCAACAATGCATGGAAGGTCAAGAGTGAGGAGGGTGCCAGAAAAATCCAAATACACAGAAACTTGATTTGACTGATGGCAGGCTCCAAAACCTATTACAACACATGAGGTTTTTAATGTTTAGGCCTAAGGCCAATCTCTTCTTCTTTTTTATTTTCCAATCTCTTCTGGTATAGAAATATACCATCAAACATAAAACATAACAATGAACTACTACCATATACTATTATATTTCATGAAAACTCTGCACTCAAGTTTGTCCATAAAGATGTATCCCATGGGCTCTATGAGTCACAGGGAAGCTAAGCTTTCTGTGTGATATGCCCTTTGGTGTCACTGATTATTTATGTATGTTCTTGTATTTTACTGAAATGTCCCTTATACACTATTTCATAGAATTGGAAATGATTGGGAGAAGAGATTCTCAAAGTCCCTAAAGTGCTGGATGTGGCAGCACAGACCTGCAATCCCAGCACTTGTGAGGCTGAGGCAGGAGGATCACCACTGGTTCAAGACTCACTTGGGTTACATAGTAAGTTCAAAACCAGCTTCAACTCCATAGTGAGAACTTCTTTCAAATGATAAAACAAAAAAGCCCTCAGAAAGTCCTTCATAAGTTGTGTATTTATCATATAACAAATAGTTTCAACTCTGCCCTATTAAACTATTTCTATCTATGTAAACCAGACAACCCCCCCCCACACACACACATACAAATCCTTTGACTAAAGGTTAATATTACATTAAAGAAATTCCTTGATCTTCATTGGATTGATTCTTCGTTTTTTTCACTCCCAATTCCAAAAGAAAGCAGGCCTTTTGCCATTCCACAAAATATAATTTAAAGACTATGTTGCTGTATCTTGACTGAGAAAGCTTAGCTTCCTCCTCTCTCCTACTTTTTCCTGAACAGCATGATCCCATCTTTTTCCCTGGCTTTGCAGAGAGCAAGGCAGGAATGGACAGGCACAGTGAATGTACCCTTGCTGTTTGGGGGCTTTTCAGTGAATTCCAGCCCAGGTGCTGATTTTTACAAATTCTAAGTTAAGGAGTAGAGTCCTAAGAAGTTGAAAGGGTTTCCTTTCCAACAGATCCCAGCAGCAGCCTCGGTGAGTAATGAGCAAGTACTGTCAGGGGTCTGGAACAGCTTCTGTCACTGGAGAAATAGGTTCACTCTTTCCATATTCCAGCAAAACTTTTAAACAAGCAGCGTGGACAAAGCCAAATTGTCCGTAATGAAGAAGGGGCAGCAGAAATTTCAGTGGCTGAGCTAGAACAAGTTGTATCCCAACTAAGGTGCACGCTGTAACTCCCTGCATTTCTCAAACTGCCCATCTCCACGAGGTAATGATACAAGAGGGGAGGGCATGGACAGCATAACGAGCTGTCACCAGCCTCAGGGAAAAAGACTTTAAGGACGCACACCACAAAGAATCTCTGTCCCCAATAATTTGTTTTAGAGGTTCCTCTCCTCTAACTTTAGGGCGCGACACACCACAAAAAGTCCAAAGAAAGGAAATGCGCAACGGAGAAGGCTGATTTGTTCATTGCACAGCTGTGATGCTGATCCCTGCCCTAAGGGTAGCTGAGAGTCCATCCATAACTCCCGCCGGGAGGTGGGGGGTTGTAATACAATGCAAAATCCAGTGAGTAGTAACTCATTACGCCTCGGCTTCTGGAAATGCAGCCTTAGATTTGCACTCTCATCTTTAGCTATATTACAGCAGACTGGATTTCTGGAGTTAGATTCAACCAGCTTTGGCAGCGTGCCTTCCCAAGGAAGTCAAATGCCCTGCTCCGCACAGATTGGGACAGCTGTTTTCTCATCCAGTGCAAAGATCCTTAAGGAAGGTTCAGCCGTCTGGTGACTCCCACTGTGAAGGAAGAGCGCTAAGTTGGGAGGACGATGCTCAGTTAAGTCCTCCCAGGAAACCAAGACAATATTTACAGCGCCAGGAGCCGTCCCAGCTGCGAGACTCGCAGAGGCAGCTCTGGGGCTGGGGTCGTGGGGAGGGTAATGGCCCTGTCCAGGTCTGCCGTCCCCCTGGACCCCCCACTTCGCTCGACCGCCCATCCTTACCTGAGAGTTTCCTTTAGAGCTCTAATCTCTCCGCTTGCTCGCCTCTGCCTCCCAGGACTCCGGAGGCCAGCGCCTAGCCACCTTTCACTCCCCTCATACCCGCCCTCGCTCAAGGATACGCCCCCATCAGGCATTTGAGCTAGCTGCCGCCTAGCGTACAGCCCTGGCCACGCCCCTCCAGACTTTGCCAGCCCTCTACCCCCTGCTCCGGCCACACCTCTTCCGCTCAGCCACACCCCTTCACACTGAGCCACGCCTCTAAATTTGTCTCTGGCCCCTCCTCTGCCCCTCCCACCACGCTCTGCCAATGCTGGCAGCACATGGGTGAAATCAGGTTGTGGTCCTAAAAACTGGAGTCTAAAAAGTGACTTTTCTCTGGTTTCTCCCAACTCCAAATACCATAACTTGATGGGCCGGGAACAAGTGACTCAAAAGGGAAACAAACATTGGACGTGTCCTTTCCTGCTAGGTTTCATGTCCAATTTACCAGCTTCTTACCAGCTTCTAAACTTGAACTGTGGAACTGAGTTCCTTCCAGTGAGTTTTCATGTTCTTTAAACCAGAACTGTGGGATAGTGTTCCTTCTAGCCCCTTGGCCTTAGCTGACCTTAAAATGTTAGGCAAATGTGTGGAGTAAGCGTATTTCTTTCGTTCCTGTGTCTTCTCCAGTTGAGTTTTCATAGGCACCACCCTCTCTATCTGTGTCCAGGGCAGGTCTTGATATCATCTCACCTGGTCTGGAACTCGAGTTGCAGCTCTGCCCTCTGAGACTGCTCTGTTACTTTGCTTGCTCCATTTACAATGCTGGGTCCACAAGAAAAATGGGGAAAATGAGAGCCAGCTATCTTCATTATTTGAGAGTGGAGGGGCTGATTTATTGTCTCACCTGACACTGCTGGAACCCAGAAAGTGTACTGCAGACCAGTTAAGGGTGGGTTTTGCCTTGATTCTCGACGAACAGAAGAAGGCCAGTGAAGTGGCCCACATGGTGCAGTGGGAGATGTGAAGGACTAAGTGGTTATCCTTGTGGATGACAGGCAGGCACTTGGGATGCAATGTGCCATGTAGCTGACAAACTTCTCAGCGGGAGCCACCCAAGTTTATGCTCCCTTGACTCGTGGAATCTTCTCCGGCCCAGCCATTTCTCCATCACCATTGCATACTTTGAAGCAGTAGTAGTCACCAATTGCATGCCCCAGAAGGACATGAAACATTGCTCCAAATTACTGGTGACAGGTGTCTCCATTGTCCTTGCTGAAACCATCAGGAGAGCTCACAATGGGGAATCTGCGTCCTACGTGTTCCGCTATGTATCTATATTAGAATGACTGCTGAGGCTTTTTAAAAAGTCCATTGTTTTGCAGTTCTATTTGATGACAAGTTGGGCGGAAAACCCAGCTTGTTCCAGTGTAGTGCTCCACATCCCACATGAGGTAGTTAGAGTTTATCCTAAATTGGGGAAAGAGATTGAGACTGACTGCTGCAATTTCCTACCAACACTGTTTCACTCTAGCACTCTTGATGATTTTGTGAGCCTCTTTACTCTAACTGGAGCTCAGCTGCTGCAAGATTTGACACTTTAGAGGTTGTGTTTGAAGACTATTTGAATGTGACTAGGGAAGCTCAGTCTTCTTTACCTGTGAATACTTCAGACTAGCAAGAGAGGCAGCCCAAGTGTGCCATCTTCTCTGTGTTCTCTCCTAGATTACAAAAAGTCTTGGGCAGTCCCAAACCTAGATCCAGTAGAAGCAACACCCTGTAAAGCAGGAGTAGGCAACTTGGCTTGGACAACTGTTGGGTGGCACCTGGAAAGGGGGGAGTGTGATAACACAGTATAGCCAATGCTTCATTTGATCCAGCATCATCTGCTTGTCTTTGTAGCTTGAATTTTCCTTTATACCCAGTCCTTTCTATTTAGCTTAACCTACTACTATCTTGACCATTTCCTGGCCAAATATCCTCTTGAGCCCAAACGACCATTGTTCCATGGTCTTTTGGAACACAAGTTTGCTTCATGCTTTGTCATCACTAACATTCACATTAGATAGTTTGTTGTAGCTTAGTCTTTCTGGGCCTGCTACCACCGTTGTAGTAGGTTTTAGGTGATATCAAATGGTGCCTTTTCATTAAGTATTTATTTTTCATCTTCCATCCTTGGATCTGTTCAATGACTAAAATGAACTGAGATTTCTATTTAAAAAGATTGATGTTATTGTCTCTTGTAAAGTAAGACGTTGTATGTGTGTGCCTTTGGGTCTACTAAAACTCAAAAATTTTAAAAAATGCTAAAAAAGAGCAGACTACCAAGGAGTTGCTTGGTGGAAAAAAACTTGATAATCACAGGTCTTTTTCACCCTGTAGCAGGAATATTTTGGGGTAGCCGTTACTTAAGGAGCTGTTCTATAGTAGTTAGTACATTCATTTACACAATAGAATCTTAGGGAATTTTCACTGAATATCTACAATTTTTCATATGTAGGAAAAGATAAAATTTCTCTCTTTGTAACAGTAAGATTTGCTATTTACATTTCTTCATATGTCAACAATAAAACCTTTATGATCACATATAGTATTAGTTCATTTTTTTTCTTCTCTTTGCTATGCTCCTTTCTATTTCTGGCTTGAAGATCATGAGAGTAGTTGAATATTGCGCTAGAAGGAACGGAGCAAATAAACAAGTTCCAACAGAAAATTTCTTAAGTTCATGCAGATACTGAGAATCCTGTCTAATCAATAAAATGTTTCAATGTTCAGGCATTTGTTGCCTACAAAAGCAAACCTTCAGAATTGGTAAAAATATAGCCTGTACAGGGACTGGGGAGGTAGCTCAGCAGCATAAGCACCTGCCTGGCAAGTGCAAAATCTCAAGTTCATCCTCCAGTATCGAAAAAAAAAAATACAGCCTATACAATTGACAAAGTCAATTTTACACAGGTAGTTCTATCTCACCTCCTTCCATGAATTATTTAAGGCACTTCACTAAAGTACAGGCCCAACTGGAATTTAAAAATAGTCATAGGAATCAGCAAGAATGCTCAGTGAAAGGAGAATAGTGCAGTCAATTATAAGATTAATATATTTAAGTGCACACTCTACCAGATCTAAGACAGTTGTCAAAGGTAAGTCAGATACATGACCTTAAGCTCTTTTTTTTAATGTATTTGGTTCAGTTCTCATGACACAGCTCAGACTCATAGTGATCCTACTGTGTTTAGCCTCCCCAGTGCTGGGATTACAGGTATGCTCCACCATGCCCTGACTCAGTGGCTGGCTCAGTGTACCCAGGGGCCAGGCCAGTCCAGCATGCAGGCCCGGTGATTTAACTCCGGTCCCTGTGCTTGCCTAAGCAGGAGCTTAGTCCACTGAGCTATCTCGCTAGCCTGACCCTAAGCTTTTGAATAGTCATAGAAAAGAGAAAATATCATTTTAAGGTTTCCAGTGCTCATAAGATAAAAATCAGTAGGATTACTATTCTTGTTTTGTTTTTAATGGGTGCACAATTTTTCTTGAATTTCATTCCTGAGAAAAAATCCTGTTTCCTCATTAAACTGATGCAGTGAGCTAATTGGGAACTAAGTTCATAAAGAATTACACGCAGCGCTCCACAGCAGCAACCCGCTTCTCAAGCACTGAGCTATTGCAGTAAATCTATTCCAAAACCCATCAGAACTTCTTTGTTCAGTTGAGTACAGGAGCCCTCAATGTCTGGCTGAATTCAGGATGACATTTATTATCTTTCCCTAGGATGGTAAATAGCTTTCAATTCACATGCTAAGTCTACATTATTTATTATTTGTAGTAGCTGCCTGAAGAACCATGTTGAGAAATTCTGTTTGTTTTTCTCAGACTCAGAAGGAAAAAGTTCTGTGTTCAATTAACAATGCTTCGCGTGCAGGGTGAGGAAGTAGCTATGTGCACAACCCTATCTGGTAACTGTTTTAGAGAAATAGAGGTCTTGCCTGTGGGACTGTTGAGCAGTCACTCCATTTCAACCATGCTCACTACAGAACTTTTGATAAATAGCACACAGCAGAAGGCTCAAGCTCTTTTTCTGCACTTGCCCTACCCGTATGGGCTTTCCCCTGTCCATATCAGATGAAGGCCTTGCTAGAACAAAGACTCACCTCCACAGAGGAAGGAGGAATTCTACTTGCCATCTGTCTTTGTACTTGAACTGTAACTCTTGGATCTCCAGTGTGCTGGCCTGTTGTGTATATTTTGGACCTAACAAGCCTGCACAATGGCATGAGCAGATTTCTTGAAATAAATTTCTCTTCTTTCTCCCCTTCCTCCTCCTCTTTCTCATGGTCTCTCTCCCCTACTGCCTCCTCCTCATCCTCCTCCCCTCCTCCCTCCTCCTCTATTGCTGAACTCTGACTAATACACAAGGTATTGTGGAACAGAACAAGAATTGGCCCCCTCCACTCCAGCCATGCCACCCAAACACCCCCTGCCCTATCCCCCAAGAGACATTTGTCTCTTCTACCAGGCCAAAGTTTTCATTCCAGTCACTTGCCCACCACCCTATCTAGCCTCTCCCTTTCCTGGTCAACTCTTGTACTCCACCTTGGCTACACCACCACAGCCAGAGCAAACTCCTAACATTCTATCCAGGCCTATTATCACAGTATGGGGAGGCTTCTAGTCAATGCTGTGACTATTCTTTTATGACCAGGGTTGTGTCCTCTGCATGCTTTAATAAACACCTTTCCTACCAAGTAGTCCCAGAGAATTTTTGGAGATACACTATTATGGAAGTGAATAATAAAATTCTGTGAGAGATAAAAATTTGAAGAACATGGAAACTGTGGGAGAGCACAAGGATCATGGAAGAGCACGGAAATTTGTGAGACATTACAGAAAACCACTGGGGAAGAAGAGGTGATCCTAAGACAACATGGTTGATTATGGGAGGGCACAGGTTTTTAGAAGAACAGAAGAGAATAGAGAATTATCAGAAAATTTAGGCAGCATAAGGATTGTAGGAAAGTCTAAATATTGTGAGAAAGAAAGAAGGAGAGAGGGAATTTACCTCCTGCTCTGCTACCAGACATAACCTCACAGTCTGAATCATGTACCTCCTCTTAGGCCAGTCCACTTTTATTCTTTGTTTCCCACTTTGTTTCTGTTATGGCCACATTCCCTCATAGCTCCTACCACCTCCTATGTGCTGAGTCATAACTGTTTCCCTCACTTGGAAAGTACAGAGAATTGTGGGAAGGACATGTTATCATGGAAGAAAAAAGGGATATGAGAGAACTAGAGAATTGTAGGGAGAAAGGAGTATTATAGGAGAGAAGAGAGGATTGTGGATAACACAGGGAGAAAATGTAAAAATTGTTATGGAGGAAACAGGGAATTTTGGGAGTGACAAGCAATCAGGGAGATATAGTTAAATGGTTTCTTGAGCTTCCATGTGCCTCTGTGCTCCATTTGGGATATCTTTCCTCATATACTTACTGGGCCACTACTAGCCACAGTCCTGAGTTTCTTCATGGCCATGCCCACACTCCACAAAACTATCTTGGCTCCGTTTAGCCACACTTTTCTGGTCAGGATCACATCCCTTACCTCCTCTATACAATATGCCTTGTTTTCTAGGCCAAGCCTGTGAGTGTTCTCTTGTGGTCCTTCCACCCCCAAGGCAACAATACTTTCATTCCCTCTTGGTCACTCACCACCTCCCATTACACTCTAATAGTGGCAAGGCTAAGTCCTCTGAGCTCAATTGTGAGCACAGCTCTCCCTTAGGGCCTTGCTCCCTGCACTCAGTCATACATACCCCAGCTTCCATATCCACCATTCCCTGGTTTATACCCTGAAGTTGTCAATGATCATTCACCTCCCATCATAGCCAAGAGCAACTGGTGTTGGCTGATCATGGCTCTCCCAGCCAGCCAGCCCTCTTTACTAGTATCTACTTTGCCTTTCTGGACTGGGTCATCCCCTGCTCTCTGCCCTCCTGGGCCCTGTATACCGTTCACTCACACCTGTGCAGTCTGTCATAGCCACACTTATTTCAGCTAAGGTAAGTGCCTTTTCAGCCCTTCCCCCACTGCATGTCTCTTCCTATCTGGTCCCTACAAATCAAAGAAGCATCTGTGGCTAGGTGGACGAAACAGGTCTCCTAAGAAACCAATTTAAACTCCAGAGTTTGGGTCCATTGTGTAATGAAAGGAGGTCATGGATCCAAATCCTTGTCAAAAAGTTTTTTTCTAGGCTGGGAGATAGCTCAGTGGTCTAAGTTCCTACCTAGCAAGCACAAGGACCCAGGTTCAATCCCCAGTACCACATGTGGTGAGGGCCCTGGAACCCCAGGTGTGGTGAGCCGGCCTCCAAAACCAGGCATGGTGCTGCACACCTGCAATCCCAGCACTGGGGAAGCTGAGACAGGATGATCAGCAGTCTGAGCTGCATAGTGATACTTTGCACCAAAAACAAACAAAAAAAAAAAAAAAAAAGAAAGAAAGAAAGAAAGAAAGAAAGAAAGAAAGAAAGAAAAGAAAAAGAAAAAAAAAGTTATTTTCTAAGGGGTTTCCTACCTCCAAATACCATGATTTGTTGAGTAACAATCTGTGATTCAGTGGGAAACGTAACTGGTGGATGGGTGGTGAAAGTATGTGACCTTCAAAGTTGTCAGTGGGCTTTGTGGCCACCAACTAGAGCTGTGATCCTGGGGGCACCTCAGCATGCCTCAAATGCTATGTGGATGCACTCATTTCCTAGTGTTTTCCTCTCAAGGATTTTTCCTAAGCAACCAGTGTCCTCTCACTGTCTAAGGCCTCTCTTGGCATCGCTCCACCTAGACTGAACCTCTGATTGCAGCTTTGTGCTTTGATTTGACTGTGCAATCTTTGCTCCTCCATTTATAACTCTGAGTCTACACACTTTCTTTTAAGGAGAGATTATAACCAGTTCCTTACCTACTCAGAAATCTCTGAATGAACACTTGGATGGGGCATTCTTGCTTAGTCATTCAAACACTTATTTATTCAAAGCATATTTGTAGGGTGCTGTGTTCCACTGACAATAAGATAAGCCTCAAGGAGCTGATGCCCTGAAGGTGCCTTAACTTGAACTTTGCAGAACAAGAAATGGTGAGAAAGTTTTGACAGGTGTAAAAGGACTTGGTAATTGCACCCCGCCTCCAGTACTGTGGATTGAATCTAGGGCTTTCACACTGAGCTACATCCTCAGCGCTTTTTGATTTTTTGTTTGGGGGTAAGGGTCTTTTTTATTTTTTATTTTGAGACGGAGTCTCACTATGATGGTAAGTTCTCTGGCCTCCATGCCAGCCCTGCCCCTTGGTGCTCTGAGCCAGCTACTGCGACCCAGCATGGTGGCATATGTCTCTAATCCCAATGCTGGGAAGGCTAAAAACAGGAGAATCACTATGAGTCCGAGCTGCATAGTGAGACCCTGTAACAATCAAATACATTTAAATAAATAAATAAATAAATAAATAAAATTTAATTTTAAAAAAAATTTAAAAAGAAATAAAAATTAAAATAAATAATAAAAAATTAAGTTCCCTGGCCTAAGCTCAAACTTTCAATCCTCTTGCCTTAACTTCCTGCAGTGCTGGGATTATAGGTGTACCTGGTTATCGTAGTTCTTCTTTTTTGAGATTTTTTAGAGCCAGGGTCTCACTGGGTAGTCCAGGTTGGTCTTGAACTCACTATGTAGTCCAGGTGGGCCTCAAACTCATGCAATCCTCCTGCCTGAGCCTTCCAAGTGCCAAGTGTTACAGGTGTACACCACCACACCTGGCTACATAGGTCTTCTTGATCTGATTAAAGGACAGCAAAGGTAGGAAGCTACTTTCATAGTACTTGTGTAATTGTTTACACAATAGATCTTTGTTGTATGTATGCTTTTAAATTTGTAGATAGAGCTATATTTTTCTCCCTTCACAGCAACAACATTTCTCATATATAATTCTTCATATTGTAATAATAAAAAAATTTGTATCCCATAGTAGTTCTTTTTGAACTGAACATTCTGTTTCTGCCTTGGAGACAGGGGGTACAGTCACAAGGTTGAGCTGGATGGAGCACAGAAACAAATAACAATTTTCAACAAAACATTTTTATTCAGCTCGCAGAGACCTTGAGAATTCTGCCTTATTCATATAAAATGTTTCAAATGTAACTCCTTTCTTTCCTGAAACACACACACACACACACACACACACACACACTAACATGAAAGAAGACCAAATACAGCCTATATAAGTCATTGTGTTGATGTTTAATGTGGCTAGTAACTGCTTAGAAAAACAAAGACAATACTCAACAAAAGACCAAGGAAAGGGGTATTGTTTCCAAAGATAGACAACTGCAGTCAGTGATAAGATAAACACTTTAGTAGGCAAGGCTGAACTTTTACCTTCTGAACACAAAGGAAAATGCTCTTCTTAAAGACAGGGCAGAGATTTGACTCTAAATTCTGTGTGCCCATAACAAAAGAGAATGGCAATCATTCTAAGATTTTTCCAGCACTCATAAAATAAAAGGCAAGGTTTTCTTTCTTTGTTCAATTTTGCAGTAGAGTTTTTCTTGATTTTTTTAGTATTATGAAAAACCCTGAATACAACTAAAGTTGATGTGCTGAACTAAATGAGACAGAAGTATATCGAAAAATTACACTCAATTCCTTTTAATGTCAATTACTATTACAATCACAAAACACAACACATCAAATCAGTTCTATGGAACAGGATCCAGACTTTACTGACCAGGTCTAGACCAGGTCTAGAATGATCTGATTTAATACCGGGTAGCATTTCTTATTCCCGGGATGGCAAGGAGGTTTCAACTGGCATATGAACTCTGTTCCGTTTATAGCAGCTGCCTGAATAAAGTGTGTTGTGCAATACTGTAACTGAGTCCAGGCTTAGAAGGAAATTATTTTGCAGTGATTGTTCTTTGATTAACAATGTCTGTCATGGGTACAGGGTGAGTAAGTGACTTCATACAACAACCTATCAGGCATCTCTGATTTGTAAGAATGCAAACCTTCTATGAAGTCTTTTAGATTCCTCCAAAAACATTTCTCATTACTAAGCTGTTGATAACTACAACATGGTAGATCAAAGTCTTTGTCACTGGCCAAAATATAAGGGCAGATACTTTAGAATTTTTTTTTCTCTTTGAGACACGGTCTCACTCTGCTGTTTGGGTTGGCTTCAAACTCACTTTGTAGTCCAGGCTGGCCTTAAATTCCCAGTGATTCTCTTGCTTCAGCCTCCCAAATTCTCAGACTATAGGCCTGTTCCATCATGCCATGCAAGGGGCAGAAACTTTAAGATGTTGAATCACACTACCTTCAGGAGCAAAATGAGAGCATGAAACCAAAGTTGTACAAGGCTTCATGCCCTCTGCACTACTTTATAAAGGCTGGCAAAGGAAGGATGGGCAGGGATGAACTCGCAGCCAAATCAGTGAGTAAAGACCAAACATCCTGCCTCCCACTTCCATGCATTGCTGCAAGAATTTCAGCCTAGAAAAGCAAGCATCATGTGCCAAGATGTGGAAAAATTTCAATGTAACATTCCAGAAACAGTAAATAAGTGACCATTTAGGAGGAAATAATCACAGAATGAGCCACACAGACAGGTACTTATGTGTTCTGTTTAAGAAGCTGTTCTTAAAAAAAAAGAAGCTGTCCTTTAAATTCTCACCTTAGGAATGTAATGTTAACAAATCAAACTCTCTCATTCATCTGAGTTAATTGTTATTTCCATGTAGTAGTGATTAACTTTTCCCAAACTCAAAAAAAATGTTAGTCTGTAGGAAAAAAAGTCAAAGTTCATAATGGTTATACCATTAATTAACCAACAAAAGTTTGATGAGCCTTCTAAATATGCTAGTTTATATAATTTCCTCCTCTTAAAATAGGCATAAAATACAAGGACTGAGACAAAAATACCCCAAATGCAAGTTTCTTTGTTTATGATAAATCCTAGAAATTGATTGACATGCTAATAAAGAAGTGAATGTTGGGCCAACCACCCAATGAGGGCCATTTCTGCTCTGGGGACAGTAAAGAAAGAGGACAGGGAGTTTCTAACATGAGAACATGAAAAAAGGAAGCAAGAGGAGGGCATTTAGAAGTAAGAGTCAGGTGACATGGACTTTATGCCTGTCCTTTCTGGACCTCAGTTGCCAGCTCTTGTAAAATGACACCCTGGTCTAAAGAACTGTATGCGATGTCTCTCAGGGTTACTAATTTTACACTACTCTAAGCCATTTAAAATTTTAAACAAGTGTGAAAAAAGAATGAACAGTTTAGCATCACAGGCTCTTCATACAGGTACTCTACAAGTTCTGATTTGAAATGGGAGAGCTGACTCAAGGGCCAGGAGGGAGGACTGAGTATTTCACCTGCCTCCTTGCCAGTACACCTTCCTGTGAGGCTTTCAGCCTTGGCTTGAGTCCCCTGACCTCACCGCACTCCTGCCTGCCCCTCTGTTTTCCTCCAACAGAGCAGGGCTGTTTGTACCCCTTCAGCTACCCTGTTCTACAAGCCACTGCACTTACTGAGATGTCACTGTCCCCTTCCTGACTCACAACTGCATTTGGTTGGCACCAGCTCCTCTGACACTAGTGCACTGTACACAAGAGAATCTGAGTGTCTTTTTACTTAACCTTAACTGACATTTTTTATGTATTTGGTACAGGCTCTCACTATGCAGCTCTGACTCAGTGATCCTCATGTTTTCAGCTGCCCCAGTGCTGAGATTACAGACGTGTGCCACCCTGCCCAATCTTGGTAAATGGCTCAGTACGCCTGAGGGTGGGGCTGGCTGGGCATGTGGAGCCAAGACTAATAAAGTTCTAGCTGGACATCAGTTACCTCAGTGGGCAACCAAGACCCCCAGATCCATCCATCACCTACTGAGAAGTTCTTTGTTCTTCCATTGCCTAGTGGTTGTATGACTTGCTTCCCCATTGGATCAATATTACCTAAGCAACCATCCTTATAATCTTATTGGTGGACCATAGCTGTAACCCACATTGTACTCATGTAGTTGTGCTCTATAAAGCTTACCCTGAGAAGCGGGGTCCTTGGGCAATCCACTTTTTTGGGTATCCCCTCCATTCCCCCTCAGGTGGCAACTTTCTATTCCTCAATAAATATTTCTGACTCTTAACCTCTGTTGTCCCTAGAATTCATTCTTGGATTCTAGAGAACACAAGCTCAGTGTATCAAACATCTACAGGTTGGGAGTGATAAGATTTGTGTCTCCTTGCAAGTTCTTCCCTGCCTTCTTTCCTCTCTTTTGCCCTGTTGGCTGGACTAGCAACATCCCATCTGAGCATCCCCTCCTCTGGAAATTCTCACCAATGCTGTAGCATTGCCCTGTCTGTCTCCCTTTTATCCTTTACAGATTTTTTTTTTTAAAAAATGGAAACTGGTATTATCCTTTTTTACTTATGAACTTCATGTATAATGCTTCTCAAGAATGTTTACTCCACCTGACAGAAATGGTGCCCACCCTGTACAGGCACTTAGGGATATTTCAGGTTGAATTCAGTTAACTCGTGTAAAGTGCCTGGTAAGCGCCAGGCTCAGACAACATGACAGATACTAAACAGGGGAGGCTTAATGTGAGCTTTTTGGCCTTGGGGTGAAACCTAAAGAGGTACAGGCTCCAGGATATGATGAACAAGTCAAGTTTCATCATGGCAGCTTAGACCAAGCTATCCGTATTTTCTATACTTCATAACTTTGCCCCCATCCCATAAGTATGTAAATAGTTCTTTGATTCGTTTGGTTTTCTGAGACAGGGCCTCACTGCATAGTTCAGGCTAGCCTCAAACTCGCAGAGATCCTCCTGCCTCAGCCTCCTGAGTGCTGGGATTACAGTATGTGCCCTTGATGTACTTCTTGGATTGTGAATCCCTCCCTTTGTTTACTGAAGAGATCCAAACTGAAGCACCTGGAAGAAAAGAGAGAAAACAATAATTAAGACTAACCTACATTTCAGCCTCTAGACTGTCACTTTAGAAGAGCAGCCTACCGGTTCCTTTGGGTTTGGGTGGGAGCATGTTTCCTGCTCTGGCCGTTTTCCTTACACAGCTCCATATTTTTAGTGCACGTGGTTTGGCTTTGCTATTTATTGTGAAAGCTGACTGCAAATTCAACCAGTCTGCCTTTGGGTTCTAAAACCCCATCTAAGGGCCAGCCAGATATCTCAGTGGACTAAAGCACCTGCTTAGGCAGAGCATAGCAGCCCCTGTTCAATCTGCAGCCTCCCGTGCTGGCCAAACCCCTGGGGCGCGCTGAGATGCTGATTGAGACTGGGCGTGCACCTGTAATCCCAGGGCTTAGGAGGCTGAAGAGAGGAGAATCACTACAAGTCCAATCTACATAGTGAGACCCTATAGACCCAGTATCAAAATACATAAAAAATAAAAATAAACTCCATGAACTTTTTCCTTATAAACCTATAATATAATTGATTACTACTGTATTACAGTCGGTGTTTATTTAATGCCTACTATGAGCAAGGAAATTTATAAGCTCATAGCATAGGGAGCTCATTTGATACTCACAAATCTGGTGAGAGAGCTCTTGTGAGCCCCAGATTACAGCTGAAGCCATATCGAGTGTGATTTTGCAAGAAGGGCTCCTCTCCAGCAGACTGATCTTGTTCTTAGATGCTGTGGCTCTTGAAGTGACTCTTACTTAGCTGATCCATGCCTACACATAGATTACATGATGCTGACCATTCACAAATTTAACAAAAATGATACTTCTCCAATCTTATTTAAAATAAAAAGTGGGAAAGAAGACCTTAACCTATATCTAAGTAAGCGTTTTTTAAATCCCATGATCAATTATTCTTAT
The DNA here is from genome assembly GCF_000260255.1 of Octodon degus. Taxonomy (NCBI): domain Eukaryota; kingdom Metazoa; phylum Chordata; class Mammalia; order Rodentia; family Octodontidae; genus Octodon; species Octodon degus. The sequence goes on along the minus strand of NW_004524645.1, from coordinate 8,429,117 downwards.
TTTCTAAATAGCTTTTTAGATAAGTCACAAAACTTAATTTTCTATCCAAAATCTGTAATACAACATTGTTGCTCTATCTTTGAACACTTGGCACATGCAAAGCATGAGTACTAGGGGACTGCAGACTGGCGGTGCCCTGGCAGACCAGAGAAAGGAGTTTTCAAGCAGCCATTATAAACTAGAGGACACCATAGAAAGCAAGGGCTGGCCGGGCCCTACGGGGACAGCAGAGGAAAGGGGTAGCTTCCCCTTCACAAATTATTTGTGGGGAACCACTCCTTGGCACCAAGAGCAAAGTACTATATATGTAGGCTCTCCTTAAAAGGATCTTGTTACTCAAAACTAGCACCTAAATGTTTACTTAGGAAGAGGGTTTTTTGTTGGTTTGTTTTCAGTACTGGGGATCAAACTCAGGACCCTGTGCTTGCCAGGCAAGCCCTTATGCTGCTGAGCTACATCTCTGGTCCAGGAAGATGTTATTCTAAAAGGGTGAAATCAAATATTGGGTTAATTATAAACCTGTTGAAGTTGTTTATCAATACATATATCATTTTTTATCTCAATTCAACTATGAAAAAATTTGATTAAAAACCTAGAAGTTTCTAAGAGGCAATTATTTATAATTTAGATATTAATTTTAAAAGTGGAAGGTTTTCAATCCTGTGAAAGGTTTCCATATCAATGATTAAAATTTGTCTTTAATATCTGTATGTGTGGGCCACAGAGATAGTTCAGTGGTACAAGGACCTGCCTAGCAAGTGCAAGGACCTGAGGTTGATCCTCAGGACCACAGGTGCAGAGGCAGCCACCAAAACTGGGTATGGTGGCACATGCCTGTAATCTCAGTGCTGGGGAGGCTGAGACAGGAGCACCACTACAAGTCTGAGCTGCATAGTGAGATCCTGTACCCCCGCAAAAAAATTATCTATCTATCTATCTATCTATCTATCTATCTATCTATCTATCTATCATCTGTGTGTGTGCTCGCCATGCATGCACATGGGTGTATGCTGGGGACTGAACCCAGGATTTGGTGCGTGACAATCCCATACTTTACCACTGAGTCACCCAACAGCCCCTCCAATGAGCTATCTAGCAATGAATTTGTTTTTAGTGCTGTCCAGATAGCAGGTAACTTGTGGCGTCTTCTTTTTGAAGTTAAGTTACTGCCAGTGTCTCATACTTGTCATTTAAGTTTTAAAATCTGTATTCTTGACAAGATCTTTAAAATTTTGTGTTTTGAATCATGCCACTTTGGGCCACACATCTGACAGTTTCTTTAGCTGTTGTTAAATATAAACATGAACACATTGATGAATGGGTAGGAATACATTCGATTTTCATACAAAAATCTTATTGCTTCAGGAAAATTTCCATTCATACCCTTTAATAGAATGACAGGTCTACTTTAAAATAATGTGCAGACACAGACAATCTTTTTATCATAAGAAGAAAAGATTTAATCTAGCAAAGCAGTATTCACTCACAGTTCCTTTAAAGAGAATATTGTCAGGTCCTTATTTGAAATTATTTTTTTTAAATGCAAAAAGAAATATTCAAATTTATTTATCCTCTAAAGGATAAAATTTGAATAAAAATTTGCTATTTATACACATTTTCAAATATTTTGTCTATGTCACAAAATTATTTTTCATGTTTTAGGTTTTGGTTTTTGTTTTTTGTGCAGGGTCTCATTAAACAGCCCAGACTCATAGTGATCCTCCTGCTTTCTGCCTCCCCAGTGCTGGGATTATAGGCGCACACCACCACGCCCAGACTCCATCCATGGCTCAGCATCCCATAGGCGGGGCCAGTGCAGCATACAGAGCCAGGGATCAAACTCTGGCCCGTGCACTTACCTAAGCAAGCACTTAGTCCACTGAGCTATACTGCTGGCCCTTTCATGTCTTAAGTATTTCTAATTTGTTGCACAAAATCAAGAAACAATGTGATGACTATATTTATTATTTTCTCCTTTAATAATACAATGTAAATATCATTTCACTCCTTTTGAGTTTATATCTATGTGCATTTATCTTAAGGAATTTAATATTAAAGGAGGATTTATTTAAAATATTTTCTAATCTCAATGAATTTATCTCTATATTTTACCTTGGAGATATACGACCTGGAGGCTGTATTTGAGGAAATAATTTTTACATCTCTCAAAGTAGCCCCCAATTATATACCCAGCAAAAATGTATATTTGGAAGTTGGTTTTTAAAGGGATTTATTTCAAGTTGTCTGTATTATGAGGTCAAAAGTTAGGACTCCTGGATTCTTTTAGAATATTTTGCTGAATTAAAACATCTATAATATTTAAATAACGGAACTAAACAAAAAAAGGGGATACAGATGAATGTCCATTTTGTATCTGGATATCCAGCATGGTCCGGATAGATATATAGTTACATTCTCCCAATGAATAAAGGGATTTGTTTTATGGTGTTTGTAAATAGAATATCATGTCAGCATCTTGTACAGCAATTAACCACTAGGAAGAATGTATGCAATGTGTTCATTATTGAAGCTGTCCTACCAATTTGATTTGAAACTGTCTCATTGCTATTTGTTTCTCAATAAAATTATGGAAAAAATAAAAATAAAAAAGAGAAGCCCATTTTTAGAATAATTTATGACTTAAACAGAGTTTCAGGTGTTTTATACATTCATGCCTAAATATACTTTTTCTCCAGGAAAGAACAATTCTTGTCAGAGTTTGTATTGCTTAAAATATCTCATTGACCTCAATCTTGCCAATAATTCTAGAAGCATAAACTACTGATAATAATTTTAAATAAAAATATGTATATATACTTAGTGAATTTATTTTTGCTTAGGTACTTGGTGGAGTACAGGAGGACAAAAATAAATTTTTCCTATTAAATCTCAAAAAAAAGTTAGAAAGGAAAAAATAATTATTCTGTCCTGAGAATGTACAGCATCTCATCATCAATAGCTAAGAAAATTAGCTTCGGGCATTTCTGATTTAAGGCAAAATAAAGAAACAATGAGTATGAGAAGTTTAATTAAGTGGCCAAGATACAAATGACTTCTTAGTAATTTGTATGAAACTATGTCACTGAAAATAGAACCTTCCCACAATCAAATTTAATGTCATTTCTGAAGTAGGTTGAAGAAATACATGCTCCACTATCAGGATCATAGAAAGCAGTGAATCTCTGCCTTTGACTGCCACTGCTTTAGGAGAGGTTCAAAAGATAGAGCGACTCTTGGAGCTTTGGGATCCTGTTATTACCAAACATTTAGTGCCTGCAGTGTCTGTCAGCATGAAAGAATCAAGTCCTGGCCAGTCAGACACTAATATCTTAGATGTGACATGTTGTAGGCCCTTAAGCAAAGTAGAAGCAAGAATTACGTTTAAAAAAAGAGAGTAATACCAAAATATGAATGCACAAAATGTGTCTATCCAGTAAAGACCTCTGTGGTCAACATTATTGATTTCACCTGGAGGCAAAATGTTCTTTGCTATAACAAACTCACCAAAAGAATAATTTTCAAACAAAAAGAGAAAGAAACTTGCAATAGATGGGAGAATATCTGAAAACCACCTAATGGAGATGGCATCTAGTAAAAACTGAAAAGCAACACAAAGCACCACAAAGTGGTGCAGAATTTGTTCTCACTTTAGATATGTGATCTTTCAGAAAAAAAGTAAATCAAAGAAAA
>NW_004524645.1:8416344-8423437 GCF_000260255.1 Octodon degus | reverse complement strand
AAAAAAAAAAAAAAAATTAGTAGTAGAGAGATCATTGTCATTGTGTCTGTATTCCTAATGTCATGTGATCAGAGAAGTACTCATAGTAAAATTCATAGCTATAGACATTTTCGTATTAACTATGATTAGAATAAATGAGTTTAGGGCTAGGAAGACAGCTCAGTGGCACAAAGTTCTGAGTGCGACCACCAGTACCAAAAGAAAAGTTCATTAGCCAACTAAAGAATTATTTTTTAAGATAAATGATACTTTATTAATATTCACACTGATTTCTTATTTACCTTCATATGTTCTCAACTTTTTTCAAAAGGCTCCATGGCAAGATCAAATAATATTTGGGAGTCTGAACTTGTCAGTCTCAGCTTATACAGGCTTGTTACAACAAAAATCCTACAAATTCAATTTTTTTCTTTTTTTAAATTTAAGTCTACTATTTTTCAACTTTTCTCCTATGTAGCAGTTGTTTGTAGCTTTATTTATTTATTTATTTATTTTTATTTTATTTATTTATTTATTTTTGGTGGAACCAGGGATTGAACTCAGGTCCTTGCGCTTGCCAGGGAAGTGCTTATTCCTCTGAGCCATCTCCCTGGCCCCCAGTTGCTTGTAAATAGCAGAAAGTCAGTAATACAGGACGGTGGTATAGTGATTAGCATAGCTGCCTTCCAACTTAAGAATTATAAAGTTGTTGACTTGAGCCTTTTACAGCTCAGCGTATTAATATACCTTTACTTTTTATACCCTGTGGTTACACTTTTCTGCTGGATGGTTAAGACCAAGTTAAAGCAAGACCTATATAACTAAAAATGTAACTTGTGCTATCTGATAAGGTCAGTCAAATCCCCTCAGGGTTTACAGGGAAACCATGTACAGCACCTTGTGGATCTCTTGTCAGTGTTAGCCATGTGGATGGGTCATGTCCATTGCTTGACCTGAGGATACAAATACAGCTGCTTTTGCTTAGTTTGATGAGAAGAAAGATTTGTACTAGTAGTGTTTGGACAGGATATCATGTCTGCATCTTGTCCTCTGAATAACTACTATGAAGACAACAATATTCAGTGTATTAAATATTGTAACTGTCTTACTAACCTGTTTTGAAACTGTTTCATTGCTATTTTACCTTTTTTCTCATTAAAATTAATAAAAAATAAAAAGAATTATAAAAAGAACAGAAAAGAGGACAATAGGATTTAATAAATGCAAATAAAATAAGTGACCAGAAAAAGAAAAGCTAGAAATGAAAATTAATCCAAGAGTATGTTCTTCAAAGAAAAATGACAACAAAAATTTTGGCAAGTCTAATGGTGAATGAAAAACTGTAATGTAGTCACTGGTAGATACTGAGGGAGCATCCACAAAATTATGTATTTATGGAAAAAAGTCTATCATGGTCATGAGAATGTTGGGAAATCTGCATGAATACTTTTCTTAGAAATTTTGAAGAGTGAAAATGGATTTAAAAAGAAGATTTTAAAAGAGCCAGGCATGGTGGCACATACCTGTAATCCTAGCACTCAGGAGGCTGAGGCAGGAGGATCACTGTGAGTTCTAGGCCGGCCTGGGCTACATAGTGAGCTGAAGGCCAGCCTGAGATACATAGAGAAACCGTGTCAAAGACAGAAAAAAAGAAAGAGGAAGGGGGAGGAGGAAAGGGGAAAGGGAGGGGGAAGGAGCAGGAGGAGGAAGAGGAGGGGGAGGAGGAAGAGGAGGAAGAGGAGGAGGAGGAAATTTTTTTTTTGTATTTTAGAAAACGTTCTACAGGGTGTTCAGGGTTTCACTACTAGATCAGACTCAATGATTCTCCTGTTTACAGCCTCCCAAGTGCTCCACCATGCTGTCTTAATCACTGTCTCAGCATAACCCCAGGGCAGGGCCAGCATGGCAGACCTGGGGGATTGCACCAGTTTGCAGGCGATTTAATCTGCTGAGCTATTTGGCTGCCCCAGGAGGAGGAAATTCTGGGTTTTTTGTTTTGTTTTGTTCTGTTTTGCCTCCTTGAGACAGGGTCTTGCTATGTAGCTCAGGCTGGCCTTGAGCTCACTTGTAGCCCAGGGTGCTCTCAAACTCTCAATGATCCTCCTGCTTCAGCCTTCTGAGTGCTGGGATTACAGGCATGCACCACCAAGTTTGACAGGAGTATGAAATTCCTGAGAGAAGAAATAAAAAAAATTTAGGGAGCACCTCACCCCAAATATGGTTGCTTAAGATGGTTCACCTGTAAAATTTTACTTCTTATAGTTTTAAAAGTATTTCTAAAGAGAAAATGCTGGAAACATTTGTCTAGCAGTTTGAAGCTGGTAATGCAATAACAAAAATTTCAAGATTTAGCATCAGAAGAGAAGGTACATGCTAGTCTTATACAAACATCTAAAAATCCTATGGAAAAATCGGTAAAATAAGTCTACTGATGTGTTAAAAATAATCAAAATCAAAAACAAAAAAAAATGAAAAGTAGTTAGGGCATGGGGCTGGGAAGATAGCTCAGGGGTCTAAGTCCCTGCCTGGCAAATGCAAGGGCCCTGGTTCAATCCTGAGGTCCACATGCCATGCTGGACTTGGAACCCTGGGCATGCTGTGCCAGCCACCAAGACAGGGCATGGTGGCCTACACCTGTAATCCCACCAGTGGGGAGGTTGAGACAAGAGGAGCACTACAAGTCCAAGATGCATCGCTAGACCCTGTACCAAATAAATAAATAAATAAATGCTTTAAAAAAAGGCAGGAAAAATTAAAGTTTGGTGCAGTGCAAGGAAATTTATTAGTATAATGTACCAAGTGATAAAATTCCAAGATGCAGAGAACTGATACTGAAAAATGAGCTTTAAAATCTATTACTGATAAGTTTTTTAGTAAGCTATTTTAATCACATGGCAGGCAACTTATTTTAAACAGTGTTCACCTGATTCTGCAAAGCACAAACATGCCCTTGCGAATAAGGAGGAAGATAACCTCAGGCAGTGCTGGTACAGTGGAATAAAGCAGCAACATCAACAGCTAGATATTCCTATTAAAAAGTAAGAGGGCTTGGGGAGATAGTTCAGTAGAATAAATGCTTGCCTGGCAAGCGCAGGGTCCTGAGTTCAATCCCTGGTAATGCAAAAGTAAATAAATAAATAAATAAATAAATAAATAGTAAGGGTTAACCTTAAAACTGTGTGTAGATAACAGGAAATAGAGAAACACTTTGCAGCAAAATGCTAAAGAACAATTACACATCGAACTGAAATGTGCACTAACGGCTGGTGAAGACCATCCACACAAAGTTTGGGCAAAACAAACTGAGAAAAGTGAATACTTAACCAGAAAAAAATGAAATGATTATGAATTTAAGAAAAAGGAAACACACCTGGACTTTGAACAGGTAAAAATGATCAACTTTTTATTTTGTGAAATAAGAGTTTTGAGGAACAACGACATCTGGTGAAAGAGACTGGGAACTGACCACACTCATAGTACAACAAATAGGCACAGTCAGATAGTCCTTTGGCAAAAACACATATTAAGACCTTAGGCTCTTATATAAACTTTGACCCCCAAATTGAAATATATACCAAAGATATGAGCAAAAATGTGTGAAAAATCACTAGGTAACAGAGCATTAATAAAGTATTATTTAAAATAACTTAAAAATAAGAAATTAGGTCTGGCGCTATAGCTCAGTGGACTAAGCACTTGCTTAGGTAAGCGCAGGGGCCAGGGTTCTATCCTTGGCACCTGCTGCACCAAGGAGGCAATAGAGTCCGGGCGTGGTGGTGTAGGCCTGTAATCCCAGAACTAGGGAGGCAGGGCTGGTGAGATGGCTCAGTGGTCTAAAGCACCTACTTAGAACAAGCTAAGCTAAGCTAAGCTAAGCAAAACACAGGGACCACAGTTCAATCCCCCAGCACCACATGCCAGCCAGCCCCGCCCCCTGGTGGGCTGAGCTGGCCACACAAACACAAAATAAATAAATAAATAAATATTTTTTTTTTTAAAAAAAAGAACTAAGGAGGCAGAAATCAGGAGGATCACTATGAGTCGGAGCTGAGTAGTGAGAACCTGCACACACACACACACACACACACACACACACAAATGAATAAATAAATAAATAAATAAATAAAATAAATTAGACTTTAAAGTTTTTGATTGACCCATAAAATGAACATAATATTAAACAACCATTAAAGATGGGATTAAGAAAAAATCAGATTAAGGAATATGTAATAAAGTAATGATATGAAAATACATCCAAAAATATATCTTCCAAAGGTTCACAAAACACTAACATTTGTCACTGATGTTGGTCGAGTTAGAGCTGTGTTCTGCTTGTCTTTTTTTTGCTTCTGTATTTTGGTTCCCTAGCCACCACTTATGACTTAACCCAGGGTGGGGCTCATGTTTCCCAAGTCCTCTACCACATGAATACATCCTGATATGTTCTGAAGCTGCTCCTCCATATTTTCTATAAGCATTTCTCTTTTTTAAAATGAAATTTTCAAAGGTGAGAAATCATAATTCAGATGGTTTTCTGTTCTTCAAAAATGAAAAATTTACACCACCATTTAGTATTTTATTGTATTTGTTTCTAGTCACATAAATAACTAAATAAAACCAGAATAAAGACCCTTGATACTTTATTTTAAAGTGTAAGACTGAAGAATAGTGAATCAGATTTCTCTGTCTTTAACACGACTGTGGTCTTTGGTGTGAATAACACGCTTTGCTACAATCCCTATCTCCACCAGTATTGACTTTTCCTTCCTAAGATAACTGCATCCAGTCTGGCATTTCTTCAGGGGGTAGTAGCTAAGTGAGCTCTTCTCGCCAGGAAATTTCCATTGCAACTGAAAGTGAAATTGCTGGAATGGCTGAGTGGGCTTGACTGTCTCCCTGGGGGTCCAGCCTTTCCTGACTCAACACACTTGTGGCCAAAGAGAAGGAGAGAGAAAAGGCTCCTGAGGTGGATTGAGCCAGCACAAGTGGGTGACCTCCAATAGAATCGCTCCTTCACTAGGAGCAGGGCTGTGTGCAGTGTGTCGCAGGGTGCTGCAGAGGTGAAGGGGTTGATATTTTCCTCATTGTTGCTTTAGAGATCCACATTTCCCATTTGCCCTTGGGCCACTCAGTCTAAACCTTCTGCCCATGATCTGCAAGGAATCTGGGGGCTGCATTTGTGAAGAGGGGACAGGGCCGAGAGGAAAATCTGCTGGGGGCTTCTGCTGGCTTCAGGGGCATGGCCACCAGGGGAGAGTATATTCATTCACTATCTTCATCCTCAGAGCACCTCTGAGGTTTTCTTGCGAGTTCAGTTTTGACCTAGGAGGCCCAGAGAGGTGCAGCACAACTCAGTGTGGGGAGATCGTGCCCCAATGTGTTAAGGGTGGCCACGTGCCTGCTGCCACTGCTGCCTGTGACCTCAACACCAGATCCTCGGGTCCTGCAATGTCTGATGATTTGTAATCACTGTGAGGTGAGGAGTAGAGGAATAATCCAGGCCAACCAGGCCATGGCAGGTGGCTGTCAGTCACTGCTGTACAGCTGCCCTGAGCAGAGGAGCCACTAGCCCCATGTGGTGGCTTCTACTCACTTAAATGGCACTGCACAAGTTGTTCACGCTCTTCGTGTCACCAGTCCCATTTCAGGCACCACTGTCGCCTATGACTTGTGGCTCCCATGTTGGATAGCACATCCAGAGCACGTCCGCAGGACCACAGAATGTTCCCGGGGGCAGCGCTGTCCCTTTCCTCCCTTTGAACCTAGACAGCTGCCAGGCCTGAGGCCCAGCAGAACCACCCTGTATGTTGTAACACAAAGGGTCCTGCAGGTGGACCTGCCTTGGCGCAGTCAGGTGAGGCCTTCCTGGGAGGTGCATCCTTTGTTCACCAGAGGTAGAAAGGAGTGACATTTGCTTCCAGATTCAGATTGCCTCCCCACTGGGCGGGCTAACCTGGGAAGGTGGGCAGTTTTGCCAAGGAAGACCTCCAAATGGACCTCAGTTCTTTCCACATTCTTTCTACGAGACATCTAACCAGACAAGTCCATGGGGTAAGATTCAAAAGTTGTCAACAGAGGAAGCACTCTTTTGAATGCTTTTTAAAAAAAAAAAATACCCTATTCTGTATATTTCCATGAGGAACTGATAGGACACAGGCTGATTCAATGCAAGTACAAGTCCAAATACTGAAGATTAATCATTAAGCCTCTTAAATGGTGGCACACTCTCTTCCCTAATCCTGGTCACATAATACATAAGGCAGCTTTAAGTGGACGGTAGATTTTTTTCTTTCTTTCTCAATTTGCCTTGTGTTTTCACTCTGAGAAGTGGTCCTGGCTTCTTTATCTGATGCCTGCTACTCATGCTGAATTCTGTCTACCAAGTGTGTAGCCTTGAAACTTAAAAGTAGATTAGCAGTTTTCTGTGCTTTATGGATTATTACTAAACATCTCAATCTGCTGTATTATTAAAGTAATAATATACACTAGAAATTTGAACTGCTAACACAACTAATATGTGTCACTTGGCCTTTGAAGCCACACTATACACAAGTGTCTGCTTTAATTTTATACATCTACTCCTGAGTATTATGTGTTGAGGATACACACAGCAAGCCACTAAGCTGCTGTGAACTTTCTTGTACATGTGTTTTCTTTTTCTTTTCCTTGACTAGTTCCTTAAGAGTAGAACTGCAGGTCATTGAATATGCACGTGCTTCCTCTTGGCATCTCTTTTCTTACCCTCTTGTAAACTGTGCACTTTCTCATCAGCTCATATGCTCAATTCCTCATTTCTTTTTTTCCAAAATTTTATTGAGAAACAAATAGCAATGAGACAGTTTCAAATCAAATTAGTAGGACAGTTTCAATAACTAACACATTGCATACTGTCTTCCTAGTGGTTACTTGCTGTATAAGAAGCAGACATGAGATCCTATTTACAAACACTATTAGAACAAATCCCTCTATTTAGTAAGAGAATGTAACTATATATCTATCCCAACCACTTTGAATACACAGATACAAAATGGTCATTCATACAGATCAATTCCTCATTTCTATGCCCTCATAGGAATGTAGGTCAATGTACAGGCTTTATCCTTTCACATTTACC
>NW_004524645.1:8412157-8415116 GCF_000260255.1 Octodon degus | reverse complement strand
AATAAATAAATAAATAAATAAAAATAAAAAGTACAAATAAAATAAAGATTTGTATTTCTTTTTAGTTTTTTGAAATTTATTTTTATTTTTTATTTTTTGAGACAGGCGCTTTCTCTGTAGTTCAGACTGGCCTTGAACTCACTATGTCGCCTAAGCTCATCTTGAATTTGCGGCGATGCCCTGCCTCAGCTTCCTAAATGCTAGATTATAGGAGGATTTGGATTTTATTTGTATTTCAGAAAGCCATTTTTTCTGTTTAAAGTTTTTACAAACAGTGCAAAGAAGCCAGTTCTTTCTCTATACTCAAGGAAGTTGTTTTGCTGCAATGCAAATTAGTTTAAGAATCCATCTCTGAGCAAAATGGCTATTAATAAACTTCAAGACATTCCTTCCAGTAAGGAAAGGGCTGGAGAGATAACTCTGTGGCATAAGTGCCTGCCTGGCAAGTACAAGGTCCCAAGTTCAATCTCCAGTACTGCTTGCTATGCTGGCCCTGGAACCCCAGGTGCACCAAGGAAACCAGCCATAGTTGCAAATGCCTGTAATCCCAGCACTAGGGAGGCTGAGACAGGAGGATCACTATGAGTTAGAGCCAAACAGCAAGACCCCCCCCACCAAATAAATAAATAAATAAATAAATAAAAATTAAAAAAAATTTAAAGACCAGCACTGGGGAGGTTGAGCCAGGAGGATCTCTGCAAGCTTGAGACCAGCTGGGTTACTACAAAAGTAAGCACAGGGCTAGCCTGAGCTGCATAGCAATTCCTGTATCAGAAAAGAAAAATAAAAAGAGACAATGAGAAAGTTTTTTTCAGAAATGGTGGTGACTTCAGATTTTCTCTGTTGATGAATGGAGAGGCTGCAGAGGACTTGTGCTGAAATTACTTTTGACGCCATGATCCCCTTTCACTGAGAGCTTACATTGACATAAATGTAGTTGGAAATTATTGTGAACTAAGCTCTCATTTGCAAAGATACATCCTCCCCCAAGCCATTGCTTTGGGGCTACTACTCTCTACACACCTACACCTTTACTTGTGTCAAATTTCATGGAAAAGCAGCAAAAAAAAAAAAAAAAAAAACCTACCAGGCATGGTGGCACACTCCTGTAATCTTAACACTCTAACGGCTGAGGCAGGAGGATCCTCGTGAGTTCAAGATGAGCCTGGGCTACAAAGCGATCTCAAGGCCAGCCTGAACTGCATAGTGAGACCATGTCTCAAATAGACAATAGCAAAAAAACTGTGTATGCCCAGGTGACATATGTGACAGATGTTGCCAGACTTATGGTTCACAAAAGTTCCCCAGCCAAAACCGAGACACATGGTTGATGTCTCTGAGTGTTCAGGAGAAATGCTCTTCATTGTGTCCATAGACCAACAGAGTGACTGGTGTTAAATATGTGTTACAAAGGAAAATATTGATCATCGTCATAATAATAGGCTCTGGTGGGGGCTTCTTTGTTAAGTGGTTAGGGAAAGGTGTCTCTGTAGAGGTACCAGTTGAGCTAAGACTAGATTAACAAGAAAGAGCCTGAAGGAGGAAAATGAAGTGGGAAGAGTTGGCTCTTGGCAGGATGCCCCAGATGGAATGACGTGCTGATCATGCTGCCAGGCAGGACGAGTCCAGCAACACTGCTGTCCAGGGGATAAGGAACAAGGAGCGCTTAATGAGGCAGAGTGTGGTTATGGTGCAATCCAAGTGCTGGGCTGGATTCTACAAGCACTGGCATAAATGAGGCTGCTCCCTGACATGAAGAGACTTCTATTGGAAAGGGCACCACATAAGGCAAGATAGGGTTGACAGTCACTTTGCAGAGAGGCTGCCTCTCTTTGTTGTTATTGTTTGTCTTTTTCTGAGACAAGGCTTCACTATGCAGTTCAGGTTGGCCTTGAACTCGAAATCCTCCTGACTCAGCCTCCCCAGTTCTGGGATTACAGGAGTAAGTGCACCACCATGCCTGGCTAGGTTGTCTCTCTTGAGAACAGTGGGTGAATGGGAGAAACCAAGAGCTTGACAACTGTGTGGGTTGTAAAATCTTCTGCCTTTTAGAGTCTTTTGGTGCCAATGTGGGCAGAGTGCCTTCTGGATGGTACAGGTGTGTCCCTGCCAAGTTCACATGTTGAAGTCCTAATGCCCAGAACTTTCAAATGGATTTCATCTGCAAATGGGGGTTTCAAAGAAGTAACCAAATGGAAAGGGCATCACTAGGGTGGGAGCTACTTCAGTGTAACTAGTGTCCTTACAGGATGAAGAAGCTAAGATAGAAATACATTGAATTGACATAAAGAGTCAGAAACTACACAAACACCAACGGAAAGTTTGAAGAGAGACCTTGAAGACATCAGTCCTTTTGACTCCTTGATCTTAGAATTGTTGGCTTTCAGAACTATGAGAAAATAAAATTCTGTTGCTTCAGTAACTCAGGTATTTGTTACAGTGACCCCAGGAAATTGACACAAGGGAAATAACCCTTGCCAAGATGGTTAGAAATCTTCGATGTTAGCTGTTTATTATTTTTTATTTCTCATTCCTCCCTGTCTGACTATTTCAGAACACTTGAAGATACTGAGATGCACAAAGAAACAAAGGAAAATAATCTGAATTGAAAATGCGAAGTGTAACTCAAAAATATTCAAGTAACTAAGAAAATAATTAATACTCTCATTTTATCCCAGCTTCCACCCAGTCCTTCCTACACTGTCTCTCCTATCAAGTTTGACTGCCACCAGCTCTTTATCTGCTGAGGGAGCCTCTACACGCTTGGAAACCTACACCTGGCACATTCTTGCAGCATGACCTTGACTGCATAGGAAAGAGAAGGTGATTCCTGCACAGAGGCCCTGGCTGAGTCCATGCAGGCCTTTCTGCAGAGCTGATCCCCAGCCAGGCAGTGGAAGAGAAGCCAGGGGCTCTGTAAGAGGGTCAGAGAGGCACAGGGTGTGAGCCCGCAGAGAGG
>NW_004524645.1:8406182-8411525 GCF_000260255.1 Octodon degus | reverse complement strand
AGGAAAGCGACTCATTTCATGTCGGCTAAGAAACGAGAGAGAGGGAAAGAACCAGGGGCAAGAGGAATCTTTCAAAGGTTCTGCCTCTAGTGACACTCTCCGCAACTAAGTGCCACCCTCTAACAGCCCAGTGAGCTATGAAGTCAATCTTTAGATTAATCCAGTGATGATGAGGTTAGCGTCTTCATGGCCCCACCACCTTCCAAAAGCTCCAATTCTTAAGGCATGAACCTTTTGGGACATATTTTTTGTTCAAATCATAACAAATCCCCATGTATGTGATTCTGAAAGCAGAGCTATTGCTATGGTATAATTTTCTTAAAACCATTTTCATGAGTCTCTTATATCTAAGGTAGTAATTGCACCACACTAGGCAATCTAATCCTATTGGGTTGGGTCTTATTATAATGTATTTTCAGAGGGCCGGCCTGATAGGTCAGTGGACTAAATCGCCTGCTTAGGCAGAGTGCAGCGGCCGGGATTTGATCCCAGGTGTGCCATGCCAAGCCCTGCCCCTGGTGTGCACTGAGATGGTGATTGAGACTGGGCGTGGTGGCACGTGCCTGCAATCCCAGCATTTGGGAGGCTGAAAACGTGAATCACTGCTAGTCCGATATACATAGTGAGATCCTATAGATCCTGTATCCCCTGTACTAAATGCATAAAAGTACTAACTATAATGTACTGCCTTTCTAAAATATGTAGAATTTTCCACATCATTTTGGCACTGTAACCACACCCTTCTGGTGAGCTACACTCAGTTGTACATAAATCAGTCTTAAATATTCCTTGTAGTAGTACATCTACATGTTAGTTCATTGAAAGCTGTTCCCTGAGACATTGAGGACTTAGTCTCTTCTTCTCATGCAACAAGAGATAAAGGATTTCACTGGTCAGCTGATGTTAGAGATTAGCCTGTAACAGTGGTGTTCAGCCAGGGTTAAGATGGTGGTGGATATTAAAAATGTTCAGAGCAAGGCATGGTGGTGCATGCCTGTAATCCCAACACTCAGGAAGCTGAGGTAGGAGGAACACTGAGTTTGAGGCCAGCCTAGGGCACAAAGTGAGCTCAAGGCCAACCTGAACTGTCTACCAAGACTGTGTTTCAAAAAGATAAGCATAAATAAATAAATAAAATTTTTTAAAAAGAATGTCCAGAGATGCCTTTGGCTGTTACTGTGAGGGTTGGGTCTGTTCTGCAGGTATCCACTGGATGAGGCCAGGGATATTACAAACTATCCTGTAATTCGCAGGATAGGCCCCACAACGGACAGTGATTCAGCTCCAGATGTCAGTGGCACTGAGGTTGAGACTGACCCTTCCTGTAGCTTTCTCTAATTGTCTTAGTTACTTTTCTTGTTGCTGAGACAAAATACCCAACACCTAAAGTTAAAGGAGGAAAGATTCATTTGGTTCACTGTTTGTAGAGGTTTTAGTCCGTAGTCAGCTGTCTCCAGGGCAGAGTGGCATGGCAGAGGGGCATCTCAGAGAATAGTCCATGGTAAGCAAACAGGCAAGAGCACATTAGCCCTTTCTGTCCCTTACATGTCATGCATACTACTGGCCCTATGGTAGGCAGATATAATATAGCACTCATAGCCTTAATCCTAGCCAGAGCTATGCCAAAACAATCAGTGGACCGATTTACTAATCACACACCCGTGAAGCTAGCATCACACACTCTAGATCCAGCCACCTCTGAATCCCTCCCACCATCTGCATGTGGCTTTGGGGGACATCTAGACACAAGCCATAGCACTCATGTTATATAACCGTGGCACATTCATCAAGCTAAGAAATTAACATTGTGTTAATATTATTAAGTAAACTCCAAACTTTATTCAGAGCACCCTAGTTTTGCTGCTAGTATCTTCTTTCTGTTTCAGGTCTGCTGCTCCTTAGTCTCCCATTGAGTTTTTCTGCCTCGTTTTTCATGACTCTTGACACTTTTGAGGAGGACTGGTTAGATATTTTGTAGATGTCTTCCTTGCTGGTTTTGTGTTATATTTACCATGATTTAGGCTGGGGATACAAATTTAAGGGGAGGAATACCGTAGTGATGACTGGGATTTATGTTACCTAAAAATAATGGTGTGAAGAATAACTGTGTGCATGTATCCTGGTTTAGGTCAGCAGTTATGTGCAGTATAGACTACTCTTCTAAGGATATGTGCATATTCCATTTGATAGCCAGTGAAACAGTACTACTTTAGCATTTTACCTTCCTCTGATATTACAATAGTGATACAAAATGCTTTTGTTTACTTGGGGTATATTTTGTAGAGCTGGTGGTAGAACCAAAGGCTTTATCCATCTAGGCAGGCACTCTACCACTGAGCCACACCCCTAACTCACTTTTTATTTTGTTATTGTCAGGTCTCTGGACCAGAACCCCTGCCTAACCAGAAGAGGGAAAACTCCCCAAGCAGATCTGTTACAACCTAAGGGTGTACGGCGTTTAGCAGGAAGCTAACAGCTGCCCCATACAGTTCAACCTGCAGAGAGCTGATTTCATGAGAAACCACAAGAAACATGCTGGGCCTGCCAGAACCAGACTAGACTCAACACTGCCCTATCACTCAGCCCACACCCCATATTCAGAGATCCAAAATTTTGCACCCACCACCCTGCAGCAATGCCCCCTTTAGAGAGCCCTTCCTGGTCCTTCTCCTGGTCTGGGAAGTTTATGTTTGTATTCTCAGGGATAAAGTATTGGAATCCCATCAAGTCAATTCCAGTCTACCACTTCCAGTGCAACCCATGGCAAGAATAGACACTAAGGCATACTTATAGTAATTGGAGCCAAGGGGTCCTAAGTCCAGTCATGGTGATGACTATCCAGAACAAAGGCCTCGACCCACAGCTGCTTCTGGGTTTTGTTCAGTCATGAAGGAGGAGTGGATTGAGGATGAATGACTGAGAACAGCAGGCAGGAAGTAAGTACTGTGAGCTGGGCTAGGTACGAGACCTGTATTTACCTCTTCAATATGCAGAAAGAAGGATATGCAGAGAATAATCTGCATTGCACATTTGCAATAGTATCTAATGTATTGGGGTCCAGTGCTTCAGCTCTGATGTGTAATCTTTTTTTCTTTTCTTTTTTTGTTTCTTTCTTTATTTTTATGTGTAATCTTTCAAGCCCCAGGAAGTCATAGCCTCTATCTGGAGGCTTGCTTGCAGCCAACAGCATGGAGCATTGGCTCTTCATTCTGTCTTGACCTGGCTTATATTAGAAAGCAGCAGGTAGGGGTTACCGGGGAAACACGTGTGCCATCTTCAAAGACTACCACCAGCACCTTGGCTAGAGCAATATGAGTTGCTTAAAGCCAATTTGAAGGGATACGTTTCTCTCAATTTTACTGTATCTATTATACTTTTCAGGTTTTATTTCTTCTTTCAGGTTCTTACACTAGGAAGACAATACAATACAATATTTACACATGTGGGTCTAGTTTATCTCACTTATGAGTAGACTCAGTTGCATCCACTTACCTGTAAAGGCTTTGAGTTTTTCTTATAGCTGAATAATACTCCATTGTATAAAAATATGTTTTTTATCCATTCCTCAGGTAATGGGCATTTTGGTTGCTTCTAAGATTTGGCTATGACAAATTGTGCTGCTATAAAGATAGGTGCACATATATCACTATGGTATGATGTTTTCAGTTCTTTTTTTAACAAGAGTCCCATAATAATTGATAAGACATTAGAAATGGTACACATTTAGAAGACCAAGATGACAGGTATTCAGCCATGGGTTTTGCATTACAGGAGTGTTTCTCTTTTTAAATTGATTTATCTGACGTACTTGTTATAGTGATTAAAAAGCTGACTAGCGAGCAATTTCTAACAATGTGAATGAGACAGGTAATTTCAGCTCGTCTCAGGTTTCTTATATTTTTATCTGCAGAATGTGGATAATGATTCTACCACCCTCACTCAATATGTGTATCTGTACATAAATTAATTGCATTAATGAATTTAAACACCCAGAAAAATCTTACACAGAACATTGACTCCTCAGTTCTACTTTACTTTATCAACAATCTATATTTCCTTACTAGCTGCGCTGCTGTTTTTCAAAAGGTTTGATTAAACTAGAGCAATATAACAACCATTGTTGAATTTCTATTGTTTCGTTTGGTGAAGGTCTGTATCATTTTTAATATTTTGTCTTTTCTTACTTTAGATAATAAAGTAAGCAGTCTCTTTAGAAAATAAAAAATTTAAAAAAACAATGACAAAAAAATTAAGGTTTCTTGAAAACAAATGGTAATATTTAATTATTTGTCCAATCTTGTATAACTGTTTTTGTTAATCTGAGAAGAGATTTGATGATAAAAACAGATAATAGAAAATGGCTGGCCAAATAGCTCAGTGGATTAAAGCACCTGCAAGCAGGCACAGGGGCCGGGGGTTCGATCCTTGGGCCTGCTGTGCTGGCACCCCCAGAGCACGCTGAGATGGCAATTGAGACTGGGCGGGTGGCATGCACCTGTAATGCCAGCTCTTGGGAGGCTGTAAACAGGCAGATCACTATGAGTCTGATCTAGTAGTGAGACCCTGAACACCCTGTAGACCCTTCCCTAAAATACAAAAAGAAAAAAAAAAGATAATAGAATAACAATTGCTAGCTATTCTTGTTTTTGAAAATCTGTAACATATGTATTGTGTTATGTTACCCTGTTTCTGCTCTTTGTTTTTGTTTTTACTCTTCAAAATAAAATAAATGAAAAGGAAGGGTGGGGAGATAGCTTAGCAGCATAAGTGCCTTCCCAGGAAGTACAAAATCCCGAGTTCGATCCCCAATACCACAAGAAAAAAAAAATCAAGTGGCAGCTGCAGCTGCTTCATATCTCCAGCTTGCCATCCTACCTTGCAGATCAGGGGCTTGCCAACCTCCAGTCACATGAGTCAATTGTATGCCATCTTTCTGTAACACATACAGCCTACTAATTTTCTTGCTTCACAGAACCCCAGTTTATGTACTTCCAGGCAAAGCCCCAAAAGCTTGTGACCTACAGATTATATATAGGAAAATAAAGGCATTTTTAAAACTGGGAAAAAAAGTAAAGGGATAAGGAAAAGTACTAGCCAGCTCTGTACATATCCATACGTGGAGATAGGGTCAGGCATAGCCAAAATGGCGAGCATTGCTCTTCCTTCAAGGAGAGTTGCCCAGGACGTCCTCCACACCCCTCTACCTAAACTCTCCTATGAAACATCCTCCTGCTCCTTGCTTGGGGCCAAGGCTCTTTTGGCTCTTGGCCCAGCTGCACCTGGTTTGCAGTAAATCCTTGCACTTTGCTTAAACTCTGCCTGTCTCTGTGGTCTCAGTTGTGC
>NW_004524645.1:8399336-8406082 GCF_000260255.1 Octodon degus | reverse complement strand
TGTGTATTAGAGGAGAGACTGGCATCTTACTTCCTGGCTGGATGTTCCCCAGCTCGCAGATAGTCTCAGCCTGCCCTAAAGTTGCTGCTAGAAGAGCTGCGGCTGGCGTTGTGCAGTATGGCATGGTGTCTGCAGTCACTGTGAATGTGCCAGGGTGCTAGCCTCTGGTGCTAACCTCTCAGCTGCAGAAGTCCACAGGTGCAGGCGTAGCTGGAGCTGCCTGGATCAAACCTTGGGTCCTCACGCTTGCCTAAGCTTGCCTAAGCAGGTGCTTTAGCCCGCTGAGCTATCTTGCTGGCCCAGGACTTTGGTCTCTGATTTTAAAGGATGTCTGTCTAGCAAGTGGATATTTCATAAATAAAATTCAATTTAACAACAAAGCACAATGCATTTTGAAAATCTTTAGGCTATAATGTTATGTATATTTTTGAGTCCCTAGAAAGCATCCGACTTTATATTTTATTTAAAACTAAGCATCTATCAATTTTACCATTGAATGAAATCAAGTAATGCATGTGAAGTACTTTGAAGCACATAGGAAAAATGATCACTGTGGTTATTATTAATCTGTATGCAATTGCCATTGTGTTAAACTCCAGTCATAAAAGTCTGAATAGGCTATATAATTTGCAGGGCCCAATGCAAAATGAAAATGGACGGTTCCTTGCTTAAAAGCAAGTAAGAGTTCAAGATTATAACAGCAGAACATTAAACCAAGGGTGGAGCTCTCTTAAGGGACAGGCTTGTTTGACTGCACAGACTTCACTGCCCAACACTTAGCCTAAGTAGAAATCATAGGAAGACAAGCTAAATGTGACAGAAGACAATATATTTTGAGATAGGATTTTACCCTACTTCCCAGGCTGGTCCCAAAATGCTGGGTCTAAGTGATCTTCCTGCCTCAACTATCCAGTAGCCACCATACCCAGCTACAAATCTTGGGATACATGGTCTTGTTGTTCTGTGGTTTTGCTTAAAAGTAGACATCAAGATGGATAAACATATTTTAGTTGATAGAATACTTTTTAAAAATGTATTTCGTGCAGGGTCTGACCACACAGCTCTGACTCATAGTAATTGTCTCAGTTACTTTTCACTCATTGCTGGGACAAATGCTGGATACTCGAAATGGAGGAAGGAAGGTTACTGGATACACAAAATGAAGGTTTATTTAGCTCACAGTTAGTGGAGGTTGCAGTCCACACTTCGCTGGCTCCAAGACAAAAGGCAGAAGTTCAGGGAAGCAGAAAACAACAGGGGAGGAGCAGCAGCAGCTGCGGCATCTATCTAGCCTCTCTCCCTTCTATGCTGACTGCAAAGACTGAAGCTCCTCCAAGAAATTGGCATTGGCTGCTGTGAATATCTGAGCTCCTCCGAAGTTGTGTGGCTGAAATGATCAAACTCCTCCAAGGAAGTGGTGCAGAAGCCTTCGTAAACCCCTTTATACACACTTTTTGTGCTGAGTCATTCTAGGGTGGGCCCACACCCTAGGGTATGGTATCACCAAGCCAAGCTTCTGACATCTCAAGTTGACACAATGTCAACCACCACAGTGATCCTCCAGTTTTCAGCCTCCCCAGCGCTGGGATTATAGGTATGTATGCTGGGACTCAGTGGCTGGCTCACTGTGGTGCCGGAGATTGTGCCCCAGTCCCTGGTCCCTGCAGTTGCCTAGTCTGCTGATCTATCTTGCCAGCACCCCCCCCCCTTTTTTCTTTTTCAGACAGGGTCTTGCTATACAATTCAGGCTGGCCTTGAGTTTACTTTGCAGCCCAGGCTAGTCTCAAACACACAAGATCATCCTGCCTCTGCCTCCCAAATGCTGGGTTTACAGATATGTACCACCATGCCGAGTTTGTATTTATTTGTCATTTATTTATTTTTGAGACAGGGTGTTACTCTGTAATCCAGGCTGGTCTTGAACTCACTATGTAGCCAGGCTGGCCTCAAACTCTCAGCAATCCTCGTGCCTCAGCCTCTCAAGTACTGGGAGTATAGGCATGCCCTACCATTCCTGGCTGCGGAAGGTTCTGAGTGTTCTATGTCATGCTACTTGAAGTTTTCTTCAGATTTAGATGAAAGATATCAACTATATCTTTTCTACTATTTACAGTAAGATAAAAGCATGTCCAAACTGTGATCCAATTTTAGGCCTCTCTTTTGCATATAAGACACATAATATAGTTTGCATATATAAGTAACACAATTTTCCTTACTTAAAAATATTTTAGTACAGTACCAAAGAAAAAAGAGCCTCCCACTGACTGAAAGATGGGACACAGGTTGGACACACAGTGCTGGGGATGGAACCCACATTGCCTCACATCCTAGGTAAATGCTATACCTTTAAGTCACAGGCCCAGTCCTGTTGAAAATAATTTCTATGGAACCTGTAACCTAAGTTTAAGTTTAATCTATTTCCCAGGGGAACTGGGACGTTTACCTAGTTTACTCATGTGTAAGTCTGAAATAACTTACCACTTTTAGCAATAGAAGTAGAAATGTACTGTAGGCATGGCATTTTCTTTCGGAGTGAAGTAGTGTAGGACACACAATGGGTTTCTTCCTCTGCTTAACTACTCAAGGATGAATCTTGTGATCTTTAAAGGAACAACATGTTCTTGTATTCACAGTAAGGTAAGGGGGAATTAATGATCTTGTTATAAAACAGGATCCAAGCTTCTGTTTAGTTTTTCTGATTTCCAGAATCAAGAGCTTGATTCTTACCACCACTTAGATACCTCTAGCCTTGTCTGTCTCCTTTGCTAAGAAATGGTAGTGGAGCTGATTCTTAGAGCACTACCTTGAGATTAGGGCTCCCCATACTTTTTGGAAGGGGAGGGAACATGTTTATTTCTTTTTAGGGACTTGCCAAAAAGCCACTTGTATGTGGGTTAATACAGTTTGTTAATGAAAGCAATGAATCAAAACAGTTACTAAGGTGAATTCATCAGATCCATTTACATATAACATCTTGAAAAGTGAGTATTTTGTAATTAGTTATACTAATGACATTATAGATTGTCACATGAGAACACACTTTTAAAGATATTATTAGCTCAATTAGTACTTGTGGTTGATTAGTTTTCCATTTTGTGTAAATTTTGGGGACATTTGGTATAGGTACATTTGGAAGAAAGACCACGGAGAAGTTACTAGTTGTATGTAACTGGAAGGAACTGCTGTCTATTCCTTGATAAATCACTGAACTCTGAACAATCATTACTCATGTTACTTCATTTTAGCGCTAACTTTTCTTTCTCATATTTGCACTTACTTTGGGCTATCTCCATCTACAGTACATTCAGGATGCTTCTTTTCTTCTTTGTGTTGCAATATGTCTCTGAATATTTGAGTCTGGGTAGGGGACAGTTCAGAAAGTAATCTCTTGATTTCTTTTTCTTATTTATTTCTTATTGCTGCTCCTAAACAACTGAGTTTCGCATGGTGTCTTTCAGAGAAAAATTCCAGAAATAGTGATAGCTGTTAATCTTCAGTAAGTCATTCTATTCAGCCATTCAGCTATTATTTTACAACCACCGACAACTCACAGGAGCACTCTTCAGGAGTATAGGAGCTCTTAGCAGAGCACAGACTTCAGCCTTGTCCTCATGTTTCAAGACCCAGAGGAGTTTGCTGTGTTGCAGATGGACAAACTCTTTGATAGTCTCCCTGGTGATCCTGAAGCTGACAAAATTAAAAAGAGTAGCGTTTGCTTGTACAGTACCATGAATTTCAAAGCAGGGCAGAGATTAAAGACTGTCTTGACAAAGACTTTGAACAAGTCATACGAAGTGTAGCAGTCCTTTTTGTCACCATGTCCTGGGTCTGTTCTCAGGTAGAACATGAAATTATGTGCACATTTGGCATCTTGGGAATTATAGGCTCCTACTTTGGCCTTAATGTTCTGGTGGGATTGAGACACTGACCTTGGTCTTCAAGGGTTTTCACACCTAAATCCTTGTACCTGCAACTAGAAGAAGTTTCATGGAATTTAAATGCCCCTTTAGTAGCAACTTCCCGAGCATCCCATGTTGGTCAGGATTTCCACTGCTGGAACAAAACTCCTGATACCTGCAATGTAAAGCAGGAGAGGTCCATCTTTGATCATGGTTTCAGACTATTGTTGGTTGGTTCCAAGGCAGAAGCATCACTACAGGAAAGCAGGGCAGAGCAAAGCTGCTCAATTCATGACACCCAAGAAGCAGAGAGATGAAGTTTTGGGGACCAGACATGGTTCTCGAGGTCACACCACATCATCTATGTCTGCTAAATGTACCTCAGATATCTTAAGATATATACATGTGTCTTACATTTATAAGCATATGTTTTCACGTAAAATAATTTTAGATTTAAAAATAATTGCATAGGTACAGATCAGTGCTGCGTAACACTGGTTCTCAACCTGAGGCCCTCACTACAGCCCAGGACTTTAGGGCTATCAGGAAGCATTGTTGGGTTTCAGTACATGGCTAGGTAGGTGACACCTAGTAAGTAGAGACCATGGAGGCTGTTAAACTTTCTACAAATCACAAAGTGGGTCTTCCAGAAATGAGGCAGCTCCAAATATTAATAGTGCCAAGACTGGAAATGCTTGCTCTGGATCTCTGATCTAGCCCTGTGTAGTGCTGTTTTCTAACCATAGGGCAATCATCAAAATTAAGAAATGATGCTAATAAAACTAAGAATAGTACTTGGAGAAATGTCACGGAGGAAACTTAAAGACTTCATTCAAATTTTCTCAGCTTTTCTGTTACTGTTTTTTTCTGTACCAAGATTTATTTCCCCTTAGTCTCTTTCACTTTGTGAAAACTTGTCACTCTTTCCTTGTTGTTCATGACTTTGATGCTTCCAAAGAAGGTATTTGGTAAAAGTACTTAAAAATGTGTGAACTTTTCTCCTTTTTTGTTTTTCTAAATTTTATGTATTTGCTACAGGGTCTCACTATGCAGCTCAGATTCATAGTGATCCTCCAGTTTTCAGCCTCACCAGCTCAGGGATTACAGGCATGCACCACCACACCTGGTCTGGGTGGCTGGCTCAGTGCACCTGGGGGTGGGGCAGGCATGGTATGTGGTGTTGGAGATCAAACCCTTGTCCTTGGGCTTACCTAAGCAGGTGCTTAGTGGGCCGGCCCTGAACTTTTCTCTTAATTCAGCCAGAGCATGGTGATTTGGGAGGCAGGAGATAAGAGGCAAAGTGCCCTTTCAGCATAGGGGGTCAGGGACACAGTATCTACAAGAAATCACTGTGTCTACACCCTGGTCCTTTGCACTAAGTGGCATCTGCTAAGTTTCCCTTTCCAAAGTCTGCCAGTTAAAAGAGACTCTCTAGCTCTTCACTATCAAAGGGACCAGTGCTGAGGAACTTATGAACATGTGTTATTATGCTATTATATTTTAATTCAAATGTAGAGCATTAATTGATAGCTGAAATATAAGAATGGAAAGGAACTTTGGGATTTATGTCCATGAAAACTTATAAGCAGGACAGTGTTTCAAAGAACTAATTATTTTGTAAACTGTAAAGCTAGCCAAATAATAAATATTTCTAAAGGTAAAATAATACCCAAGAAAGTAATGCAAAGCCTAAATGAATAAATCTATCAATGAGTACCAGTTCCTGCTTAGCAAATATATAGATGCTAAATATTTTATTTTGAACAAGAAAGAGTATGAAAATGGCAAATGGAGTCTGAAAATAAGTTGTAGTGAGGTAGAAGTCTTTCTTATCTGGCCATGGTATTAACTTCACCTAGGGAACATTCAGAATATATGCATGGCTGGGGAGATAGCTCAGGAGAATAAGTGCTTGCCAGGTAAGCACAAGGGCCTGAGTTCAATCCCCGGTTCCGCCAGAATATATGCATGCAGGTCACAGATGGAGCCATATCCGTGACTGGACAGTACCGCAGCAATTAGAGGGTGGGGATTAAAGATAAATAATGTGGTCAAAGGCTCAAGACAGTCTCAATAAGTGATATTTCACCCCAACTATCAAACATACCAGGGATTGAACCCAGCCAGGGCCATCACACTGAGCTACATATCTAGCCTCTTTTTTGAGACAGGGTCTCCCAAGTTGTCCAGGCCAGGCTAGAACTTTATTAGATTCTCCACTATTGGCTTCTCAGAGTGCTGAGACTCCATGTTGGCTCAAGACCCTACCTTATTTACATTTCAGTGCTCTATCTCAACGAGGGTGAGTACAACATTTCAAATAAAAGGCCTGACTTTTAGAAATTCAACCTAGGCCTTTTATTTACTTATTTAATCTTATTTTTTCTTCATTTTTGTTTTATTTTGAGACAGGGTCTCATTATGCAGTTTGGGCTGGACTTGTGCTCACTTTTGTAGCCCACAAGTTGGTCTCAAACTTGCAGAAGTCCTCCTGGTTCAATCTCCAGAGTGCTGGGATTACAGGCATGTGCTACCACAGTTCTGGGGCCACAGGGTGGGCACCCACATCTTGATCTGAGGCATCTGGGGCTGAGACCACATGGCTTGTGGGGCCAGGGATTGAACAGGTCCTTGTGCTTGCCAGGTTGGTGCTTATTCCTATGAGCTATCTCTCCAGCCCTGTGTTGTGTTTTGTTTTGTTTTTCTAGTGCTGGGGTGGAGTCAAGGCCCTGCAAGAAGGGCCTTGCAGATACTATGCAAGTACTCTACCACTGAACTATATGGCCTACACTAAGGTGTTCTTTCTTTCTTTCTTTCTTTCTTTCTTTCTTTCTTTCTTTCTTTCTT
>NW_004524645.1:8397297-8399136 GCF_000260255.1 Octodon degus | reverse complement strand
CTCTCTCCCACCCCCAGCATGTAACATGAACTATCTCCATTGAAATGGTAAGGCTATTTTCAGCAAAATTTTATTTTCTTTTTCAGCAAAATTTTATTTTATTTTATTTTATTTTTCAGCAAAATTTTAAATCTTTCAAAAATCTCAGTAACACACCTTCACTTTATTTGCTGGGACATTATATTAAAGTATGAGTTACTATGTAATACAAACATCAAATAAATAGAAATAACTTGAATCCATGATGAGGGGATGGTATAGGTCCATGGAGACACACTTGGGAGCACTGATGTGGAGGTGGGATTGTCTTCATACCTGGACCAATGACAAACAAGCTCTGCCATTGAGGCACACCTTGAGCTTCTCTCTCTCTCTCTCTCTCTCTCTCTCTCTCTCTCTCTCTCTCTCTCCCTCCCTCCTTCTATGTATTTGGCACGGGTCTCACTGCACAGCTCAGAGTCCCAGTGATCCTCCTATTTTCAGCCTCCCCAGGGCTGGGATTACAGGTGTACACCACCTTGTCGGCCACCACGCCCATTCTCCCTGGCTGGCTTAGCTCCCTGGGGATGGGGCTGGTGTAGCATGTGGTGCCAGGGATCAAACCCTGGTCCCTACACTTGCCTAAGCACATGCTTAGTTCACTGAACTATCTCGCTGGCATTGTTTAATTTTTCTTGTACAGCACTTGTGATCCCTCTTAAGCTCACCTAGAGGTTTATGGTATCTCAGTTCACAAACTTAATTCTTTCCACAATTCTGCTCACAAACTGAATTGGTTGAGAACCTGATCAAATTTCCCCACAAGGTCATCATTGTACCTAACTGTGGGATTTGATTCGGTTCTTGACCAACTCCATTAGGGACCAGACTCAAGGAAAGAATTAAGTGTGTGCACTGAAATACCACTATATGTACTCGTCTTCTGTCTGCACCCCTTTAGGAAGCAAGCTCCAGGAGAAGGGAAAGTGTCGAAACGACCCAAATGTCCTCCTCTATTATGTCAGAAATACTATTTTGCATTTCTTTTTATATATTTTACATAATGGAATAATAAATTATGTTAAACAATACAGAATATATTACATAACTATCAGTTAATATTGCAAAATTGTTTTGCAACCATTATATATTTGTATTTAATGGATGATTAAGTATACATTTAGATATAAAATATAAGTAAGAATTAAATAATGTAGCTATATGAAATAACCGCATAATATATAACAGTGTAAAAGGCATTGAGCTACACATACTATTCTTTTTTAATTGGAAGTATGTGGTTTTGAGTGTGTGTGTGATGCTGGGATTGAACCTAAGTCTTCGCCCATGCTCATTAAGTTCTATAAAGCTGAAATGCAGAAGACCACTAGTACAAAAAGTTTGTTTTTGAGATTTAACCTTGACTTTCCTTTTTAAAAAATGTACCAGGCCAGGGACATAGCTAAAGGGCACAGCGCCTGTCAGGAGCTCACCCTGACCCCACCAGCTCCTCCCAAGCCCTTTTGTGGGAGGACAACCAATGTTTAGGACCCCCCTCCCCCCAAAAAATCAGCAACAACGGAAAAACCATGTAGCTCTAGTTCAGTGGATTTTACCACGGGGTTATTTTGTACCTTGAGGATATGGAGCAATGCCTGGAGAGCTGCTGGCTGTGACAGAAGCAGGTGTGCTCCTGGCATCTACTGGTGAGAGGCCAGGGCTGCCTCTTCAACCCTCCCAGGCACAACCCCGCCCCAACCATGAAGAATGACCCGGGCCCAAACGGCCAGAGCACCCAGGAGGAGGACACATGGTCCAGTGTTTGAAAGAAAGAAGACCATAGTCTCTAGGACCATAGAA
>NW_004524645.1:8390144-8394457 GCF_000260255.1 Octodon degus | reverse complement strand
ATAGCACACCTATAACATTCAAATAACAGAACTAAACAAGAAAAGGGGATACAGATTGATTGTATCTGTGTATTCAAAGTGGTTTGGATAGATATGTAGTTACATTCTCTTAATGAATAGAATGATTTGTTCTAATGGTGTTTGTGAATAGGAGGTCAAGTCTGCATCTTGTACAGCAATTAACCACTAGGAAGAATGTATGCAGTGTGTTAATTATTGAAACTGTCCTACCAATTTGATTTGCAACTGTCTCATTGCTATTTGTTTATCAATAAAATTATGGGGAAAAAAGACCATTCAGCAAAAATAAATAAATAAATAAATAAAAATAAATGAGGTTGAAAAGTTTTTCCTAGGTTTATGAGCTTGTATTTCCTTACCTGTAAACTGTTCATTCATATCACTTGCTGTTGATCATTTGAACTGATTTCAGGACTCTTTATATATTACAACAGCTTGCTCTTCTTGTTTTGTTCACTGTGGTGTCACAAACGCTCAATAACAGTACCTGAACAAGTGCATAGAGTTGCAAATGTTTTCTGTATTTGGCACGTGCTATTAGTTTATGGTCATTTTCACCATGCAGGACTTAAAAAGTTTGTATGCAGTCTAATGTGGTAGTTGTTTTCTTGATGACTTACAGCTTTGTTCAATAGTTAGAAAAGCTTCCTTCATCTAAAGTGCGAAAGAATATTCCTCTGCTTATCCTAGTACTTTGGGGACATTATAATTTTATCTTTAAAGTCTGGTTTCATTGAATATATTCTGTATATAACTTTTTTCTCTCTCAAATGCTCAGTTGATTCCAGGACTATTTTGAGTTTATCTTTTCCCACACTGAGTCGAGGTGCCCTCATACACTAACTATTCATGTGTTTGGGTCTATGCCTGGGCTTATTATTTTCTGCCCTTTTGTTTTTATTCATGGGCTAGTATGTTGTAGGTCTAATCATCCCTCATGGTTTCTTTTACGTATTTAGTACAGGTTCTACAAGGCCTCACTACACAGATCAGACTCTTAGCAATTCTCCTGTTTTCAGCCTCCCAAGAGCTGAGATTACAGGCACTCGCCACCACGCCCAGTCTCAATCACCCCCTCAGTGTGCCCTGGGGCTGGGCCAGCACAGCACACTGGGGATTGAACCCTGGTCCCTGTGGCTGCTTAAGCAGGCACTTTAATCTGCTGAGCTATCTGGCTGGCCCATCCCTCTTGTTTTAATTTTTTTTCTGATTTCACATCATGTTAAAAATGGAACTACCATATGATCCAGCAATTCCACTGATACAGGGGAAAGAAACTCCTACCTGCTAGATGTCTGGTATGAGTTCATATTCTACAAAATCAAAGAATGAAATTTAGGAACACTGGAGGTTAAGAGCAGAATAGATTTATCAGAGGAAGAACCAGCCAAATAGCTCAGCGGATTAAAGTGCCTGCAAGAAGGTGCAGGGGCTGAGGGTTTGATCCCTGGGCCTGCCGTGCTGACCCCACTCCCGGGACAGGCTGAGATGGCGATTGAGATGGTGTGGCAGCGCATGCCTGTATTCTAGCTCTTGGGAGGCTGTAAACAGGAGAATCACTGAAGTCTGATCTAGTAGTGAGACTCTGAACACCCTGTAGACCTTTCCCTAAAATACAGAAAAACAAAACAAAAAAACGAACAAACAAAATGCTTTGTAGCTACTCATACCTGTTTGCTTTTTCACATGAACTCTAGAAACAGTGTGTAGATTTTAAAAATTATGTTGGTGTTTTTATTAAGATCACATTAAATTTATAGAGATCACAATTTAAGGGAAACAGACAATAGTGTCTTTGGGTTGTCCTCATTCGTTAACATAGTTTGAGTTCTAGTAATTCTAATAATTCGAATTCATCTTTTTTGTTGACTTTTTCATTCACTTTATTGAAAATCAATAATTACATATCATATTAAAAATTATAGACAAATACTGAAATGTGAAAGATATAAGATATAGACAGAGTGATTTTCAGAGTAATATTTCTTAAATGAACACATCGCATGAGATTAATAATAGATTGCATATTGTAAATAAGTTTAAATGAATATAACAATAAAAATCATCCAAAATAAAAATGAAGAATAATTACAGATCAGTCATATAATAGTTCACTCTGTGTCACAATCAAGAAACTTATATTCATATAATTAGAATTCTCAAAGTAGAAAGAGGTAGGCAAAAATATTTAAAGATTTAAAATGCCTGAATTCAGTTGAACTTATAACACCACATTTCCAAGAAAAATGAACCTTTTGCACAAGAAATTTGAATGAAATCATACCCCGATATACAAAAATGAAATTGTCCGAAACTTATTGTAAAGAAAAAAATCATTAAAGCATATACATAAAGAAATTAGCTGTGGAAGAACAAAATTAAATAGCATCTTATTCCACATTAGAAAGAGGGAAAAAAAGACCAAGTGTGTAAGAAACTAGACTAATTAAACAACAGAAAGAAAGGAAAAAAACAGATCTGTGCTCTTTGAATTTTATACTTAGCAAACATACCATTGAAAACTAAAAGTAAAATGTTTTCCAGTTATACAAACTGAAAATATTCTAATACCTCCAGATGTAGCATATAGGAAATAACAAAGAGCAGAATTCAGACAGCAGGAGAAATTGCTGTATGCTTCTAGATGAAGAATAAAGAGCTCTCAAAATGATAGTTTTGCAGGACTATGTAATATTAGATGAACCCATTTAAAATGTCATTAAAGATTTCTATGAAACAATATCAAGCTTATGTCGGGTTATACACATATTTTTTGTGTGTATAAAAGATAGGGAAGAAGCAATATAAAGTCAATGCAAAATGGAAATACACTTTTTAAAGTTTGTAAAACTAGGAGAAAATATCGTACCATGTCTTTTAAATAGATTGTAAGTCAAATATACAGTATAAATCTTAAAAAATTAAGATTAAGCAATAGTCAGAAAATTAAATACTAATTAAAATTATATGTTTCAAAACAATTGAACTAAGACAAAGTTTTCATGATTGTAAAGAATTACTAAGAATAAAACATAAGATAAATACTGGAATGACAAATAAATGCCCAGCACTTCTAACAGTTTGGGGATAGGGTATCGTACAAAGTTCTAGTGTGTCATGGACATGGATAATGTCCATAACACCTACTGGTGGCCAGGTGTCACTTGTGGGACTGAGCTACTGCTATTTCCTTGATAACCACCCTGTAGACCCAGACAGAATCATGACCCACAGGGTGCAGGAGAAGTCCATTCGTAGAGTATGCTGATGCAAATATCTTGCTGCTGTATATAAAAGAATAACTGAAAAACTGCTTTTGTATACCTCTTATTCTCCTGTGTTTAAATTGTTTGCCCTATTTAGTGTGTTCTTTCTATTCTCATTCATGGAGTTGTGGTTGTTTTGCTCCCTCTCTAGAACATCTTTTAGTAGTCTGCGTAGGTTTGGCTTTGTCATCACAAAATTCTTGAGTTCTTCTTTGTCTTGGAAGTATTCCACTTCTCCATTATACTTGAAAGAGAGTTTTGCAGGGTATATCAGTCTTGGTTGCAATTTGTTTTCTAGCAATACTTGAAGTAGGGGCCGGGGAGATGGTTCAGTAGAATAAGCGCTTCCCTGGCAAACACAAGGGCCTGAGTTCAATACCTGGTTACACACACACACACACACACACACACACACACACACAAACAACAACCTTGAAGTACTTTGCTCCATTCTCTTCTTGACTTGATGGTTTGTGAAGAGAAATCTGCCATTATCCTGATGGGTTTTCTTTTAAAAGTGATCTGTTTCTTGTCTTTAGGGGCTTTTAGTATACTGTTCCTGTGCTGAATTTCTGGGTTGTTGATTATTATATGTGTTTTTAATTAGGTTGATGTTATTTGGAGTTCTATATGCTTCAGTTACTGAATGTCAGATTGTTGCCCCATATTTGGGAAGTTTTCTGCTATTACTTCCATCCATATTCTTTTTATATCATTTGTATTGACTCCTTCCTTCTCATTGATGCCTATTAGTCTCACAGTGTTCATCTTTGCATTGTCTTGCAGGTATTGAATTATTTTTTTCCTGCATCCTAGTTGTTTTTAAGAGATCTTTTCTTACTTTTTCACTAGCTGCAGTGGTGTCTATAAGGTCTGAAAGTCTGTTCTCACTTTCATTCACATGGTTTTGCCAGCTTGTGATTGAGGTTTTAATTTCCTGTATATCACTTTGAATCTGTTTCATACATTCTATTTCTTTCTTATATTGCTTATTCAAGGATTCCATCATTTTTATATTCTGCTCTA
>NW_004524645.1:8387254-8390044 GCF_000260255.1 Octodon degus | reverse complement strand
TTATTACATTTATTTATTTATTGTGTGTGTGTGTGGCCAGCTCAGCCCACCAGGGGGCGGGTCTGGCTGGCATGTGGTGCTGGGGATCGAACCGCGGTCCCTGTGCTTTGCCAAGCTTGTTTCAAGTAGGTGCCCTAGACCACTGAGCCATCTCTCCAGCCCCCAGAAATTATTTCTGATGTGATTTCCTCTATACCTTTCTGCAGTTGTTTTTTTACTCTAGAGGCTATTATTTCAGAGATTTCAGATGTGTGATTTCCAATTTCTTCTATGCTAGTGTCTTCTGCATTTGTTCTGGGTGGGCTCGGGGCCTGAGACTGCATTTTGTTCCTTCTCTTTGTCATTTTCTACAGCACTGTCTTCTGACCTTTGGTGTAGAGCTTAGAGTTATTACCTTAGCATCAGGTCCAGATCTACCAAGTTCAAACTCCTCCAAGTGGGTGTGGCTTGGATGTGGTTGTGTGCTCCACTTCTTCATGTTGCAGCCCTTGGAGCTGAACCCTCTGTGCCGCTCTGGCAAGATGTTCTGCTCCTGAATCAGCTGGGTAGGTCTTGCCTCTAGCCTCTCTGCAGGGAGTTCTGCTGCAGATTCCACACTGGGCCTGGGCTCTCGGTCAAATCAGGATCTGGTGGGCCCTGGGCGGTCTCACTCACACGCCAGGCCTGCACTCTGGGTTGAATGAGGATCTGGTGGGCCCCGGGTCGTCTCTCAAATTCATCTTGAGGGCTGATCAAAGTATATAGGTAACTGTTCGTTATAGCCAAAAAAGTCAGATTTGTCCAGAACTTTCTTTGCTGCCTACCTGTGAGTAGCTGGAGAAAAGAAGGATGCTGGATGTTTTCATAAGGACTCAGAAAGAACCAGTGTCAGGAACAGAGGAGGGAACAACAGTGTGCTTGAGTCCCAGAGTCCTCAATGGCATGGCAGCAAAACCAGAAAACTCAGTGCCCATCCACACAGTTGCTTCTAAGCCCTGCAGTGACGGAGGGCCAAGTAAGGGCTCTCTTGGAACGAGCATCGTAAATGACAAAACTCCTTCTATGGCAATGTTGAAAGGGAACCAGAATGTACCCAATTACACTTCAGGATAAAAAGTGTCTTGTCTCTGCTCTGACATTGAAGCATAAAATGTATTTCAAGTGATTTAGGATAAATATATTACCTGATGTTTAATTGATGGCAAAATATCTACCAATTCTTCTAGGTCTTTGTTTCTGTAGCTAAAGCACCAGTAAGAAAGTATTAAAAGCAACTGACATTTCCGTGCACAATTGGAAGGGAATATGAATTGCAATCAACCAGCTCCGGGTTTTCTCAAAACAAATCACAGTGTGAGTGTACACTTAGATGGGCAATTTAAAATGTCATCAACATCACTGAATTCAATTAGATACAAAACAGATAAGCAGACTGTTTGTGGAGGAGTTTGTGCAATGCAAGGATAAATGGCCCTGCTCAGTGTCTGCTCCTCAGCCTTCCCAGACCTCGGGCTCCAGGAGCCTCAGTTAAGAGGCCTTCTAGCTTCCCAGTCTGAAGTTTGGACCTCTGAAGAGTTGTGACATAGAGGGTACTTTCCCCACCGGAGCTGTCTGATTCCTAGAGAAACAAGCAACTAGGAGGGTGTCTTTCACATGTAAACCAAGCTTCTGACTCCTTTTCCGGCCACTATTCCTCTGCCTTAATCACCCAGGGGCAGGTAGCAGACAAATAGAGATAAACCCTAGGCCCCAGGGGCTGAAATGATTTAAAGTGGCTCAACCAAAACCTGCTTGCTCTGCCTGTCCTGCTCCCCTCCATACTATGGATCAAACTGAGCACCTTGTGCTTGCCACACAGGCCCTTATGCCGCTGAGCTACCTTTTCTGTTCCTTGTCAGGAACTCAGTGTCTCTTGTTCACATTTTCTGCTCCTCCATGTGGCCCTGCGTGGTCAGTCAGCCCTCCCACTTCTACAGACATGGAAGCACAAGCAGCTTCTTTCTCCTGATGGTCATTCTCCTGTCTGCACACTTTATAAGGTGACTTAAGGAAGACTGGGGGAGTCCTGCGAAAGCTTACCCCCACCCATCCCCAAGAGATCATGGGCCAGAGATCTTCAAAGATGGACTTGTGTAGCTGCCATGTGACTTGGTGGGAAAGCATGTAACCTCACGGAGCTTCACTTTCTGCACTTGAAACACGGAGACAATAATGCTGATGTGGGAGAGCTCCTGAGAAGATAAGCTAAGCATTCAGCAAATAAAGGGTCACATGGCACTGAAAGATACCACTACTTTGGGTGGTCACATCCCAGTTACTTGCTTATTATGTTGCTTTTCTTTTTTTCTGATGGCTCAGGCTGCCTTAAGGGCGGGTCTGGTGAAGCCTGTGGAGCTGGGGAATTGAACCGCAATCCCTTGCGCCTGACTGAGTTTGCTCAAGAAGAAGCTTTAAACAACTGAGTTAACCCGCAAGCTCCCCACCCCCAGTTATTTGCCTTTACCTTTTTAATCTGTGTGAAATATACTCTTAAGAAATGGCACATTTGGGGGGCCAGGAAGATAGCTCAGTAGAATAAGCACCTGCCTGACAAGTGCAGGGTCCTGTTCAATCCCCAGTATGGAAGGAAAAAAAAAACACATTTTAAAATTACCTATTTAGGGCTGGGGAGATAGCTCAGTAGAATAAGCACTTGCCTGGCATGTGCAGGGTCTTGAGTTCAATCCCCAGTACTGAAAAAAAAACCTATTTAGTTATTTGCTTTTATCTTTTTATGCAATTGCGTAAACATAGAAATATGACATAAGCCAC
>NW_004524645.1:8384524-8386934 GCF_000260255.1 Octodon degus | reverse complement strand
TCTTTTTTTGTGAAATTCATTTTAATAATATATTTTTATTTTCCAAATGCTCTGTACTCAAAACATTATCAGTTCATGCAATCAATATAAAAATTGGGACAGCTTAACTTGATTATTTGGTATAGTCTTAAAAATTTGTTGTATGATTTATACTTACAGTACATCTTAATTTGACTGTTAAATTTTTTTAGCTGTTTTTTATGTATTTAGTACAGGGTCTCACTACACAGCTCAGACTCGTAGTGATCATCCTGTTTTCAGCCTCCGCCATGCTGGGATAATAGGCATGCACCACTATTCCTGGACTCAGTCACAGGCTCAGTGTGCCCACGGGGGGGCGGGGCAGTGTGATAAATGGTGCTGGGGATTGAACCCTGGTCCCTGTGCTTGCCTAAGCAGGTGCTTAGTCTGCTGAACTATCTCACCAGCCCTCCTGACTGCTAAATTTTCATCAGAAATACTTGATCTGTATTTATCCTCAAAAAATTTATACATAAAAACATTCATACATGGAGATAGCTCAGTGGTATATGTGCTTGCCTGGTAAGTGTAAGGTCATGATTTCAGTCCCTGATACTGAAAAAAAAAAGAAAGAAAAGAAAAAATTCAAAAACTTACTGACAAGGTGGCAAGCATCCTTTTTTTTTTTTTTTTTCTGGTATCAGGGATCAAACTCAAGACCTTGTGCTTGCCAGGCAGTTGCTTAAG
Organism: Octodon degus; assembly: GCF_000260255.1. NCBI lineage: Eukaryota > Metazoa > Chordata > Mammalia > Rodentia > Octodontidae > Octodon > Octodon degus. The sequence continues at coordinate 8,386,226 of NW_004524645.1, read as the reverse complement.
CTGCTGAGCTATCTCCCCAGCCCACAACCATTCTTAAAACCTTTCCAATAACTGAATTGAATCCTCATTCTTAGACTGAAATTTAAGCAAATAAAAATTAAACCTTCCTTTCCTCAGTAACATTAGGATTTGAAGTGTTTACACCACAGTCCAACTGTGGTCTGTACAGTTGTAGACCATTTAAAATACATTCCTAAAAATTCTGCTTGTCTTGCCAGTGTATTTAGTACAATTTCTTAAATAAAAATATAGTGTTTTGTCTTTTCACTCCAAAATATAACACATCATTTAAAATTGGGGAAGTTGCTGGGCATGGTAGTGCACACCTGTAACCCCAGCACTTCGGAGGCTGGGGCAGGAAGAATATTGTGCGTTGGAGGTCAGTCTGGACTATACAGTGAGTTCAAGACTGGCCTGAACTACATAGGAAAGCCCTGTCTCAAAAAACCAAAAGTAATTAACAAACAAAAAAATAATGTTAGTGAGAAAATACTATCATGGCCAAACCATTATTTTCCAGCGCTGCATCCTCAGAGCTTTCAAATTTGACTGCATTCCAATGCATCAAATGCAGCTGAAACACATTTGAAGTGGGTTTAGGGCTGGGGTGATAGCAGAGTGGTCTAAGAGCCTGCCCGGCAAGCACAAGGACCTGGGTTCGATCCCCAGTACTGCATGTGGGGGCGTGCTGAGCCGGCCACCAAAACCGGATGTGGTGGGGCACAAGTATAATAATCCCTGTGTTGAGGAGGCTTAGACAGGAGGATCAGTACAAATTGGAGCTGTTTAGCGAGACCCTGTACCAAATATATGAATAAACAAAAGATTTTTTTTCAGTTTTTTGTATCTGCTGCAGGGTCTCACTATGCAGCTCAGACTCGTAGTGATCCTCCTGTTTTCAGCCTCCCCAGCACTGGGATTACAGGCATGCGCCACCACGTCCAGACTCATTTGCTGGCTCAGTATGCCCCAGGGGTGGGGCCAGTGTGGCATGCAGGATCAAGGTTCAAACCCTGGTCCCTGTCCTTGCCAAAGCAGGTGCTTAATCTGCTGAGCTATCTTGCCAACCCTACAACACTTAAACTAAGTTACAGAAAGAGTTCTAAGAAGAAAATTCCACTTCCTTATGCTGTGCCTGCAGTTCCCTGCAGATTGTTTTTGTCTATCGTTCATGAACTAACTCTGCCACCACTGTACCAAGACTCCCAAGAGAGGAACCACAAGTTCATGACTGTACTTTCTATTCTGTTGAAGGGGACCCCACCTCCAAGTCCTGCTGCTTTTATTTCAGGAATGCTTCCTAAAGCTTGCTCAATCTCTATTTCTATTGTCACAGACTTTAGTTAGCCTCCTATGATCTCTCACGTGGATTATTTTACCCATGTGGCACTGCAGTATTGCTCAGGCTAATTTAAAAAAACAACCAAATTAATTGAGTAATAAAAAGGGATCGTGCCATGCCACTCTTGTTTAAAAATAACCACTGTCTGATGAGCCTGCCTTCTATTCACCCTTTTAATCCTTGATAATTACTGCTTTCCCTGCCTCTCTTCACAATGCATGTTCAACATTTTAGCTGTGTTTTTTTGTTTTTTGTTTGTACTGGGAATCAAACTTGGTACTTCCTGCTTCCCAGGCAGGCACTATGCCACTGAGCTATATTCCCTGTCTGGCCGTGGCTTTTGGCCATGAACATGTTATC
>NW_004524645.1:8379891-8384109 GCF_000260255.1 Octodon degus | reverse complement strand
GAATGACAAAATACATACACATGTGCCTAGAAAGAGAAAATGTTTTTCTTACCTAATGATCCCTTTGTTCTTATTGCAGTCTTGCATTTTGTTTATTTTTTATGTGTGTGCGTGCGTGCATGCATGTGTGTGCACGATTGCAGTTGGGGATAAAACCCAGTGCCTTTACAAGAAACTACAATGTCAGCGCTTCTAAATTATTTTTTTATTTTGAGACAAGGTCTGATTATGATATAGGGGAAAAACGAAACTCCTGACCTGAAAGTTACCTGTAATGAGTTTGTGCTCTCTAAAACTGAAGAATGAATTTTAGAAACAACTGGAGGTTATAAGCAGAATGTATTTCTTGGGAGAAGGAAAGCTTCTGTCCAAGAGAGGGACAGGAGGGGGGTCCTGAGCGGGTATTCCCCCTGGAAGCTGTCTCTTCCAGGGACTTTTATAGAAGAAAACCATGCAGGTCTAAGGTGGAAATCATGGAAACTTGCTTAGGTGGGCATGCGGTGGGACAAAACTATGGTCAACCAATGAGATTACAAGCACGAGTGCTCAGGTAAAATTAAGTCCAAATGGGGAAGGTAAAATTAAGGACCAAATGGGGAAGTGAATCACGTAGCAAGTGGACATGGATGTAGAACAGGACTTTGTCCAGAAGCTAGCTGGTAGTTGTTGGATTAATGATTCTTCTGGGCTTCCTCAGGGTGATGATCAATCCCAGATGCTAATCTTTAAGGAGGTAAGCATTTGTTCGATCTTTGGTCTTTAGGTCTGGCCCACAGCAGGGGCATCCGTCCCTCTTACAGTCGTGAGGTATCTTGTCTTCTTTGTTATCTCCTTGAGGGCCTGGCCTTGTCTGATTGCCTATGATAGTTCTATCTAATTTACCTGCCTAGAACAATTAGATCAGTAATTTGCCCAGGATGGGTTAGAACTTCTTATCCTCCTGCCTCAGCCTCTCAGAGTGCTGGAATTACAGAGTGGGCCACCTGATGCTGGGCTCCTTTACTGTTGTCCCACAGAAGAGGATCAGGGAGGGAGACTTGGAGAGGAAAAGCCAAGGATCCCCTGAGGGGCAGTTGTGCCTTTGTAGGAACTTGACTTACCCATGTAAGCAATGTTCTTTGTCATCTTGCTCCTGTCCCCACCCACAGGTGCCCACACTGTGGCAAGACCTCGGCAGCTCTGGAGTCCTTGCTGCCTTGCAGGTCGAGGGAACCTTAGGGATAAGGCACTCCTCAGCTCTTTCAGAAGGATGGAAAAGTACAGTACCCAGGAAGCATTGCTTCCCATACCCGTCAGTCATGTAATTAATTAATTAATTATTTTAAGAGGAATGGAACTCAGGACCTTGTGCTTGCCAGGCAGGCGCTTGTGCCACTGAGCTATATCCTTGGCCCTGGTCATGCATTTTATTTTATTCATTTAATTTTTTTGTAGCCTGCTCAGCCCACACTTGGGGCAGCGTTGGCACCGTATGTGGTGCCGGGGATTGAACTGCAGTCCCTGCGCACTTGCCTAAGCAGGCACTTTAGACTGCTGAGCTATCTTGCTGGTCCTAGTCATATATTTTTAAATCTGATTAAACAATATTAGTATTTAATATAGAAGTTATTTTGAAAGTCAATAAAAAAGAAAAGTTAGCACACATTGAATACACATAAAGGAGACAGGTTTTTGGCAATGCTTTCATTTTCTTTCATGTCCTCTTCTACACCAATTGTTAAGATCCGTAGAGATAGGTGTATTTCTTAATAGAAAATTTTATATTAGTAGAAATAAATTGCATAAAAATAGTGTAGCCCATTGGTGGAGCACTGTACAAGGCCTCAGGATCAATCCCTAACACTGCAAAACTGCAAAGGGGCAGGGCTTTTTCATAGACTTAAAATAGTCTGTTGATAATCTAGTAATCTTACTTTTGGCACATATGCCAAGGAACTGAAAACAATGTCTTGAGGAGGTATTTGTATGCCCACCCTCTTAGAAGTACAGTGGTACCTTGGTTCACGAACTCAATTCTCACCACAGTTCTGGCCATCAACCAAACTAGATGAGAACTGAAGCAAACTTCTCCATAAGCTCAATGTTGAACTTAACCATTGAATTGTATTCAGCCAGAATCATGGAAGGAGTCAAGTTCATGAACTGATATTCCACTACAGGACTCAATAGTAAAAAGATGAGGTGCAAATAAAATGTGGTCTGAGTGTAGAAGGGATGTCATTGAACCTTTAAAAGGAAGGTAGTTCCATCACATGACAGCATAGATGAACCTTGAGTGACACAAGTTAGCCACAAAAAGATACATACTGCCTGATTCCATTCACAGGTTCTTAGAGTAGACAGAAAACAGAATGGAGGTTGCCAGGGGCCAGGAGGAGGGACAATAGGGACTTGTGGGCATAGCATTTCAGTTCTACAATAGGACAAAGAATTCTACATATAGATGCACACAAATGTGAATATTTTCAAGATTATTTAACTGTATTATTAAAAGTAGTTAAGATGGCAAATGTCATGTGTGATGTGTCTGTCCTATGTTGATCTGACACTGCTCCTTTAACTGCAGATGAACTGGACTGAAGACCTTCCCTTCCTTTCACTTATCTATAGAAGTTTCAAATTCCATGAGGAAAGAGTATGTGCTATCCCAGAGGTGCAGGCACTTTCCTGTGGCAGGGACACAATATGTGACAGCCACACGTTAAAGGAGGACAGGTGGAATTCGGCTCATGGTTCAGTTCCCAGTTGGCTGGCTCGGAGGCAGAAATCTCATGGTGGGAAGGTGTGGAGGACAGCTGCTTGCCTCATGGTAGCCAGGAAGCCGAGAGAAAAGGGAGGAGCCAGGGATGAGAAACACCATTCGCGATCACAGTCACGTGATGGACCTCCAACCAGGCCCCACCTCCTGGTAGCACATTACCCATAATCTCATCCATGTTATTACTCCAGTGATGTGTGCAGTGCCCCCATGATCTAGTCACCTTCTAAAAGCCCTATGTTTGAACATAAGACTTTTGGGGAACATTTTAGATCTAAACTATAACAGCTAACAAAGGAGCAGTGTGCCCCTGAAGATAGCTTGAGGTGCCCTGTATTGATGATACTGTTTCTTCAACTGCAGATGCATTAGATCAACAGCTACTCTTAAGACTTAGAAGCTTATGGATGTGAATGTGATTATGGTGTACACATAGTTTGTTTCCTCTCACATCTAGGGGCACTAATAATATGACTGATACTGATTTTCCTTCCTTCCCCTTCTCTCTCTGGTACTGGGGATTGAACCCAGGGCTCTGAACATGTTAGACAAGTGCTCTATTACTAAGATATATTCCTAGCCCTTTGATACCGATTTTTCTCTACAGAGGCAAACCCCAGGGTAAAGACTCCCTGTTACACAGACAGACCTGTTGGAAAATCCGCACAGGATGAATACAGCCTGTGCTTATTAACTTGGTGTGGTCAAGTTCTCTGCCTTTTAGAAGCAAGGCATTTGCATGTGGGTGAATTAGAATCAAGACCAACAGGATATCTAGCAGGAACATGACTTGACAGAAGTTATTACCAATGACCTTCTGTATGACACCCCACCAAGAGTGAGTCCAAGATTTGAGAAAGTGTCAAGGTGGCTGCTATTTACTGAAGTCCCTGGTATAAGGTGGTCTCATTCTATTTCTAGAAGCAACAGAAAACTGCGGTTGGTTTACTGTTACAGAAGAAATGTTTCGCTGTGGTGCTAATAGCCCTAAAAGAAATTTGAAGTCTTGGCCTTTGTTCTCTTTTATTGGGGGAGGGGTGGTGGTGCTGGACAGAAGTTCCTCAGCAGTACAGACCTTAGGTCAATATTTCCTGGAAGCGTCTACACCAGTGATCTCAAAGCCAGTGATCCTGCCTGCCAAGGAATTTGGCAATGTCTGGGGAAACCTTTGGTTGTCAGACCTGGAAGAGTGCTAGTGCTATCTAGTGGATAGAGAGCAGGTATGCTGCCTAACGGGACAAACTCACAATTATCTTGCTGCACTTGACCAACCCTCCTCTATAGAAACTCAGAATACTTTTTTTTTTTAAATTCCCACTTACAGCACACTATTCTCTTATTTGTAAGGAGATCTGACCCCTAGGTCTTTTTCTTGGTGTAAAAGGGCTTGTTCCTTAGATATGAACAATTTTCTACTTCAGAAACCTAAATTATTTATTATATCTGTATATTCAAAATAG
>NW_004524645.1:8377205-8378676 GCF_000260255.1 Octodon degus | reverse complement strand
TCACTGATGAGGAATAAATCCCTTTAGAGTCCATGGTAAGGAAGTAGTTTTATTTCTTATTAAATGCCCAGTCCTGAGTTGGATTTATGCTTGTGTCACAAGCTATTCAAACATGCAGAGCTCATTCCTGCCTGGGCCCTGTGCTTTCAGGTCCTCCTCTTTGCTCCCAACATCCCCCCATTATGTTTGCTCTTTGTGCCTATTCTGGCTTGGCACCTCCTCATTCTCTGCCTACCTTCTTAAAACATGAGCATCTAGTATTATGAGTTCTTAAATCAAAGCACTGAGATTCTTCATCTGCAACATTTATTACAGAGGTTTAGTTATAATTATATGCACATGTGCTTACTTTAGCTGCCTCAGTAACTCTAAACCAGCAGGCACTTGATCAATACTTGCAGATCAAATGAGTCAGATTAAGCACATTTCTGGGCAGGTTTGATTTCTCTTTTTGCTTTGTTTCTAATTATGCTACTGGTCACCACATTCTTTTTTGAGAAAAAATATTTTCTATAAAAGTTTCATAATCAAATAGAATAACAATAGCTGTCACATGGTATATTGTTATCTTCAAAGTAGTTACTGAGACTACAGGACAGAAACCAAAGATTCTTACATAAATAAACAGATAATAACACAAATCTTTGTGGTTTTTTTTTTTTTTTTTTTGTACCAAGCATTGAACTCAAGACCTTTTTGCTTACCAGGCAGGTGCATATGCCACTGAGCTATCTCCCCTGACCAAAATCTTTCTTTTCAATGAACTAAGATAAACTACAAGTATACAAAAAATCAAATAGCACATATATTAAACATTTCTAAGGAAAAGGAATTTGTAGTTTGGGCAAGTAGTGGAACTTCTCCCTATATCATATTTATCTTTCTTGCAGTGTCACCTCCTCCTTGGTTACCCAGGACCACCAACCTAGGTGAGGCCCCTGCACCCCGGCTTCAAGCCAAACCTCTTGGTGGCTTTCCCTCTTTGCACACACCCAGACTCCTGTGTTCCACCACTCAGCCATCTCCCTAAGTTACCAGCTCCATGCTGCCGCAGGCTAACTGCACATCCAGGGGTACAGCCTCTGCATCCAAGGCCCAAGTGTTCCTACTCCAGCCCGCCTCGGGGGCTCAGCTCTTCCTCCTCTCTCCTCCCAGGCTCTGGTCTTGGCCTGCTTCTGCCCTTGGTCAGTGAGAAGCAAGAGATGCTGGAATGGGAAACATCCACCAGGCTAGGAAGCCACGGCACAAAGAGTGACTTGCTCGTGAATACTTCTTACATGGATTACATGTGAGAACGGTAATACCCTGTGGGGCTGGGGATACAGCTCAGTGGCACAGCGTGTGCTTGGCAAGTGCAGGTTCCTGAGTTCAATTCCTGGTACCAAAAAATAAACAGGACAGGGAGGTAGCTCAGGGGCATAAGCGCTTGCCTGGCAAGTGCAAGGTCATGAGTTTCATCCCCAGTACCACA
>NW_004524645.1:8348833-8377105 GCF_000260255.1 Octodon degus | reverse complement strand
AGGAGGAGGAGGAGGAGGAGGAGGATGGGGAGGAAAGAAAGAAAAGAACTACAAAAAGAAAATGATAATATCCTGAATATATTGGATTAAACACAATTCCTACTAAAATCAGTTTCACTTCTTGCCCCCTTTCTGACCTATTAGAAAGAGCAGAATCACCTCTGGCCCACAGTACACACTTATTAAGCAGCACTGCTTTACACGCTGCTTTGCTTATCATTCGATGCCTCGCTGTTTTTCCTTTTTGTGAAGAACATGCTATTTCCTTAATTACAGAATGTTATAGGTTCTCAACATAGAAACCAGACCAGAATCCAAAAATAAAATTTAAATATGAGATTTTATTACCGGACCCAGGACCACTTGACCTTTCTCACTCAGGAGAGGACAAATGGCCAGGAGCCTTAGCAGTATAGAGGTTTTAAAGGTAGAAGTTGCATCCTGTTTGGCAAAAAAATTTGTCATTTAACATAGAACAGTACCTTTAGGGACACTGTGACCATTACTCAGCATACATTTTTTTCTGGGAGCTTTCATTTCTGGGATCTCTCAGTCTATTGATGATTTATCAACGGTACACCAAGCCTCCTTGCAGTCTTACAAGGAAGTAGGGTCACAGAATGCTGAGCAGAGTAATTTTTTACACTTAGTTTTACATTAACTCATCACACAGACTCTCCAGGGAGGTCTCGCCCTTAGTGCAGTGACAGTGTACACGGGAACACCCCCACTGAGTGTCGAGGGAAATCTCAGAAGTACCAATTGCCTTGCTGGAGAACCGGGACAGCGAGAGGCCCTTTGCTGCTGATCCATTAACCGCAGGCACACTATCAGCACAGGAGACTAAGCCCGCTTTTCCTGTGGTCGGGTCCAGGCCGTACTTCGGTCCTAGGGAGCTGCAGATAAGGCTGAGGCCACTGCACAGTCCAGGGGGCTCTTAATTGGCCATTGTTTCTCAAGGTCACTGGGTAGTCAATGAAAGACAACAGAGGCTGAGGCACCCCAGCCTCTATCAGAGTTCTTTGTGCAGGCCTTGCGCAGCGAGGCTTTCAGTGCTATGTCAAGATGGTTAGGAAACAAGAGAGCAGCTCTGGAACACAGTTACAACACAGGTGGAAATGCACGATATAGTAAGGAGTAGGGACATATTGCTGGAAAATTTTAATGAATTAAATTTACACGTAAATAACTAAAAGTGGCTTGTAGCTACATTTTAGACAGTGCCAGTCAAATCCAAGTTATACTGTTACTTATTTATTTTTATTTATTTTGGGGGGTACTACTGAGGACTGAACTGAAGGATTTTGCACTGAACTACATCTCCAGCCCCTGTATTTCTTCTTCTTCTTCTTTGCTTTTTGTTTTTAAATACTGAGATGGAGTTTTACTAAGTCACCAAGTTTCCCAGGCTCCTGTTCTCAGTTTTCCACAGTGCTGGGATTATAGGCTTGTGCTACCATGCCAGGCTCAAACTCCAAGGGTTTGTTTTATATTCTGAGACAGGGTCTTGCTAGGTAGTTCAGGCTGGCCTTGAACTTCCTATGTAGCCCAGGCTTTCCTAGAGCTCAAGGGGATCCTCCTGCCTCAGCTTCCTGAGTGCTACAATTACAGGTGTGCACCACAAGGCTCAAAGTACAAGTTATGTTAAAAAGAAATGCTTTAGTTCTAAAAGAAAATCACAAACATTAGCAATCACTGGAATACTATCAAACTGGTGCTATTTTCATTCTAGTTGAAATTCTTTATATCTCATTAATCTATGAATTAGCATTTTTAAACTTCATTTTCTATGCTGTAGGACCTCATAGCTATATTTTTTTTAGGTGACAAGTAGGCTGAATTTCACTAGATCATCTATTAAGTGAAACTGGTTTTATTTTTATCTTGAGTAATAGGTACCGGTTTCTGTCTTTATTTTGTTATATACAAGTCCCCCTGAGCTGGGGAGATAGCTCAGTAGAATAAGCACTTGCCTGCCAAGCACTAGGTCCTAAATTCAATCCTGGTACCGAAAAAAAAAAAAAAAAAAGAAAGAAAGATAAAATTCTTATCAGCCGGCCAAATAGATCAGCAGATTAAAGTGCCTGCAAGTACACACAGGGGCCAGGGGTTCGATCCCTGGGCCTGCTGTGTTGGCCCCACCCACAGGGCGCACTGAGAAGGCAATTGAGACTGAGCATGGTGGCGCTCATCTGTAATCCCAGCCATTGGGTGGCTGTAAACAGGCGAATCACTATGGGTCTGATCTAATAGTGAGACCCTGAACACTCTGCAGACCCTTTCCTAAAACACACACACACAAAAAAAAAGTCCCCAGAGTTAGGACTGTCAACTGCCAGTTAATTGAGACAACAGCAGTCTGAGTTGGCAGAGAAAGATGATCTGTAGGGAGGAAAGATGCAAGCACAGCGCACAGGGCATCCACACTGCTTCCAGAATATGCATAGCTGCACACCTCCACTGGCTCCCTGCATGGCTTCACCTCATCTGAAGCATGTTCAGATTTTTTAAAAAAATATTACAATTGGAACATCTAAGGATTGGCTGGCAAGATAGATCAGTGGAATAAGCACTTGCTTAGGCAAGCACAGGGACCTCGATTCAACCCCAGCACCACATGCCGTGCCAGCCCCATGCCCAGGCACACTGAGCCAGCCACCGAGACTCAGCATGGTGGCTCATGCCTGTAATCCCAGCACTGGGGAGACTAAGAACAGGAGGATCACTATGAGTCTGAGCTGCGTAGTGAGAACAGGTACCAAATTCATTTTAAAAAATAAACAAAAGAAACATCCAAGGAGGCACTGCACTCTGGATGCCAGTTAGGATGAAGAAAGATGTGAAGATTCTTAGGAGAAGCAGTAGCCCACAGTCCTGGCTGTGAGGCAGGCACCAGCAAAGGATTGTGCGTGCCACCTCTTCTAACCTTCACCAATCTCGGGTTGATGTAATGGAACGAAGCTCCCAACCTGAAAGATACCTCGGCCAAGTTCATGTTCTCTTAAACCAAAGAATGAATTCTAGGAACAATGCAGGTTAAGAGCAGACTATATTTACTGGGGAAAGAAAGCTGTCTGAGAGAGGACCAGAAGGGGACCTGAGCAGGTTGCCCAGGAATCTGCCTTTTCTGAGGATTTTATAGAGCAAAACTTTGAGGTAAGGCGGGTCTAAGGTGGATAACATGGGAACTCACTAAGCGGGCATGGCAAGTGGGCATGAATACAGAACAGGGGCTTTTCCTTTAGTGGGCTGAGTCAGTGACTAACAGACTCTTTAATGTAAGAGCATCTTTTAGAGTATCAATCCTGGATGCCTATCTTTAGGGAGGCATGGGACTGCATTTATTTACTCTTTTGTCTTGAGGTCCAGCCCATAGCAGGGATCTGCCTCTTCAAAGTTGTAAAGTCCTCTTGTCTTCCACACTGTCTGTCTGAGGGCCTACTCCTCTCTGAGAGCCTATGTTTTTATCTAGTCAGCTGCCTGCAACAGGCTCATTCTTAGTCACCATGTAGCCTGGGCCTCCCTTGGGCTCCTGGGCTGCCAGCCGCAATGACTGTTGTCTTTACCTCTAAGCCAGTGAGGACAGCATGAGAGGAAGTGAGGAGCAAGGCACCAAAGATCATGAGAGACAGTTTCCTGGGTGAAGATAGGTGGGGACAGTGTAAGAAGCCGAAAACCAAATTCACATTCACTCTGCTGTTCTCCTGACCACCTTAGAAATGGCCACGTGTCATACAATGTGGGAAATTAATTAAGCGAAGCTGCCACCTCCCCAAGTCACTGCTGTTTTTTTTTTGTCAGAACTGAAAGATGTCAAGTGTCCTGAGGACATAAGGGTTTGATTTAGACCTAAATTTCAACTTTTATAAAGTAAGCAAAAATAAGCAATATGAAAATCAAGGGGAAAAAACCCAGAGTTACACAAAACATGAGTCACCAGATTAATATGACTAATGTTTTCCAGTTTGAGTCTCAAACCACAAAGTGCCAGTGTTCAGAGTAAGCCAGCTGAGGTAGGATGTGGGCACTCTCAGCCACTGGAAATGATGATCGTAGCACGTTCAGGTCAGTGAAAACAGTCAATACTGTACTGACAACAATAAAACTTCCAAGAAAAACATAGCCAGGAAGCAATTTCAGGGTAACAGATTCAGGTAGGGTAGTATCACTAACCTTTCTTTTGCTTTTTGAGACAGGGTCTCACTAATTGTTCAGGCCTGATATGAACTATGTAGAGTATGTTATGGTCCTGTCTCAGCATTCCAAGTGCTGGAATTACAGGCATGCACTGTAGCAGAAAATGTCCCCACCTCCCCAGCTCCCGTTTCCCCCAGCTTGAGTTTCCTAGTTGCTCTAATAGTCCCTGCTTCAGTTCTGGTTGCTTCTGTCGCTTAGAAACAGCTGGTCCCTGGGATGCATAGCCGGTCACTATAGTGTTACTGTAAGACCCAATCCCCAATGATCAAGCCACTCTGCCTCTGTACTTCCTCCTTGCTTATCCTATAGGAACCCCAGACCACCAGAGATCAGGGACTAGTATTTTGGGCATGTTTCTAATAAGTGTCCTCAATGTAAATAAATCTGCCTCCAAATTCTGGGTGTCCTTTCGGTGTTTCTGTTTGCCCTTGCAGCACCACCACACCCCACTTTGAATTCTTTATGTGCATTTGGGTTCAAAGAGAGTAAATATATACAGGAAAATCAGGGAAATCTGAAGTCATGAAGTGGTGCAGTATTTAAAAGTTATGCCAGTTCACTACAGTGGAAAATAAATAAAATAAGTGATGTATCATCCCATATGGTATATTCTCCTATCATCCCAGTAATTCTCTACCTGGGAAATGGGGATATAGAAATGTCTTAAGACACTTCAGAATGTGATTATTTAGGTGAGAGTGCCATTGATAGAAGGTAAGGACAACAAACAGCATTTTCAGGGCTCAGGACAGCTTCCAGCAGCAAAGCCAGGTGGAGAATCCCTGCTGTGGAGGACCACCCGGGTGGCTCTCCTCCAGAGAACAATCGTCTCCATTTTGGCTAAACCTGGCACTGTTCCCATGTGTTGATATGGCAGAGCTGGCTAAGTTTTGTCTTTGTTCCTTCCATTGGCTTTAATTGATGCAAATGGGCCCTAGCTGAGGTGCTGATGTGTGGTCTTTTAAGCAAGGGACAGGTCAGTGTTGCCCAGCCTGTAGCTCCCAAGTACGTGAGAGAGCCCTGCTGTGGCTGAGGCAGGCCTCAAGCTAACACGCTATGATGTCTCAGGGCCTAAAAAATTACACATGAATGCTGCAGCACTGATCCCAAAGCCTTAGATGCTGCCCCAAGCTGCTGTGCAGATTACTCTTTCTGCATATCTCCCTGTGCATTGCAGAGGTGATTACAGGCCTCCTGCATAGACCAGCTCAAAGGACTCATTTACTTCCTATACCTCCCACCACTTTTGTAGTCCTTCTTCCCGGGGCCACTCCCCACTTCGTGAATGAGTAAACCTGGGCTCAGCCTTAGGAGGACACCTTTGTATTGGTTAGCCATTATACTAGCTGGACTTAGGATCCCTTACTTCTCACAACTACAAATATGCCCTAGTGTTTTTATTCTTGCTATGCATTACACTGCAAGTGGTAGACTGGATTTTTCTGGACCATGATGAGATCCAGAAGTTTTTTTTTTTTTTTTTTTCATTTTTATGTATTTGGTACAGGGTCTTGCTGCACATCTCAGACTCAGTGATCCTCCTGTTTTCAGGCCTCCCCAGCACTGGGATTACAGGTGTGCGCCCTCCCACCACTTGGTCACTGGCTCAGCCTGCCCCAGGGGCAGAGCTGGCACAGCATGTGGGACCACAGAATGAACTCTGGTCCCTGAGTTTGCCAAAGCAGGCGCTTAGTCCCAGAAGGGCTTTCTATACCTGCATCCTCATATGGGCAGCAGCTAGTGTTTGCAGGGCAAGAGAAAGACCACTTGCTGCCTTAGCTGGTTTCCCATTTTCCAGCTGAGCTGGTCAGGTAGCATTAACTACAGGAGTTGTAACTTAGGGCAGAATGTTCCGCAAGAAGCTACTGAGATGCACATAAACACTAATACAGCAATGTCTGGAAAGCTATGATTCACAGAAATAATTTGCAGCCTGCAGATAAACTTTGGTAAGACAATTGCTAACAAGAAAAAATAAAGATACCAGGTTCTGAGATAGTTTAAAGTGGACTTTTGTCTAGCTTCTGCATGCCATCATTTCAGCATGCTAAACCCAGTTATAAAAGGACTTTTCACAATTAAGAAATCTACAGCAAACAGGCTCACAGTTCTTTTTCATCTTGTATTTAAGCATTTGGTATAGGGTCTTGCTACACAGCTTGGACTTACTGCCAAGGCTGGTACAACATGCAGTACCAGGGATTGAATCTAGGTGCTTGCATTTGCCAGGTAGGTACTTGGATAGGGCTATCTCCCCAGCCCAGGCTCACAGTTCTTTTTTTGTGTGTGTGTGTGTGTGTGTGTGTGTATTTGGTACAGGGTCTCACTACACAGATCAGACTCCTAGTGATCCTATTTTCAGCCTCCCCATTGCTAGAATTACAGGCATGTACCATCATGCCCCGTCTTGGCTCAGAGTGCCCAGGGGTGAGGCCAGCACAGCATGTGGTGTCAGGGATCAAACCTTGATCCCTGCGCTTGCCTAAGCAGGCACTTAGTCTGCTGAGCTATCTTGCTGGCCCTTGGGCTCACAGTTCTAAAGGCATCTAATCTCACAGCAGAGTGCCAATGACACTTTACCTATAAATGTAGCAAATAATGCCCCTCACTAGCCAATATACTTCAGTTGTCCAGGTGACACTTCCTGTTACAGTTCTACTTGCTTCTGTTGCTTAGAAATGGCTGGCCACTGTGATGCACAGCTGGTCACTATGATGCATACTGTAAGAACCAATCAAAGACAGGCAAGTAGTCTACCTCTGTATACCCTCACCCCCTTGGGAGCCCTGTGAAAACCTTCCTCCCTGGGCCTTTGAGGCCTGGCATTTTGAGGAACAATTGATTCCTAGTCAGTGCCTGTTCAACATTAAATAAATCTGCCTCCTGTAAGACTCCACTGATGTCTCCAGGTACCCCAGGAAGAAATGGCAGCAGAAATGAGAAAAAGATGGCCAAGAAGACAAGAGCTGGGTCAGGTGGTAGCCCATTGCTTGACTGGCAAAGGACCCCAAGAACAGTAGTGAACAGTAGGGGCGTTGACTCATACTTTTGCAAAGTCAGTATCATGACACAAGGTTGCCTAATGACTAACAGCTGACATTAATCAGGCAGGATGCTTTTCTCAGGACTGAGGTATCTTGACTCCTTTAGGCACTGAGGCCTAGTCCTGTTCTCACAAATATGACCAACTTTAAGCTTCAGCAATTCCCAACATAATTCCTTTTTGTTTTGTTGTATGAATCATGGGTGTTCTGCCGCAGTTGGAGAAGCTATGTTTGCATAACTCTGTGGAAGACCTTTGCATTCTTGATGCAGTCAAAGATTTCTGATACTGTATTCTGCAATTTAACACTATATAGTCCAGCAGTCCATAACAGTAGTGAGTTACCAGTACAACTGGCAACTGTCAGAAGTTGTTAGTGATTTAAACCTTTTATAGCTAGCATACTTTTTTTCTTTTTGTTTGTATCTTAGGGAAGGGTCTACAGGCTGTTCAGGGTCTCACTACTAGATCAGACTCGTAGTGATCCGCCTGCTTGTAGCCAAGAGCTGGGATTACAGGTGTGCAGCACCATGCCCAATCTCAATTGCTGCTCAGTACACCCTGGGGGTGGGGCTCGCACAGCATGCCTGGGGATCCAACCCTGGCCCCTGGGCTTGCTTGCAGGCGCTCTAATCCACTGAGCTATTTGGCTGGCCCTTATAGCTGGCATATTATTATGGCATTAGTTTTTATTTATTTTTTTAATTTTTTTGACATCAGTTATTTTATTTTAAAGAAAAAAAAAATAAAAACAATGGTACAAAATCTCAAAACAAGATTTTAGGAGAATAACAATGGTTAGTACATTGTGTATTGTTACTGCCAAAGTAGTTTCTCGTATTACAAGATATAGGCAAGAAATAATAAATAAACAACATAGGTACAAACCTTTTTTTTTAAAGTCAACATGGCATTAGTTTTTACATCTTGTGGTTATATTTTTCTACTGGGTGGTTGAAACCAAGTTAAGGCAAGACATGTATTAATCAATTTTAACTTCTTGCAATCTATAAAGCTCCATTAAATCTCCTGAAGATTCACCTTGGAATCAAGTATAGCATCTCTTAGATTTTCTGTCAGTGTCAGCCATCCGGATGAGTCACAGCCATTGCTTGATCAGGCTGCTTTCTGTGAAAGCTTGAGAGTTTTTCTTCCCTCTCTCCAGGTGATTCTCCTTAGGCACACTATACATCATTGATCACTTTCATTTATGGTCCCATTATTTTCTTGATCAGAAAATTGGGGACTCAACTGAGTTATAGGATGTCACAGAAGAGATTCTCTTATTTCCTGAGTCCTCATTGACCTTGGAGGGCTAGTGGCAAAACACGGGCTATCCTCTTTGCCCATCTATCTAATTTTTGGTCTCCAAACCTCAGTTGTTAAACATCCAGAAGAGAAGATTATGGACATTACCCAGTAATGGAGGCAGTAAAATTAACTTTACTATCTTATCTATTAAACACGTTGGATGTAAAGTGGAACTGTCATTCTCTAACAGACATGGATATTCTAATATTAAATCCCTATAGAATGTTAATAAACAAGTTATATATTTTTACACATAAACTTAGAAATCAAAACCATACATAACACTGTAGCATGACAATCCAGATGACATTTTGTGACAAACCTAAATTTACATTTTGACATAACACAATCCTTTTAACCAGTTGCTTCTAATACATAAGAAGCTTTTACTTAGTTTGTCATTCTTTAATAGGATTATATCACACATTTTTTTTGTTAAAAGCAGAGGTCTGAATCTGAAAAACTCTATCAACAAGAAAACTTTGTTTTACACTTTGAAAGACCTGTACATGTAGAATCATAAATACATTTATTTTTTTATATTTTTTCATAAATACATTTAATACACCATGAAATTAACAATAATAAATTATCACACACGTAAAAACTGTTGTTTCTTAATCAGCTTTGTATCAAGAGCATCTTTCATGAGAAAAACTTATTTTAATTTTTTCTGAAAAACTTTCTTTTAACCAATAACTAAATTATTGGAATTGTCTTTTTAAGAGAGTGGAGATTATTGGGAATTCTTTATTAATGAACAAAGTTGGCCATTGGAGTCATGTCCAATAATCTCTCCCCACCCTAACAAGTTTGTTCAATTAGCATAAATTTTTGATGACCTGTTAGTAAACCAATTTTGGTACCACTTAGACCAGCTGGTAACTCAGGAAAAAGCAAGCTTTTAAGTCTATATCCCAAAGCACAAATAAAAAGAGGAACAGCTAGTCACAGAATGACACACAAACATGTAAACAAGTATAAAGAACACACAAACATCTTCACAAACTCAGAGTGCACTCAAATATATTTTTGACCAAACTGAATTATAGTAACTCTATTACAATTTTTAGAATTTTATAATTATAAATAGCCTAGTCAGATTTTGTCAATTATCTGAGATCACATCAAAAAAATTTGGAATAGAATCAGTCTAAAATTAATATACATATTTTGTATTTTGTTTTGCCTTAAGAATACTTTCAGATGAGGGCCGGGGAGATAGCTCAGTAGAGTAAGTGCTTGTCTGGCAAGCACAAGGTCCTGAGTTCAATCCCTGGTACCACACACAAAAACACACACACACACACACACACACACACACACACACAAAATACTTTCAGCTGAGTTATCTCTATACACTATCATCTATTTGGACCCTAGATTTCCATTTTGTCAATTCCTTCAATAGGCCCCAGGTCGAGTCTAGCCTCATTGCTGTTAACTTTTTCTCTAGATCTGGCTTCATAGTAAAGAATGACAGCACACACTGGTACCAAAATAAGTTGCTTAATATTCTCTGGAAAAAGACAAGCATATCCTCTAGCCCAGATTAGCTTTTTCTTTTTGGCTTTACTTGATTGAATTATAGTTCTGCTGCTGTAAAATTTTAAAAATGTAATAGTATATATTGACAAGTGAAATTGCAAGGATTGAGTCTGCATTTTGTTTTTACAATTGAATTTTGATTGTACAGTGAGAAGGCTTTATCCTATGCTTTGGAATAGGAAGACATGACATAGCCTTCCTTATATGACCCATCTATAGAAACAAGGAAATGAATATAACTTATCTGGGAACCTGGTGTGGTGGCGCACGTCTGTAGTTCCAGCATTGGGGAGGTTGAGAAACGAGGATCACTAGGAGTCTGAGACCAGCCTGGGGGCTACAAAAGTGAGCACGGGGCCAGCCCCAACTATATAGAGAGATACTGTCTCAAAAAAACCAACTTATCTGGAGAAGGACAGTGATACCAGAGAAATTAGTCTAAAATCTGGATGGAGCCAACTAATATTACCAAATAAAATCTGAAAATCCTTTTGGGTTGATCTGAAGAGTTTGGAGCACAGTATATCTTTGTTAGATGAGTTGACTCAAATATATAGAAATTATCATAGCTTGTACCCCCTTGAAGGCTAACACTAGGCCTGCCACCACTTAAGTGAGATGACAAAATCAAGCAACTGTTTATTGATTTTTTTTTGTGGTACTGGGGATGGAACCTAGGACCTTGCGCTTGCCAGGCAAGTGCTTATTCTACTGAGCTATCTCCCTGGTCCCCTGAAGCGACTGTTTAAACCCCACTGTTTTTAGATTGTACTCCAAACCTTTGAATTTGTTTGTAAAATAACAAAACTTTTTAATACCAATTTTAATTTAGGACTGCAAAACTATCAGCCTCATTAGAACTCAAAAGAATTTTAAGTAATCTGAAACTATCTCCATTATTGTAAATCTTAGGAATTCTGACTTGTTTAGTTTTTAAAGGCAATCTTTTTATCTGGAGGATGGAAACAGCCTTTTAATCACATTAAGGGGAAAATGTAAAAGCTTTTTTTTTTTTTTTTTGTGTTAAGTGTATTGGAGTGATGGAGAGACAGAGCCACTCTACTTTCTGCTTTTCTGTGAGGCTCTACTCTTGGCCAAAAGGCCCTTTGCATCTTCCAGGTCAGCAATGTAGCATCTTCGCAGCTGTCATACCTGGAGGCCATCCACACTTGCCTGCCTGCCTATCTATCTATCTATCTATCTATTTATCTATTTTATGTATTTGGTACAGGGCCTACAGGGTCTCACTATATACATTGGACTTGTAGTGATTCTTATGTTTTCAGCCTCCCAGGCGCTGGGATTATAGGCCCCTGCCACCACACCCAGTCTCAACTGCCCTCTCAGCATGACCCCAGGGGGCAGAGCCCGCACGGCATGCTGGGGCACGGCATGCTGGGGATTGAACCCAAGCCGCTGTGTTCTGCTTAAGCAGGCACTTTAGTCCACTGAGCTATCTGGCCAGCCACACACTTGCATTTGAGAAACACTTTAAAGGGGCTATAGCTCAGTGGCATAAGCACCTACCTGGCAAGTGCAAGGTCGTGAGTTCAATCCCCAGTACTGGAAAAAAAAAACTTGAGAAGCCCTTTAAAATGTTTTTCCTTTAGCTGATTATTTTCTATTTTTTAATCCAATATATCCTTTTTAAAAAATAATTTTTAAATGTTTATGAAAGAATGACCAATTGAGTATACTAGTCTGAAGTAAACAGTGTTTTGAATAGATTGAACTATGACTCTGATTTTCCCTGTGTAATCAGCATTAGTAACACCGAGTGAAACCTGGAGGCGTCTTAGTATTGGGGCTCTGCCTCTGGTAGATTTTATTCCACAGCCTCAGGGCTGGGCGAGCTGCTAGCAGCAGCTTGATTGTCTTAGTACCAGGAATGGGCTCCCATGTCCACATTTCCCTCTCCAAACTTCATGAGGGCTATGACCCTGTAGCCACAGCCACTGTGCACAGCCACTGTGTGTGCCAGCTATAGCTCTGGCTCTCAACTCTAGATGTTTGTTTTTTGCCCAGATTTGAAACATAGAAACTATTTTATGGCAGAGAAATTTACAGTGCCAATCATGTGCATTGCCAACACCAAGGTGGCCATAGTCATGAGTCTTCTACTTAGCTCTAGGCATATAGGACTGTTGTCGGTGGTGCACACCCACTTCCACCACTGGACCAGGCATGCAGACACACAAGGGGCTGAGCAATCCCAGCTGGGTCTGCTTGACTGGAGCACAGTGCCCTCCCTGAACCCAGTTTGTGCCCCTCCCCCTGGCGGCTCACAATTTAAAAGAATTTTTTCCTTTTTCATGTAATTGAGCAAAGTTAGAGGGTTCAAACTATCTGCTGTACCATTGCTCTACCTTCCTTGTCCCATTTGGGACTTGATTTTAAAACAGTACAACACACTAAATCCTTTGTGGACTCTTAGAAAGTAACCTAAGTACAGGAACCAAGAAAAGAAACACTTTTACATACATCTATAAACATCTGTGGTTCTTGAGACTATGTTTGCCCCATTTTTAACTCAATATAACTTTCTCCTTTCTGGCTTTTCTCAAACCTATTTTTCTCTTTAAGCTCCTTCATCATTCTTCCCCTAATAAGCCTCCATTCCCATGCTTTACACCTGATGTTTCAGTACCAATGCATACCCATGCTAAATATTGGCTGCAATTCACCAAGTGAGTGTCCAAGAACCTTTTACATAGAGCCATGCAAGGAGGTCCTTGAAGAGTGACCCTGAAGCTCTTTATCACCATCATCTTTAGCTTGAAATCTTCATCAGTTGCAAAGTCACTTGCAGGAACCTAAACACCTACAGAGAGAGGAAGGCAACGGAGGAATAGCTTTCAGCAAGGGACTAAAACTCATGTGAAAACCTGAGTAGGACAGCACTTAGGGTAGTACCTTCATATCCTGAGGTGGGAGCTTATCTTTTCAGTTAGGGTCTTGTATCTGTCCTTATAAAATGGGAAGAACCCACATAGCATTGCCTGAACCAAGAGAAACCTAATTAATTATGAGCCTAAGTTAGGCTCAGAGATGGGAACTTTAGTTTAGACTCATTTTTTCAGTATTTTCTTCTTTTCCTTGGCTCCAGCACCCGGGCTGGGTGCTGTGACACAAGGATAAACAGGCCTTGAAGTCCATCTTGCAGCATGGAATCTCTGCTCTCAGGAGCCTCCTGTAATATACAGAGCACAGGGAAAGACACAGAACAAACCATCTCATGGCAGGGTGTCCACACCTCCTCAGATTCTGCCTTTTCCTGCCAAAAGGAGTGAGACCATGCTGGGAGAGGGGGTGAGTGGCAATGCAGACAACAGAGAAGTGTAGGGGTACTAGCACATTTCACTTACACATACGAACTTTCTTCATGCCACCTTTGAGGAGGGTAAGCTGCAAAGCCCCCTCACCATGACCCCCAGAGATATGTGGCAATGAAGCAAACATGAAAATTTCATGCTCCCTCTCTGCATGTATACCCCTGCTAGACACTGGATCTTCTGTTCGCTGCTTTCCCCCTGTTCCGAGTTACAGCAGGAGAAGGTAACACTTAAGTCTAAGGGGAGGAACAAACCTCTATATTGAGAAATGAAGCACAGCAGGGCACTGTGTATATGCGCTACTTTGCTACCTTATACTCTGAAATAGAGTGGAAGGGGTATGCTGCCACCACAATGAAATTGACTGGTAGGAAGTCAGTGAACTTCATGGAGACTGACTCCCAACTGGAGTTCTTTAGTCTAGTGTTTTCATTTGCCATAAAACATCACAGACTGTTTTGGCTTAAACAACTTAAGTTTAATATCCTGCCACTGTGGAAGATTGAAGGCTGAGCCCCAAGACACAGGTAGGACTGGTTCCTTTGAAGGGCTACTAAGGATCTGTTCCATGTGCCTCTCTGCTCAGACAGTTAATTTTTTGTCTACTGAGGCCATGGAACCCACATATTTGATCAAGTACCAGTTTAAACAGCACTGTCGAGATATGTTTTAGATTGAGATTAACACTTAGTTTCTTTGTTTTATTGAGACAGGGTCTCATTACACAGTTCAGGCTGATCCTGAACTAAGTAGCCCAGGATGGCCTTGAACTTGTACCCTTTCTCCTGCCTCAGCCCCCAGAGTGCTGGGATTATAGGCATGTGCCACTACAATGGCCAAGATTAACATTTACTTATTTATTTTGAGATTAACCTTTAAATCAGTAGACTCTGAGTAGAGCAGATTACTCTCCATGTGGCTGGCCCTCATCCAACTAGTTGAAAGGGTGAATGAGGCAGACTGGGGTCCCTTGTAGAAGAACAAGTTCTATTTTCAGGTGCCTTTGGACCTGAGCTGCAACACCAACTCTTTTCAGGGTTTCCAGTACATAATCTTGCACTGTGAGTTTAAGATTTATCACTCTTCTCACCTAAGTGAGTTAATTCCTTAAAAAAAAATCTCTCTGTGTACAACTGCCAGTTCTGCTGATAACCCACTATTATTAAGGACTACTGGACTATATTAGGTTATTTTAATGAATTCAAGTACCTACAATCTTTGGACTGGCATCAAGTATGAAAAGGTCCTTTAAAGGCTTCTTCAAATACAGCTTTTTTAACAGCAATGGAATGTCCATCTCTGACAAAACAAAACAAAAATGGGGGATATAAATAAAGGACCGTTTTGTAGTGAAAAAAAATCTGTATATACAAAATAGTTAGGATAGATATACAGCTACTTTCTTTTAGTTCAATGAGAAGAAAGGTTTGTACTAATATTGTTTAGATCAGATATCATGTCTGCATCTTATCCTCTGAATAACTACTATGAAGACAACAATATGCAATGTATAGTTATTGTAACTGTCCTACTAACCTATTCTGAAACTGTTTATTTTATTTTCTCATTAAAATGAATAAAAACTGATATAAACAATAATGGATATATAGATATGTATATAGAGTTTATATATTTGGATCTGTATATTCAATTTTGTACTTTAAATATGACAAATGTTCTGGGAGAGAAAAAAAAATCTCTCCGTACTCCCTCACCTCATTGGCTCCCTTCTGGAGAACTTTACATCTTGCTTTTGGTGGTTAGTTCCATTGCTTGTGGCAGTGTTATGTCCAACGTTCACCATGCATTTTCACTGCGTGTATGCCTAGATTTCCCCTTTAATTAAGGATACCAGTCATACTGCAACAGGGCCTAGCCTAAAGATCTCATGTTAACGTCATTATGTCTATAAAGACCTGATCTTAAAAGGTCACATACTAAAGGAAAAGAAAGAAAGTCACATTCTAAGATACTAGGACTTAGGACTGAAATACACAAGATGGGGGCATGTAATTCATTTCATAACCAGCAGTGATATCTAAAAGGCATTAGAAATTCTTAAAGTTAAAATCACTTTTTTCAAGCTTATATGTTATTTACAGTTGCATATCAAATGCCCGAGATGAGAAGTCTTCTTGTTATAAAGCCATATAGAATTGTGGCTCAGGATTTAACACAGTCTGGTCAGCTTGAACCACCAGTAGTACAGAACTGCCTGGCATTGAGCCATACAAATTACAGCCCCATTGTGAATGTGTTAAAAAGATGAATTGTTCATTAACTTTCCATATATTATCATAACAGTAGTTGGAGCCACATTAATTAAGAGCACCTAATTTCTAAATATGTTCACTACTGGAGTTCATTGAGCAAGTTCCTAAAGCAATAGGTATGAGTCATCCTGTAGAGGACCACCTGAGCGACTCTCCTCGAAAGAAGAGCAATTGTCTCCATTTTGGCTGAGCCTGGCCCTATTTCCATGCACTAATGTGTACAGAGGTGGCTAGGACTTTTCCTTATCCCTTTAACTGGCTTTAAGCAACACATACTGGTCTAGCCAAGGTGCTGGTATTAGTCTTTGAAGATGGCATGTGTGTTTCCCTGATAACCCACACCTGCTGCTCTTTAATATGAGGCAGGTCAAGACAGGATGAAGAGTCCATGCTCCATGCTGTCGGCTGGGATCAAGCCTTGAGATAGAAACTGTTGACTTCTAGGGGCTTGAAAGATTACACATGAGAGCTGAAGCATTAGACCCCAAAACATTAGATACTATCTCAATAGTATAATGCAAATTACTTTTTCTGCATATCCTTCTCTCTGCATGACAGAGGTAAATGCAGGCCACCTACCTAGCCCAGCTCACAGTACTCACCTACTTCCTGCCATTCTCAGTCATTCATCCTCAAGCCACTCATCTCTCATGACAGAGTAAAACCTGGGTTTAGCCCTGGGGTGAAGCCTTTGTTTCAGACTGCCATCACCATGGCTGGACTTAGGACCCCTTGGTTCCCTGTAACTATATATATGCCGTAGGGTCTTTATTCTTACTGTGGGTTGCACTGGAAGTGGTAAGATTGGATTTAACTTGATGGGAATCCAATAACTTATCCATGGGATTACAAACAGATACTTCCCAGACCAAGGTGAGAACCAAAAAGGGCTCCCTATATTATAAGAATATAGAATCTAATTTTTTTCTCCCTTATTAGTGAAAACACTAAGTATAATAAAAATGATATGACAAATCACCTGTATTTCCAATGGTCCATTTTAACAATGATTAGCCTGTGGCTAGATGATTTATATAAGAGGTAAGATCTGGGTGCCATTCATTCTTTGATATCACCGAATATTTATGGTGATTTATACTTTACTCATATGCTGCCTATCTGCTGATTTTCAGGCTTAAAAATGTGTGAAAAAGATTGTAAAGGATATTTTTTTGCAATACTAGGGAATGAACTGGTGAATTTGCATTGAGCTACAACCCTTGCCCTTCTTTCTATTTATGGAAAAGGCAGCAAAAAAGTACTGATACATGGTTACAAGTACATTGAAAAATTTCTCGTTATCACACTGACCACTCATTTGCTCACCTGACGTCAAAAGCTGTTTGCAAGTCCCTAAAACCTAAATTAGAAATTTTGTTGTCATTTAAGAAAGCTTCACTTCCGCTTTGTACTCACTTCCCCTCTGAAGGCATGAGCCCAATTTGGGGTTGCCAAAGACTGCCAAATATACTTCTTATACCTCAGCTGTGTTGCAACTAACTGTCCCAGTGTGGCCAATGAAATGCAATACCATCTCTCCATCATTTCCCTAATGCTTATCATTACTAACAATTTAGTCACCTCTTACTGCATTCCAACTTTATGCACTGACACAGCTTTGCCTAGCTGTAGGGAGAACAGGATGGGTGTGCACAGGCACAGAAACCTGTGCCCTTGTTGCTTTTGGCCTCTTAGTGAATTTCAGATCAGGTGTTGATTTAAAAGGAAATTCTTGAAAACACTGAAAAATAGTGCAGCTTCCTACCTCATCCCAGAAGAAAGCGTGAATGTTGGTTTACTGTGGATTCCCATAGAGGCTGTAAAGGAATTGCTTTGAGATGTGCAGGGCTTCTTCTCTCATCCGATGTTTCTGGCTGTTCTCTATCTTCCAGCAAGACTCTAAATAGCGGAGTGGAGAAAGACTATCAGTAAAAAGGGAGAAGCAGTGCACAGGAATGTGGCTTTCAGCAGCTGACAGAGAACAATTTTTTTTTTTGGCTGGCTCAGCCTTCCCTGAGGGTGGGGCTGGCAAGGCATGTGGTACCCGGGAAGGAACCATGGTCCTCTGTGCCTGTCTAAGCTTGCCTAAGCAGGCCTTTAGACTGCTGAGCTATCTTGACGGCCCTGAGAACAAACTTTAATCAAATTAAGGCATGCAAATCTGTAACCTCTCTCAAGGTTTTCCAGCAAAAACAAATGCAAATTACACTGATATTAATTAGTTTCCAGCAGCCTCAGAGCAACAGTATTTATCACTGAATATCACAGAAAATCTCAACTATCAATAAGAATGTTTGTATTTTGGAGGATACTCTCTTCCACCTTTGGAGTAGAGCAAAGAATGAGGATTTGTCCACAGGACACAAGTGTGCTGGCGATTCCCTGTCCTGCTGATGGCTGTAATTCTGTCCTGTTTCCCTGGCACGCGGGTGGGGGTGGTGGGGGTGGTATCAGTAATCAACAGCAGTGGGAGTCTCAGTTTGCAGTACCTAGGTTTCTGGAATTGCAATCTTCATATTCCCTAAGTCTCTTGGACAACTGTTCTACCTTTAAAAGAAGGAGCCAGCTGGGCATGGTGGCCTATGCCTGGAATCTCAGCACTTGGGAGGCTGATGCAGGAGGATCGATGAGAGCTCGAGACCAGTCTGGACTACAAAGCGAGCTCAAGTCCAGCCTGAATTGCATAGCGAGACACGGTCTCAAAAAGACAAAAAAAAAAAAAAAAACAAGTGCCTTGAGATCCTTCCAGAACATAAAGAAGGGCAGACGCGGGCAGGGGCTAGTCTCATCATCCCCTTCCCACACCCATTTCACAGAGAAACCCTGCCAGGATCCTGATTCTCCTCAGCAAGACCGAAAGTACCCCCCGAATCCGGGGCCCATCGTGGTCGTGTGTGGAGGAATGGGGCATTCTCTGTCTTCTCAGGCGGAGTACACTCTCCTGTTGCTCAAACTTCACATCGTCATCTGCTCTTAGCCGAGCCAGAGACCTGTGACTTGCTCTCCAGAGTTCAGGTTCTACCGCTCAGCCATCTTGGACACGCCCCCTGACGCTTTACCACGCCCCTTTCCTCCAATAACCGCTTCGCTAGTCAAGCCATGGCCCTATTCGGCCTCCGTTCCCCAAAACGTAGGGAGTCCCGCCCTAGACACGCTTCCCGGCGCCCGGCACCGTACTTGCCTTTTTCCCTGCTCGCGCCAGGGTCTTTATTTACTTTCTACCCCAGTACGTATCTATAGCGACCAGGGCACTCCCTCCGCGGCCACATGCCTGCTCATAACTTGCCTTAGTCCTTCGTGTCTCCATCATCTTTATGACGCAGGAGCGCGGCAAGGCCACGCCTACACGCAGGGACGCACCTCCAAGTTCAGGGCACGTTTCTGCGTTCCCCTCACCTGTGCCCCTCCTCTTTAGGCCACCGGCCCACTTCTATCTGTGGCCACGCCTCCATGTTCGGCCTAGTCCAAGTCCCAGAGCGAAGCTTCTTGCGCAATCTAGCGATCGCCATTTCGCTCGTCCTGCCCTCCAGAACTTCCCTTCTGGAGCTTCTGCCCCTGTTCTCTGGAAACTTGCCCTCCATCTGGGACAGCCCCTTCCAAGAACTCGCCCATTTGCCAGGATTCCTCCTTACAGTTCGGCTAAGCCCAATTTGTTCAAATTAAATTGCTGTAATTCCCCTAAGCCACGCCCCTTCTTTTGAGCCTTGAGGTCTGCCCGTTTAACTAGTGGAGCAGTTCCCACGATGGCCAAGCCCCACTGCTTACGTCATACCCCTTTCATTCTGCATTCCCCTACCCCTTCGACCTGGTATACCCAGATCTTCCCAACCTAAGGCTGCCCCGTAGGGTTCGCATTGGTCATTTTCGCCCTGCATGTGCGCATTTACCTGTACTACGTTTGTTTTAGCCCAGTTTTCCCAGGCTACCCAGTTTCATTCACTTCTGCACCTGTGCTTCACGCGGTCCAACCCATTTCTTTTCCTAGAGAACGAACAAGTCTCTTAAGAAAACCGCCCAAGTCCCTGAGCTAGACTTGAGCAGTATTTATAATGAAATGAGACTACGGACTCCTGGTCCCCTAAAAATGACTTCTTGTTTCTCCCAGCTCTTAACATCATCCCCCCCCCCATAAGCAGTAATCGGGTAGGAAACAACTGGAGGTACAGTGGTAGAAGCGTGTTTCTTGCAGCCAGGTTTCTTATCCTCTAACCCGACCTAGAGGGCATGATCCTTCCAGCCACTCAGCACACTTTAAATGCTAGCCAGCGTGGGGAGTAAGCACACTGCTTGCTGCTGTGAGCTCTTGATGACCTTCTAGGCACCTCTGCTTGCAGCGTCCTGCTCATGTGTTACTCTTATTACACCATTTACAGTTCTGGATCCACAAAAGAAAAAGCAAGAAAGTTATTACCAGCTTTTCCCCTTCCTCTCCTACCCAGAAATCCTTGAATGTGCACTCCCGGAGGAAGGACGCTTTTTATTCGCTAGTAATTCATTCAAAAAAGATTTATCAAGTACAGTACTGTGTTCCTATGACAACAGAACGTTCGAGAAGCTTACAGACTAAAGTTCCTGGACCTGAATTTGGATGTGGACAGGAAAGGAGGAAAAAGTTAAGACATGCTGTAAGGGAGTTGATAGGTGGAAAAGGACTTGGTAAGTGCTGATCTGTTGATTGGACCATTAGGAGTGCTTTGGGGCAGCAAACAGAGAGCCACTTTTTTAGTACTTAACTACAATCCCTTACAAAATACATTCTCAGTAAATCCACATTAAAAATTTGCCCTTTTCATTTGCATACAGGGAAAACCTATAAGGTTTTCCGTTGGTGGCAGTAAGACTTTCTGTATGTAATTATACATATGCCAGTAGTCAAGATTTTTTGATCACAAATGAAATATGAGTTCCCTTCCCGGCCACCTTCCATCCATTTTTGCATTGAAGATGGAATATATGTAT
Source organism: Octodon degus (assembly GCF_000260255.1). Lineage (NCBI taxonomy): Eukaryota > Metazoa > Chordata > Mammalia > Rodentia > Octodontidae > Octodon > Octodon degus. The sequence goes on along the minus strand of NW_004524645.1, from coordinate 8,356,442 downwards.
GGGGTTCACATTGATGAACTAAAATCATAGAGTAAAGAACAATTTTCAAGGGCCAAATAGCTCAGCGGATTAAAGCTCCTGCAAGCAGGCACAGGGGCCGAGGGTTCGATACTGGGTCCTGCCATGCCGGCCCCGCCCCCAGGGCGCACTGATATGGCAATTGAGACTGGGCATGGTGGCACGCACCTGTAATCCCAGCTTTTGGGAGGTTGTAAATAGGTGGATCACTGTGAGTCTGATTTAGTAGTGAGACCTTAACACCCTGTAGACCCCTAAGATACAGAAAAAAAACAATTTTCAACAAAACATTTTTATTAAAGTCACCTTGGCCCTGCAAACTATCTCATTATATAAAATATTTCAAATGCCTTTTTTTTTTGCCTGAAAAGATAAACTCACAGGAAATGAGGTCAAGTATATTTCATAAAAGTCACTTCTTTGACTATTATAGTATTAGTTATAGTTCTTGCACAAAGGATATGGAGCAACTTACTCAAATATAGACTCAAACACTATAAATAGAAATTGTTGAAAGAACTTAAGGGCAAAATTCATTGAGAATAAATAAGACAGCCAATTGCACACCATCAGATCCAGAATAGTAGTTGAAGTTGAGCAATAGATTTGCTTCTAAGCTTCCAAATGGTCATTAATAATAACCATTCTTTAATTAAGGCTTTACAGTGTTTATGAAAACCAGCTAAGATTTTTAATATTTTTATGTATTTCATTGTCACGGGGTCTCACTACACGACTTGGACTCCTAGTGATACTCCTGTTTTCAGCCTCACTAGTGCTGAAATCACAGGCTTGTACCCCCATGCCCTGTCTTTGTGGCTGGCTCAGTGCACCCTGGGAGGGGGGCTGGCACAGCTTGTGGTGTGGGACATCCAACCCCAGTCCCTGCACTTGCCAGTCAGGCGCTTAGTCCACTGAGCTATCTTGCCAACCCTAGTTGGATCCTCTTGATGTAAACTTGCCACAATCACAAGGCAAGGTGTATTAAATTGGTTGTTTGAACCATCCGAACTTTCCAGTTCAGATGAGTACTCAGGCTCCCAATAATATAGCTTAATTCAAGGTAGTGTTTAGGTGATGGCAAATAAATTTCCACTGTCATCTTGTGACCATTGATATTAGCTAGCTGGGTAAATGAGTTGGGAACTTTTATAGCTGAGTTCATGCTCAAAAGAAAAAAAGTTCTGTAATAGATTAATAATGTCTGTTGTTGCCATGGGTGGGGGGGGGTAAGTGCAAACAACAGTGTATCTGGCATCTCTGACTCGTAATACGGGTTTTGTGTGCACAACTTTTATGGAGTCGATAAAAAATTCCTCATTATAAGACTTGATGAAATTCAGATCATACTATAGATGGCTCGAGGTCATTATTGTTGGACACTCTGAGGTATCTATTAATTTGTCTTTTATATTAACCAGAATGAAGATAATTTAAGATTGTGTTATGAAAATGACATATAGTATAAAACTTACATGGCTCAGAGCTGGGGATATAGCTCAGTGACATAGTACCTCGCTGGCAAGTGCAAGGTCCTGAGTTTGATTCTCAGAACCAAGGGAAAAAATAACTCTTACATGACCTGATGCCCCACTACCACTCCTTTGCAAAGGATGACAAAAAGAAGCAACTATAGACAGGGCCAAATGGGATTTGGTGACCTCCAGTAGGCAGAAAAGTAGATAATTATGGGTGGGTAATATATTATTTCATAGAGAATGGCTACAAAAATTTTAACCAAGAAAAATAGCTTGCCAAAACCATGAGAAAACTCGAGAATTGTCCAGAGACAAAATTATAAATTTGGTTATAAATCTAATTGACTTTTATTTGTGATTCATGAATTAGGGTAGCCTCCATTCTACAAAATCACATGAAAAATCCAACTGAGCTACAGCAGAACAGTGGATTTTATAAGACGGAAACAAAATCCTAGAAAAGTAGAAAAAATACTGTTTGGTTGACATCAATTTCCTTTAGGTTACTCACTATAAGGATTCAAACAGAAGGGACTTTTAGGCATGCAAACTCAAGTAAATAAAATGGGTTGTTTTCAGCAAAACCTGGTCTATTTGGGGGATCTATCAGCTCTAAATGTTCAGTTTGATCATGTGGCATTTCACATGATTGACCCGTTTTGGTTTGGTGTGGGTTGTTGGAACTAGTGTAGGAACTGAGTCCAAAACTATTGGCCTTCCCTAAATTTTGTTTTAACATACCTGAGCAGTGGTGGAGATAGACAAATATAGTATGTAGGAAGAGACATCAGTGAAAACTTTCATTACATGAGATTCATTCTAAAGTATTGATCTCAGGCCCAAGACACAGAGATGTTCAGATGTCCTGTTAAGAAACTGTTCTTCAAGTTCTTACTTTGAAAAGGATTTTATTTTGGTTGGCTCAGGTTGCCTTAAGGGCATGTCTGGTCATGTGGAGCTGGGGATTGAACCTAGGTCCCCCATGCCGGACTGGGTTTGCCCATGCAGGTGCTTAAACAACTGAGCTAATTGACAAGCCCCCAAAGTTCTTACTTTGGTATAGAGAGTTGGCAGAATTACATTTACCTAGTTCATTGGAATTAATTTTTATTTGTAGGTAGTAGTGATTAACTTTCTCTGAAGAACAAAAATGTTAACCTATGAATAATAAGACAAAGTTCATAATGCTTATGGGTATTGATTAACCTACAAAATTTGATGAGCTTTGCGAATATCCTAGTGTCATCTGATTTTTTTTTTCATTTTAAAAAGTACGTGAGCTAGGGGGTGGAAACAAAAACATTCCAAAGCCCAGGGGTCCTTGTTTATCCAGGATACTGGGAGCTGTTTTTCTCTGGCTAGGAATGTGAAAAATAAAATTGCAACGTACCGCATAGTACTGCACTTCATTCCCATAGTCTCACACTTATTAGAATTCCAGTTTATGGTTTATTTTTTTTCTAGTTTATGGTTTAAATTAGTTTCATTTTCTTAAACTATGAAATATTCATTGACCATGACAAATGCAAAAGTGAATCAAACATAGTCTCTGTCATCTAGAAAATTACAATATAGTAGGGCACAAAATAAATGTCAGCAACATGTAGATGTACAAATGTGAATAAAATGTGATAGGAACACAGGAAGAGAGGTACTGGATTAGATAATAAAACTGTACAGCAAAAGCAAAAGAAATCTTTCTCAAAGGGGATAGTAATGGAATAGATTTGGCATGATGGCCAGCATGTTTAAAGGTAAGTGAAAGTTCACAGGATTTAAATTGAGGAAATCGTGAAAACACACACAAAGAACAGAGGTAAAATAACATTAGCTTGCCGGACCTAGCTGGGAGAACAATGAAGGGGATAGTGTAGTTGCATGTGACTGCCAAGATAGAGTTAAAAAAATGACTTTAATGTTGAAATTGCTCTGTGTATGTGACAAGGAGAAGGATGATGGAAGGTAAGAAGGGCATTCTCTGATGGGGCACTTCCAGTGTGCTGCTACTTCTTAACCATGGGCTAGTAAACTGACAAGCCATACGTGCTCAGCCCCCTAATAACCAGAAAATTACTTTTTCATTAACCAGCTTAATAAAAAATAAATCAGCTTGTTTTAATAGTAATTACAGAATATAGAACAAATGATGTTACAATCGAATATAGTCAATACACATACACATAGCCCATATACACTTGCTTCCCTTCTATCTCCTGTTCTCTGGGTGGGCTGTTTCCATTAATCCAATTACAAGAAGAATGTTACAATGTATAGCCTGAATATTTCTTAAGTTTATGAGACAGCTGCAGCCTTGGCCTTCATCCATCTGATGTCAGGAAGAGCTCTCCTCTGCGGCATTGGTGGTGATCGAAGCTGTTTCCGATGTTGCCAGTGGAGCCTGGGCATCCACACATGCTTTTACACTTTTGGTGATCTTTCAGAAGCATCTCATATGAATCAAAAGTAACCCTGTTGTTTCATGGGATTTCATAGTTTATTTGCCCTGGAGCACAGGATCAATAGTTACTTGCCTAGAAACTGCTTTTCAGTAGTGTTGTGGAGTATGAAAAACGCCAAACAGAAATCAATCTCTTTTTACTGTTTCAGAGATTAAATGCCCGGTTTTTTGTTTCTCATAGCAACAATTATCCAGACTTTTAAATTTTGCTGTCTAAACTCGAACATTTTGAAGTCAACAGCAATACGTTCACAATGGCTGAAACTGCTTTTTTGTCGTTATTACACAGTTACTACTAAATTAGCTATTAAGACTCTATGTGTGAAATGGCCAAAATGAGCAATTTATGAAGCAAGTTACAGAGATATGAATTCCATGGAAATTTACTACATAAAATCTACATATCAAAACACTAACTTTCTGGAAATTTTGAAATATAGGAAAATGAAGACAAGTTAGTTTTGTTCCCCATCTATTTTCTTGAAATCTCCATAAACTACCAAGGAATTTGTTTTTAGTATTTTCCATGTGACGAGTAGCTTGTAACATCTTCACAATTGAAATGAAGTTGTTGGCGGTGTCTCATGTATCGTTTGAGTTTTTATCTTTTAATTCACTTAGCAGGACCTATAAAAGCCTGCTTTATGGATGGTCTTGTTCTCATCTCCTGTTTCTTTTGTTGCAGGACACACTTTTCTAGGTAATTACTGGAACACAGGAAAAATTAAAACTGTAATTGTAAACTAGTTAGAAAATAAGTTGAGATCACTCTGTATGTATAGGTCCCATGCCATGTTACCAGACAATACGCTAAGGAAATTTTCCAACATTAGCTATCATAATTATTAACTAAGAAAAAGTAAAAAATAAAGGAACCTAATAGCCAACTGGAGAGATACGAAAAGAAGAAATCAGATATAATGAGTACAAGAGTAAGGACTTAACAAGTGTATCTAAAACTGATGAATGAGAAACAGGAAGAATAGAACTTAAACTAGACCCATGGCCTTGTTCTCTCACAGAACTTCAACGTAAATAAGTAAACCACTGAGCAGTTTAAGGGAAAATGAGGAAGCTAATATACATGCTAGAAAATATGAACAGAATATAGCAACAAATGCAGATACTTTGTGGGATGTATTTCAGAAATTTTATAAGAGTACTGGAATATTTAACAAAATAACTTCTTGGAAATTATTTTTATTTTTATTGGTATTTTTTAGGGAAGGTTCTACAGGATGTTCAGGGTCTCACTACTAGATCAGACTCATGGTGATCCGCCTGTTTATAGCCTCTCAGTAGCTGGCATGGCAGCGATCGAACCCCAGCCCCTGCTCCTGCCTGCAGGTGCTTTAGTCCACTGGGCTATTTGGCCGGCCCTTTGGAAATTATTAACAGTCCAAATGGACTCAGAAAAAGATTAAAGCCTGAAAGAAACGATAATATAAGAAATGAAATTTTCAAAGCATTCCTTTAAAACATGCATTTATTTGGATTCTAAATTCTCATGCATTTTAAGTATTTCTACACGTGGTGTTAAAAACCTTTCTATATTATCTTGAAAATTGTAAGGGCTAAAGATAAAAATCTCCTTTTCTTTTTTTTTACTTTTAAAAGATAGAAAATTTACTATTGTGCTTATTAAAACAAGTCATTGGGGATGAACAGTTAGCCATTTTAATTGAGGTTTATATGAATAGCCATAAATTATGTAAGCTCATCTGTATTTACAGCAAATCATAATATTTTAAAGAAACAATCATGCAATGACTTTTTTGACATGCTATTGTTTTAAGTAATATTTTTGCTAATTTAGTTGATTTTATGTGACTTTTTCCCATAATTTTATTGAGAAACAAATAACAATGAGACAATTTAAAATCTCCTTTTCTTTTGGCACCGGTCATCAAACTCAGGACCTCCCTCATGCTGGCCAGGCAGGCGCTGTGCTGCTGAGCTATATCCCCAGCTAAAGCCCCTTGTAGTGTCAGCACTTCAATAGAAACCTACGTGATATTCTTCTATGAAAGTAAGTTAAAAAAACTTATAGAATAAAAACTAATAGTTATTTTCAGCAATATTCTAAAGATATATTTAAAAAGGCAGTTTAAGGATTGAATCAATGTAGAGAAATTTACTAATACAATGCCCCAAATGGTAGAAACACTGTGATCATAATTATAGATAATAAAAAGGCAGTTCATAAAATACAATATCAGTTATTGACAAAATAATTTTTGGCGAGATAAACATCGTGTCTGGTTAAAGTCAGCTATTAGTCATGAGGAAGCCTTGTGTCACATGTTACTAACTTTGCAGAAGTATAAATAAAATACTATTCTGTTGTGGAAAAAAATTTTGGTAATTAGAAATCAAAAGATAGTTTTGCACATGACACATCATTTTAGAGCAGCTTACCAGATTCTGTGATGTAGCAGCTTTCCCATTAGAGAAAGGGACAAAAGCCCAAGTTATATTTCCACCATTACATGTTCTGGTAGTATCAATATAATGAGGCAGAACAATATCATATAAGAGCATACAAGAAAACCCAAAGCTAAGGAAGTTTTATTCCAGCTATTAAAATATAGCATGATTAATAAACCATGTTGGTAATATATGTATATTTTCCACACTTCTCTTTTTGTTTTTCTGTATTTTCTAAACATAACTTCTATCACACTTCCATCATTTTAAAATGAGAGAACAGTCATTGAAATATCAAAGTTGAAAGGTTCTGTGTAGAATATCATGTCACTTGCAAATAAGGTTAATTTTACTTCTTCTTTTGCAATTCTTATTCCTTTTATTTTTCTCTCTTGTCTAATTGTTATGGTTAATGCTTCTAAAACTATCTTGAATAGGAGTGGAGACAGTGGACATCCATGTCTTGTTTCTGATTTTGAAGTTAAGGCCTTCAGTTTTTGCCCATTTGGTTGGCTGTTGGTTTCTTATAGAAGGCTTTTATCAGGTTGAGATATAGACCATCTATTTTGATTTTCTGTAGGGTTTTTGTTATGAATGGGTGTTGGACTTTGTCAAAAGTTTTTTCTGCATTTCTTGAGATGATCATGTATTTTTATTTCTTGGTTCTAGTGATGTGGTATATTACATTTATAGATTTGCATATGTTGAACCATCCCTGTATTCCACTTGATCATGATGTATATAATCTTCTTGATGATTTGCTATTATTCTGTTTGCTACTATTTTGTGGTTGTTGTTGTATTTTAGGGAAGGGTCTACAGGGTTTTCAGGGTCTCACTACCAGATTGGACTTGTAGTGATCCACCTGTTTACAGCTTCCCAAGAGCTGAGATTACAGGCTCGCGCCACCACGCCCAGTCTCAACTGACATCTCAGTAAACCCCGGGGGCGGGGCCGGCACAGCAGGTGCTTTAATCCGCTGAGCTGTTTGGCTGGCCCTGTTTGGTACTATTTTATTGAGGATTTTTGCATCTATATTCATTAGAGGGATTGGCCTGTGGTTGTATTTTTTGGTTGGATCATTCTCTGGTTTTGGAATTAGAGAAATACTTGCCTCCAGGAAAGAGTTTGGGAGAATTGCTTCCCTTTCAATTTCATTGACGAGTTTGAGAAAAGTTGGCATTAAATCTTGCCTAAATTTCTTGTAGAATTCTACTGTGAATCCATT
>NW_004524645.1:8331058-8348733 GCF_000260255.1 Octodon degus | reverse complement strand
CTTGACTCAGTTTTGGCATTTCATATGTATATAGGAAACTATTCATTTCCTCTACATATAGGAATCCAAGAGCTCCATCAAAAGTCTTGCAGATTTAATCACCAAGTTGAGCAATGTAACAGGATTCAAAGTCTTCGCCCAAAAATCAGTAGCATTTTTGTACACAACGAGTGAACACATTGGGAGAGAATTTAGGGAAACCACACCTTTCACAATAACATCCCCCAAAATGAAATATTTAGGAAGCAGTCTCACAAAGGACATAAAAGATTTATACGGTGAAAATTATGGTACTCTAAGGAAAGAGATAGAAGAGGATTTGAGAAAATGGGAAAATATTCCATGCTCCTGGATAGGAGGAACCAACATTGTTGACCAATACTCCCAAAATTATTATACAGATTCAATGCAATCCCAATTAAAATACAATTAGTATACCTCACAGAGCTAGAGAAAACTTTGCTCAAATTCATTTGGAACCAGAAGAGACCCAGAACATGAAAAGCAATCCAGGAAAACAAAGGAAATGCAGGAGGTATCACAATGCCTGACTTGAAATTATACTGTAAAGCTACTGTGATAAAATCAGCATGGTACTGGCATTGAGACAGATCTGAGGATCAGTGGAACAGATTAGAAGATGCAGGCACAACTGCAAATACACTCAGTACCTTATTTTTGATAAAGGGGCCAATAGGCTCACTAGAATAAAGAGCCTCTTTAATGAATGGTGCTGGAAAAACTGGGTTTCTACATGTGGAAGGCTAAAACTGCACACGTACCTATCACCATGCACAAAGCTATAGTCAAAATAGATCAAAGATTTAAATATTAAAAGAGACACACTAAATCTGGAGGAAAAAGTAGGTAGAAATCTTAAAGACATAGGAGAAGGTAGAGAGTTGATAAATAACCAAACTGCATGGGAAACACTTCAAAGAATCAACAACTGGGATCTCATCTCTTTTTTTTTGTATTTTAGGGAAGGGTCTCCAGGGTGTTCAGGTTCTCACTACTAGATCAGACTCGTAGTGATTTGCTTGTTTATAGCCTCTCAGGAGCTGGGATTACAGGTGCGTGCCACCACACCCAGTTTCAATTGACCTCTCAGTGGGCCCTGGGGGTGGGGCTGGCACTGCAAGCCTGGGAATTGAACCCCCAGCCCCTGGGGCTGCTTGCAGGCTAATCTGCTGAGCTATTTGGCAGGCTCAGATCTCATCTTTTTGAAAAGTTTCTGCACTTCAAAGCAAATCTCCAACAGAGTAAAAAGAAAACCCACAAGCTGGGAAAAAATTATAGCTGACTCTCCCTCAGACAATGACGTTGTGCCTAGAACATATGAAGAATTAAAAAAAAAATCAGTCCCCTCAAATTCAAAGACCCAGTCCAAAAATGGGCATCTGAGATAAATATATACTTCTCAGAGGAAGAAATACAATTGGCAAGTAAATATATGAAAAAACGTTCAACATCAGTGGTCATTTGAGAAATGCAAGTTAAAACAACATGGAAATTCTATCTCATCTAAGATGGAATGGCTAATATCAAGAAGTCAGCCAATAATAAAGGCTGGAGGGGCTGTGGAGAAAAAAGAACCCTTCTGCACTGTTGGTGGGAGTGCAGACTGGTATAACCACTATGGAAATCAGTGTGGAGATTCCTTCAAAAGCTAGGATTGGAGGTCCCATTCAAGCCAGCTATTCCTCTCCTGGGTATTTTTTCAGAAGAACTGAAAACCTCATACCACAGCAATATATGTGCACCCAAGTTTATAAAAGCACAGTTTGCCATAGCTAAATCCTGGAAACAACCCAGATGCCCATCAACTGAAGAATGGATAAGGAAGATGTGGTAGTTTTACACAATGGAGTATTATTCAGCTATAAAATAGGATAAATTACAATCTTTTGTTGGTAAATGGAAGCAACTAGAGAACCTACTCTTAAGTGAAATAAATCAGACCCACATGTGCAAACATTGTATTGTCTCCTCAGTGTGAGAACCTGAAAGAGAAAAATGGAATCTGAAGGGTACAATAAACGCTGGTAAAAGGGAATAAACTTATTCAAAAGTAAAGAGTTCCTGAGTTGAGGACAGGAGAGGGAGTGGGGGAAAGAGATTTATCTAGGTATGCAAGCAGGATGGTTTGGACAATTGTAAAGTGCATTTCTGCTGGTCTATGGAAATAAGCAGTTAATGTTTTAATTTGTTTTGTCTCCTTTTTACAATTCTCTCTCTCTCTCTCTCTCTCTCTCTCTCTCTCTCTCTCTCTCTCTCTCTCTCTCTTTCTCTCTTTCTCTCTGCAGTACCAGCAATCAAACTCAGGACCTTGTGTTTACCAGGCAAGTGCTTATTCCACTGAGCTATCTCCCTAGCCCCCTGTGTGCCCTTTTTGTCTTCTGAATTTCTTATATATTTCTTTCTTTTGTTCTTCAATTTTATATACATATATCTGGTAATATGAACAACTGGTTGGAAGACAACACTATATTACAACAAATACTATGAAATTCGTATTACTTTATTAAATTAAAATCTGTATCACTTGTAATTTTCTTTGTTTTAATTCTACCTTGTACTCTTCATTTTTTTTTTTAAAATTCTGAAAAACATTGAAAGATTCTATTCTTTAATGGCTTACATTGACTAAAACTTTACTGTCTTCTAGTAAAAAAATGATTAAAAATATATAAAGAAATCTGTCACTTTTATGAAATGCAAAACTAAAGAAAAGTTTGATTAGATTTCCGTGTCTTTAACACGACTGTGGTCTTTGGTGTGAATAACACGCTTTGCTACAATCCCTATCTCCACCAGTATTGACTTTTCCTTCCTAAGATAACTGCATCCAGTCTGGCATTTCTTCAGGGGGTAGTAGCTAAGTGAGCTCTTCTCGCCAGGAAATTTCCATTGCAACTGAAAGTGAAATTGCTGGAATGGCTGAGTGGGCTTGACTGTCTCCCTGGGGGTCCAGCCTTTCCTGACTCAACACACTTGTGGCCAAAGAGAAGGAGAGAGAAAAGGCTCCTGAGGTGGATTGAGCCAGCACAAGTGGGTGACCTCCAATAGAATCGCTCCTTCACTAGGAGCAGGGCTGTGTGCAGTGTGTCGCAGGGTGCTGCAGAGGTGAAGGGGTTGATATTTTCCTCATTGTTGCTTTAGAGATCCACATTTCCCATTTGCCCTTGGGCCACTCAGTCTAAACCTTCTGCCCATGATCTGCAAGGAATCTGGGGGCTGCATTTGTGAAGAGGGGACAGGGCCGAGAGGAAAATCTGCTGGGGGCTTCTGCTGGCTTCAGGGGCATGGCCACCAGGGGAGAGTATATTCATTCACTATCTTCATCCTCAGAGCACCTCTGAGGTTTTCTTGCGAGTTCAGTTTTGACCTAGGAGGCCCAGAGAGGTGCAGCACAACTCAGTGTGGGGAGATCGTGCCCCAATGTGTTAAGGGTGGCCACGTGCCTGCTGCCACTGCTGCCTGTGACCTCAACACCAGATCCTCGGGTCCTGCAATGTCTGATGATTTGTAATCACTGTGAGGTGAGGAGTAGAGGAATAATCCAGGCCAACCAGGCCATGACAGGTGGCTGTCAGTCACTGCTGTACAGCTGCCCTGAGCAGAGGAGCCACTAGCCCCATGTGGTGGCTTCTACTCACTTAAATGGCACTGCACAAGTTGTTCACGCTCTTCGTGTCACCAGTCCCATTTCAGGCACCACTGTCGCCTATGACTTGTGGCTCCCATGTTGGATAGCACATCCAGAGCACGTCCGCAGGACCACAGAATGTTCCCGGGGGCAGCACTGTCCCTTTCCTCCCTTTGAACCTAGACAGCTGCCAGGCCTGAGGCCCAGCAGAACCACCCTGTATGTTGTAACACAAAGGGTCCTGCAGGTGGACCTGCCTTGGCGCAGTCAGGTGAGGCCTTCCTGGGAGGTGCATCCTTTGTTCACCAGAGGTAGAAAGGAGTGACATTTGCTTCCAGATTCAGATCGCCTCCCCACTGGGCGGGCTAACCTGGGAAGGTGGGCAGTTTTGCCAAGGAAGACCTCCAAATGGACCTCAGTTCTTTCCACATTCTTTCTATGGGGCATCTAACCAGACAAGTGCAGAAGGAGGGGCATGGGGTAAGATTCAGAATTTGTCAACACAGGAAGCATTCTTTTGAGCCAGATTTTTGTAAAAACAAAGATCTATTTCTGTTTTCCAAACACATGTTCATAAATAACTGACCGGAGATGATCTGCTTGGAAGTATTAACCCAATTGATGGGTGTTAATTATTAAACCTTTTGGATGGTGGCTCACTGATTTCTCTGATATTCTAATCCGGCTCTCAGAATGGTTAAGGCAGCTTTAAGTGGAGGGTGGATTTTTTTTTCTCAGTTTGCCTTGTGATTTCCACTCTGAAAGAATGTTGTGGCTGTTCTTTTTCCTAGTGACTGTTATTCATGCTGAACTCTGTCAACCAGGTATGTAACTTTGAAACTTAAAAATAGATTCCACGTTTAAATCTCTGAGGAAGTCATCAACCGAAAGAATTCTATTTTTCTCAATCTACAGACATGCTGTGGCTTCAAAGTGGAGCTGGTGACTGCTTTATGTGTTTGAAAGAAACATTTAAACTATAATGATTTCTATTGAACTTTCAGCAGTTTGGGGGGTAGTTTAACTAGTTTTCTGTTCTGTTGATCTGAGTTGCATTAAGTACTAGGATTTATCAGGCTTTGTGTGGATAGACTTTATCATCATATACTATTCTTTCTTTGTTCTTCTGGCAGATGCAGAAAATGCCTTTAAAGTGAGACTTAGTATCCGAACAGCTCTTGGAGATAAAGCAGTAAGTGAAGCATCTACATATTCATTTTAAATTTTCTTTGTAATAGCATTTTACTTTAATAATTGATTGCTGTGCATGGTAATCTTAATCTTGAGTACATTATTTCTAAAGAATGAAAGTCTGATCTTTTCCTAAAGTAAAGGAAGCTTATCGTAAAATAGAAATTGTTATTGAAATGGATTTTCCTAAAGTACTTACTTTGTGTGCTTAAAAATACGTGAAGGTCTGTGTTACACCAAAGAATTAAAAACCTTCCATCTTGGACCCAGCATCATGGAGTGTAGGGCCCAGAGTCAGGCATTCCGGACTGGGTTGGGTTTGCATTTCACTTTTGTGTTCATTTGAATTTTGTCAACCTGTTTTCCAGTCACCAAAAAGAAGGGATCATACCACCTATATAAAGTCTTTCATAGCACAAACGTTTTTTAGTTCTAACACAAAGTTTGAATTCCTTCCACTTATCAGTGTGACAATATGAAATACATGCTTATCAAATAGAAGTTCTGAAAATTCTCATAGGGCCCATGTGGATATAAGAACAATACAGACTATAAAATTCAAAAGTATTGTTGCATTCTAGTTTTACTTTCCTGGTGTGGTTTGCATATTTGTTTCCTCCCAGTAGGTGATATTAAGATGACTCAGGCTAGAAGCCAAAAACAGAACTAAACAAAACAAAAACAGAGGAGAGTGCTGAAGGAATGTGCAGATATTCTGTTTGCAGGCCACTCCATTAGTGTATCATTTTATTGTTCACTTGATGGATAATAGTCCTTGTAACTGCCAGCGTGTACTGAGAACCGAATTTACTTTCTGACCTTCTTAGCACTTTCACTTCTACCAGCCCATTTACCCCTTTTTGAGGGTGTAAAGAAACATTTAAACTAAAATGTGTTTGAAAGAAACATTTAAACTAAAATGATTTCTATTGAACTTTCAGCAGTTTGGGGGGTAGTTTAACTAGTTTTCTGTTCTGTTGATCTGAGTTGCATTAAGTACTAGGATTTATCAGGGTGATAGCACAGGTCTTCCTGTTCTCATTGGATGGGTGAGAAAATTGAGGCCCAAAGGAGTTCAGGGAACCTCTTAACATCTTAATCCAGTAAGAAGTGTTCAGGGGAAAGTTTGAACTCATGCAGTCCGACTGTACAATCTGCACTCTTTACTAGTGTGTAGGGTTTCTCATTCTAGGAGCCTCAGAGCAGGTTCCATGCTGGATGGTCAGGATGCTGTGGAAGCTAATAGTGGGCTTGTCCTTGCCCCATGGAACTTACAGTAGCAAGAGAATCAGTTACTGATTAAATACTCAGCAAACCAAATATGCATGTGCAGTCTTGAGAATGTTATAGGAAGGCCTTGGCAAGTGAACCAGGGGAACAAAAAAAGGGAAGTTAGAGGTTCACGCCAAGGCTTATTACAGGAATGAGCTTGGTAAGTGTGAAGGATGGAAAGCAGGCTGAGGTGTCTGGAATTGGGGCAGTAGGAGGAGCATGACATGATAAGCTAGGAGAATGAGGGACTGCGCCAGGGAGCATGTGAGATGTGTCAGGCACTTTTATTTCAAAATGAAGGAGGTGTTCAAGAGCATCAACTGTTGTTTAGAGGCCAAAGAAGAGGAAGACTGAAAACTGCTCATTGTGTTAAGCAGCGTGGCAGTCAGTGGCATCTTTAGAGAGAGCTGTTTCTGTAGGGTGTTGAAATTGGAAAGCAAATGTTCGAAGGAGTTAAATTGGTGGTGGATGTGTGAAACAGAAGTATGGGTAACTCTGAGAATTTTGGCAGCGAAGAGTAGAGAGACGGCAGGGGGTGGATGAAAGAAAGACTGTTATTTATTTAGTGGTTTTGGTAATTGAACCTAAGGTCTTTGCATTGAGCTACATCTCTGGCCCTCACATTCAGTTTAAAATTTTAAACAGAGTTGTGCTAAGTTGCCCACTCTGAGCTTAAACTTGCAATCCTCCTGCCTCACTCAGCTCCCCAGAATACTGGGACTACTGATGTGTGCCACTGCACCCCATTTGCTGTGATTTTAGTGTGAAAAACTTGATCATGGTTAAAATCATGGTAGACTGGAATACTCAGAAGAGAGAGGAGAAATATGAACTGTTTAGATTCTGAGAAAAGCAGAGTGGAGACATTCTTAAAAGAAGTGAAGGTTATAGTCATTGAAGGGAGAGAAAAACAAAACAAGTGTAGTATTCCAGAGGAGGAAATGGATAGGATGTGTGTCTGTGGAGGAAATTCCATATCTTGGTATCAGAATGAAATTGATGTCTTGTGATAGATCTGTAAATTCTAAAGGAAAAATATCTAGTGAGTGTGAGTGATGAAGAAAGGCACTGTGACTTGGGGAGCCTGTAGGAGGCTTGAGCTAGTCATGTGACCCATGAGAGAAAAAAAATTGATGGAGAAACCTCAGAGATTGCCTGTCAATTTGGGGTAGGTCATGGTCGATTTGGGGTTAAACCAAAAGCCTTGTTTTATGACTTCCTCCAGTTATGTTTGTTTACTCATGTACAATAAGGGGTTTACTGTTGTTGAATTGTCCTTAGATGCATGCAGGAAGCAAGGCAAGCTGGGGTAAAGAGTCCTGAAGCATGTATTGTTGAAGTGAGGGACCAAGGAATCTGAAGTGATGGGTGAATAAGTGCAAATAATACCAACCACGTGGCTGCTGATGTTACAGCAGGAAGCATACCAAGCCTCCAATTCTAGAATGCCCAAGAAGACAGTTGATTTATCATGGTCTCTAGTTTTCAATGTGAGACAGGATAGAGGGAAGGAGGAAGGGAGGGAGAGAAAGGAAGAGAGAGGAGAACAGAGAGAGAGAGAGAGAGAGAGAGAGAGAGAGAGAGAGAGAGAGAGAGAGAGAGAATGGAGTGAGCTCACTACCGAATGTACCATTTTTTACCCCATGGACCTACATTTTCTGTTTTCCTTCTCTTTCAGTATGTCTGGGATACAAATGAAGAATATCTCTTCAGAGCAATGGTGGCTTTCTCCATGAGAAAAGTTCCCAATAGAGAAACAACAGAGTAAGCCAACAGTAAAAAATCTGATTACTTGCTATCTTATTTGAGACAGTGCATTATTTTAAACCTTGATTTTAAAAATAATTTATTCATCAATTTTTAAGAGACCCACACTTTTATGGTACATTCAAAGAACTTTTGTAATGTAGGTCACCTTACAGCTTATATGGTATCATGTTCAGAAATGCACTTTGCTCAGAGGTGATAGGAAGAGAAATGAACTCCAAATTGCAGTAATGTGCCTTCAGCTTTCTGAATTTTATATATATATATATATATATATATATATATATATATATATATATATTTTACAGAGAAAGGTAATAAAGAACTTTACTCTTATTCTGGAAAGAAATTAAATGGTATGGATAGATTTCCTCCACAATTGGTAACAGCCATAGCATTTTGTTTGCTTAAAAGCACTTGGTATAATTTTTCATGGTATCACATTTTTTTTTTCTCTTCTGAAGATACCTCCTCTCTTTATGGTGTCTCCTGCCTTCTCAATTTGTGTTTAGGGTAACATTCCTGGTCTCTCTCTCCTTTCCTTCTGCCTCCTCTTGAGAGCTGAAATGACTTCTTTGATGGGTAGGCTGGGAAGTTAACCAGAGCGTGAGTTCCTTTCTCTTTGGTAGAACTTTTTTTTTTTTTTTTTTGTATGGGAATTGAACTCAGGACCTTGGGCCTGCAAGGCCGGCACTTACGCCACTGAGCTATATCCCCAGCCCAAGTTCCATTCTCTTTGGGGGTTAGCTTGCCCTCCCTGAGACTTCCACTAGGCATTCTCAGGATGTGAGCTCCCAGCCAAGTGCAAAACCAGGCCCATCACCTGAGTGCCACACACACTCTAAGGCTGTATTTGCTGGCTGTCAGCTCAAGAGCACTTTGACACATCAGAGGAAGTATTAAATATTTTGCATATAATTCTAGCACTTGGTGCTACCTGCCTCAGTTTGGCTGTACCTGAGACAGCAGGGGGCAATTTATTTCATTTCAGAATTTTCTAAAATAAGAAAGAGGGCCGGCGAAATAGCTCAGCAGATTAAAGTGCCTACAAGCAGGTGCAGGTGTGGGGGTGGGGGATGGAGGAGTAGCGGGTCGGTAGGGGGGTGGGGGGTGGGGAATGTTGCGATCTCCTGGCCTGCAGTGCAGGCCCTTACCCCGGGGCACCCTGAGACTGTGATTGAGACTGGGCGTGGTGGCACATGCTTTAAATCCCAGCACTTGGGAGGCTGTAAACAGGAGAACCACTATGAGCTCGATCTAGTATTGAGACCCTGAACACCCTGTAGACTGTTCCCTAAAAAAAATACAGAAAAAAAAAATAAAATAAGGAAGAAAGTTTGCCGGATGATTAAAGCCGTATCCTAACCTTTTGTTTTGGTCCTTTTCATTCTGTAGTCTGAATTCTACAATGATTCAGAGCCTGTTGAAGAGAATTACTACTATTGGATTCCCTCTAGCTCAAGGTGTTCGATGTCTGGGCTGTAAATATAAAGAATAAAACAGAAGAGTAGAATTTGAGAAAGCGAAATAAATATATAATATATGTATGTTTGGGTACATATTCAATATATTTTATTAATATATTGTAGATAATATAATTACATGATTCAAAAAATTAAAGGAATATATGTGGCAAAGTAAAAGTCTGCCCTTACTTGTTTTATAAATGTATTTAGAAAAAGTATGTTTAGTTTTACTTTATAACATTAAACTGTAGCACTCTTTCCACAACTATTTATAACTTTTTTCAATAAAAATAAGGAGATGAAGTTATAAAAAATTGAAAAAGAGCCACTTGTCATACATGGCTGCCTTAAGTACTGTCCTCGCATTTTCCACCAGCTCTTCTCATCTCGACTATATACGTTGCTGTATTCATGACACGGTTACTTCTTCTAAGCACCTATGTTTCACTTGACATGATTATAAATCAAATGTTCTCATTCTTAGAAACAAAATTAATTAAATAGGTAATGTTTCAGATTATTTTGAGGAGTTCACCTTTGGAATATTGTCCTTTTGAACCCAGAGTATGGGAGGATTCTATGCACATCTGATCTAGTTTATTCAAAAGATAGTTTACTTGGAATGAGGCATCGTATAGAAGCTTTCATTAGCAGTTCTAAATATCAAAAAGTGCAAAAGTAGATCCGGGCTCAGTAAGTGATTTGCTGTAAAGGCTCAAGCAGTAAGAGTCTCAGAAGGGCTGCTGTTAGGGAGATGAATGGTAGAAAGATATGTTTCAGACAGTGCTTAAGATGGGACAGCGCCATCCTGCGACAGATTCTACATACACGGCCATAACCAAGGCTGCATTTCTCCTTGAACTGACTTCTATAGGAAAGTGCAGCATAGAGTGCAAGATGAGATCGAAAGTCACTTTGCAGGGAAGCTGCCTCTTCCTAGTGTGGTGGATCAACGGAAGATATCAGGAACCTGGCTAAGGGGTCAGTTTGGAAACCTTTTGACTATAAAAGCTCTCTTGTTGCCATGTGTACAGAGAGAGGGCCGGGATGTGACAAATATCCTTTCTAGGGGGGCTTCCAGATCCCAATCTTGGAGATTGCTATTTACTGCTGTTTTCTCCTTCATTGATTGTCCACAGGTATTACAGAATTCTTTGAAGGTGCTGTTTAGCACAAAGACTAAAACAAATTGAACTAAAAATAAAAAATATTCAACCAATGAAGGGAGTGATAAATACTCTCATTTTATCCCAGCTTCCACCCAGTCCTTCCTACACTGTCTCTCCTATCAAGTTTGACTGCCACCAGCTCTTTATCTGCTGACGGAGCCTCTACACGCTTGGAAACCTACACCTGGCACATTCTTGCAGCATGACCTTGACTGCATAGGAAAGAGAAGGTGATTCCTGCACAGAGGCCCTGGCTGAGTCCATGCAGGCCTTTCTGCAGAGCTGATCCCCAGCCAGGCAGTGGAAGAGAAGCCAGGGGCTCTGTAAGAGGGTCAGAGAGGCACAGGGTGTGAGCCCGCAGAGAGGGCTGTGGCATTCCCACCGCTTCCCCCAGGGCAGGGGCCAGAATGGCTTCCTGCTTCCTGTGGAAGTCCACCAGTGCAGCCAGTTGGGGTGTGGACAGCTGGGTCCATGCACCTTGCTTGGATGGTCACAGAGTCCATACCAGTGAGGATGTGTTTTGAGTGAATTCTTGTTTGTCTGGTTATCTTTTTTTTTTTTCCTACTGGGGATCAAACTCAGGACTGTGGGCTTGCCAGGCATATACTTACGGTGCTGAGCTATCTCCCTGGCTTGGCTGGCTACCTTAAACCAAGCAGAGAACAGCTTGTCAAGGGTGGAGTTGTGGGGCTGGCCAAGTAGCTCAGTGGATTGCCTGCAAGCAGGTGCAGGAACTGGGGGTTTGATCTCCTGGCCTGCAGTGCTGGCCCCACCCCTGGGATGCGCTGAGATGACAATTGAGACTGGGCGTGGTGGCTTGGGCCTGCAATCCCAGAACTTGGTAGGCCATAAACAGGTGGATCACTATGAGTTTGATCTAGTCCTGAGACCCTGAACACCCTGTAAACTCTTCCCTAAAAAAATACAGAAAAAAAGGGTGGAGTTGTGTATTAGAGGAGAGACTGGCATCTTACTTCCTGGCTGGATGTTCCCCAGCTCGCAGATAGTCTCAGCCTGCCCTAAAGTTGCTGCTAGAAGAGCTGCGGCTGGCGTTGTGCAGTATGGCATGGTGTCTGCAGTCACTGTGAATGTGCCAGGGTGCTAGCCTCTGGTGCTAACCTCTCAGCTGCAGAAGTCCACAGGTGCAGGTGTAGCTGGAGCTGCCTGCTGTTGAGGTGAGAGGGCAGGTCTCAGCAGTCTGCCCCTGCATGCCTTCCCAGGGCCAAGCAAGAGGAGGCTTCCCAGGGGAACTGGCTGCATCTTTGCCTGTTGGGCTGAGAACCAAGTGCAGGGCAAGGCAAAGCAGTGGAGCAAGCCTGGAGGTGTACCGCTGGAGAGAGAGCTGAGGGGATTGAAGAGGCTGGTGAGGGTGCAACACCTATGTCGGGAGCATGCAGTGCAGAGGGGGTCCCAGGTGTCCTTGAGGGTCCCATGGGAGCACTGAGCAGAGAGCATCTGGATGCCCACCCTGCCCAAGTTCCACTAACAGCTAAGGGCAGCCTGGAAGGACCTTAGCCTGCAGCAGGAACTTTGCCTTTTCTTATGTGTCTGATACCCAAGTCCCTTCCTCACTTGTAAAAGAGCAAGAAAGAAGCATGGGGGAGGGGAAGGCTGCTGGCTGGCAGTGTGTGTGGGGGGGTGGCAGGGCTGGAGCCCACCTCTCAGGACCCCTGCTTAGGCCAGAAAGCTGAAAGGAAAGCAGTTCTGATGAGACTGGCCTGGTGCTATGGGAGCTGGAAGTGACCAGAAGCTGGAGCTATCTACATACAGTGCTGCAGATGCTCTGGGGAGCTGAGTAGAAAAGAGCAGACAGCGTGGCCTGAGGCAAAGGTGTGGGAAACACATTCTTCTTCCTTCATTGTGGACCAGGGAGTCAGATCTTCAGTGTTCAGTGATCTCCACTGAAAGCCTGCTGTGTACTGGGATTAAAACAGATGCATCAACTAGGCCCCATGATGCCCCAGAGTCATAACCTTGTATTTGGCTAAGGGAGACATTTTATGCAGATGGACTAAATGTGATAGGAACCAAGGAATTCTTTCCAAAATTATTTACAAATTTTCATAAGTTGTTTTCTTGGTGTTTACTGGATTTTCTTAGAAGTAGAATGGATGAAAGATGGGAAAATGATTTTAAGAGAAAGTTCTGGTTTCTTTAAGTTACTTGAATTTTTCTTGAGAGTTGGATTAAAGATGACAACAGGATATTTTCATTTATTTGCAATATAATTTATGGCAGCTTTACTAGAACAGTTTCATAAGACTTTTGAAATGTTCTAAATAATTTCTAAACAAGTTATGATCTAAGTTTAAGGTTTAGTCCATTTCTCAGATAACTGTGTAATTTATCTACCCAGTTTCTCAAATTTTGGCTTTTAAATTATTTTTACTTGTAATGGGGGTAGACTTATAACTCAGGCATGGTTTTGTCTCTGGCTGAAAGAGTGTGGGGCATGTAATGGATTTCTTCCTCTGCTTAATTATTCATGGATAAGTCTTATGATCTAAGAAGGAACAACATGCTCTTGTATCCATGGTAAGGTAAGGGGATTAATGGTCTTGTGCTTGTAAAACAGCAGCCCAGCTCCCAGTTAGTTTTTTTGATTTCCAGAAACAAGAGCTTGATTTTTAGCACCTCTTAGATACTGTTGGCCTTGTCTGACCTCATTGATGACAAATAGTAGTGGAGCCAATGTTTAGAGAATTACCTTCAGATCAGGGCTTCCCACACTTGAAGGGAGGGAGGGAACGATTTTTACTTCTGTTTAGTAATTCACTTAAAGAAGCCACTTGAGTGTGTGTGTTAATGTATTGGTTAAAATGATTATTAATCTGAACGCAAGTATTTCCATCAGATCCATCCATATGGAAAGTGCTTAT
This sequence comes from Octodon degus, assembly GCF_000260255.1. Taxonomy (NCBI): domain Eukaryota; kingdom Metazoa; phylum Chordata; class Mammalia; order Rodentia; family Octodontidae; genus Octodon; species Octodon degus. The sequence goes on along the minus strand of NW_004524645.1, from coordinate 8,335,340 downwards.
TGAAAATTTGGGATTTGTACTTCATGCTAATTGAATTTTAATTTATTTATTATATGAAAACACATTATTCTTTTTGGTGCTGGACATTGAACCTAGAGTCTCCTGCATACTAAGCATGCATTCTACCATTGATCCCCAGCCCCAAGGTATACTTTTAAAATGACGTTTCACTCAGTAAGTACTTGATGGTTGATTAGTTTTACATTCTGTTAAAATCTTGGAAGACATTCAGTATAGTCATATTTGAAAGAAAGATCATGAGGGCTGGTGTGATACCTTAGTGGACTAAACATCTGCTTAGGCAAGCACAGGGGCAGGGTTTGATCCCCTGCGCCACATGCCATGCTGGGCCCATCCCCGGGAGTGTTGAGTTGGTCACCAAGTCTGGATGTGGTGGTGCATGCCTGTAATCCTAGTGCTGGGAAGTCAGAAAACAGGAGGATCACTATGAGTCCTAGCTATAGGGAGAGCCTGTAACAGATACATAAAAAAGAAGGAAGATGGTGAAGAAGTTACACTTGTATATAATCTATAATTGGAAGGATCTGATATCCTTTGATTCCTTAATAAATGTAGTACTAAACTTTCCAAAATTCTTTATCATGTTATTTCCTTTTTAGAGCTATTCCTCTCCATTTACACCTTTCTTTGGCTACCCCACCTACAGCATATTAAGAATTCTTATTTCACGTTGGTTTTTGTGTTATAGTGTCTCTTAGAGTTCTACTTTTGTGACTAAGGGAAGTTTCAGTGATAACCTTTCTCCTGTCCTTGCTTATTTCTTATTCCAGTCCCTGCTTAATTTAGTTTTTTTTAAACAGAGTCTTTCAGGAGACAATTCCAGAAACAGTGGAATAAATATTAGTCTTATTTCATTCATCCATTCATTTCACAATAACTGAAGGCCCCCATGGGCTTCTCTTTAAGAAAAGAAACTCCGAACAGAATACAGACTTGGACCTTGTCCCCATGTCCCATGGCTCAGAAAAGTCTTTTGTACTATAGGTGTTATTATAGACTATTTCATAGTCTCCCTGGTGAGTTACAGCAATGAAATTAAACAGTCCTTTGCTTGGAAACCAGGGAGTTCATAGCAGAACAGAACCTCCTGGCAAAGACTTGGAACAAACCACATGAAATCTCAGAGCCCTTTGCTCCCCTCATATCCTGGGTCTATTCTCAGATGACAGCTGGACTATGTACAAATTTTGACATTTTAGAGTCATTTGCTTCCATTTTGGATTTTAATATTCTAGTGAGCTCCAGCACTGGCCTTGGACTTTAAGAATCTTAGTATCTCTTCTTGACATTATGGGAATGTTTGGGGAATCTAAATGCCTTATTAGTGGGATCTCTTTCTAACCACCCCAAACCATATTGCCTAATCAAGTTTAGCTTTTACTACACATTTATGCCTGAATCAAGTATACCTAACTTCTTGACTCTTAAATCAGGGCCTGTGTATAATGACACAGCACCCCCCATTGCCTTTTTTTTCACAGTAGTCTGCTCCCACCTTTGACATGACATGTGGTGGCTATTGTAAGAAATATTTCCTAATTGTTGATTTTAAGTACCCTATGACATTAGTTACTTTCTCAGATCATTATCCAAAGAAGTAGGAAGTCCCAGCCTAAAGTTTTATGTCCATTTTCAAGTACTACCTTTGTCTCATGTGTAACTTTAGAGCAGGGCATATCTTCCTCTGGCTCCTTTCCTAAAACTGCTACTTTAAGAAATGTGCTTATTAAAACCTAGTTTTTTGACTAGTTTTAATTGAAATACAAACATATCTCTTCAATTATATTTTTCTGATCAACATTTGTGAAAAATTGGGTTACTTTTTTGTTTGCTTAAAATATTAGAGGAGTTTTACTTTTCTGCAAGACCACTGTGTAGAAAGGGTACTAAATATTCTTCTATTGAGGAAGATTCCAACATCTAAAGCTATTCAATTTTCTATAGTCTTTTTTGTGTTACTGTAATGAAATACCAGAGGTGGCTGTTTTAATAAAGAAAAGGAGTTTATTTTAGCTTACAATTCTATAGAGGTCTAAGACTGAGTCCTTACCTATGGAGCTGGGCTTCTTGTTGGCAGTGTCCTGATGGACATTATGTAGCAAGGACATTATGCAGCAAGAGACAAAGTGTGCGTGTGTGCACACGCACGTGTGTGTTGCCTCTGGTTTCTGTTTTATACTTCTTCTGCCTCCTGAGTAGCTGGGCTTATAGGCCTGCACTAGTGCACTTGGATAACATAGTGCTTAATACTCTAGGATAGTGGGAGGCTTTCTAATACAAACTGTATACACTTGAGTGGGCACCAAAGCTAACTTTTAGACATTTTAAGTAATTAGTAAGACCATCCTTATGCTGATGAATAGGTTTTTCTTATTTTCTAAGTATGTATCTGTTATCTCTTTATGAATGAAGTTAGTAAGAACTGTTTTTATAACATTGTCCAGTTTTTATCTAGAGATAATTTTATTGTGCCCAAACAACTTTTTGTTTAATGCATTTGGTACAGGGTCTTACTATGCAGCTCAGACTCATAGTGATCCTCCTATTTTCAGCCACCCTAGGGCTGGGATTACAGGTATATGTCACTACTGGTCTGAGTGGCTGGGTCTGCTTACCTGGGGGTGGGGAGGCTAGGCATGTGATGCGGGGGATCAAACTGTGGTTCCTGCACTTGTTTAAGCAGGTGCTTAGTCCACTGAACTATCTTACCAGCTCCCAGACAACTTTTAAAATAACTATTTTGTTCCTGTACTTGTGTGTGTCTGTGTGTATTTTACTTGGAAAAAGATTTAGAATTGCAAAGTGTCAGTAAAATAATCCAGAGAGATTCCTGTGTTATTGATTTCATGAGATTTTTGTCCCTTTGCCACTCCTGAGGATGTTTGTAAGTGTCTGGAGGCATCTTTTAGTTGTCACCAATTGGATGTGCTACTGGTAGTGAATAAACTGAAGAAACATTAAGTCTCTGACTTTGTAAACATTTGAGTTGTGAACTTTCAGAAGAATACTATATAAGATGGTCTTACAAACAATTCTCTCACAACGGAACTCATTTGTGAGTTCGGGACTTATTGAATTTGAATCCACGTCAAGGAGTAGTGTAATCCCATGGGGACAGAGGAGAGCATCTGGGGCACAGGCATGTTGATGGAATTGCCTGCATCCCTCTACAGCTATATTTTCCTTATAGGACTCATCTTCATTTACTTACTTATCTTCTGTGTCTACCCCTTTAGAAAACAAGCTCCATGGGAAAGGGAATTTGCTTTATTTACTTATAGTTGTATTCTTTGACTCTGTCTCCAATGGGGATTACCATGAAAGGCATACTTGGAGAGTCATGTGAAGAGGCTTTAGATTGAAAGAACAAGGCAGGTCAAAGTATCCAAAAGATAACACCAGGTTTCCGGCCTCCTCTGTTATGCTTAGAATCCTATTCTGTGTTAATTACTCAAAAAACATGTGCTACATGTAAGTGGCATGTGCTACACATAATGTTCCACATTTTATCTTTTTCACTTCTTGGTATACTTTAAGATCTGTAGTTTGATTTAAGAATAGGTAGTTCTAGTTCAGTGGTTTGCACCAGAGGTGATTTTGTTCCTCAGGGGATAATTTGGGACATTTTTGATAGTGATAAGTAGAAGTAGTACTAATGATAACTAGTGAGCGGAAGCCAGGCTTGCTGGTAAACATCCTGCTGTTTACCAGCAGAGTCCTGCACAGAGTATCCGCACAATCTAGCATTATCTGGCCTGATTCGCTGTACTTTAGAAATCGTGGCATTACATTTTTCCTTTAATCTGTGGAATAGTATTCCCCAGCTTTCTTTATCCAGTCCCCTGTTGATGGACATTTAGGTGGTCCCACATCTCTGCTATGATGAAGAGTGCTGCAAAGAACGTACTCACTGGTGTCTTTGTGCACAAGAATTTCTGCCAGTCACATTCTCCTCTAGGAAACACTTTCCTGATGGTGCCTCAGAGTGGCTGGACCCATTTGCTTCTGCAGTGCTACCTGGGGCTCCAGTTACATGCCCCTTTACCAGCACTTGGGATTAGTTAACTTTTAGTTTGCCAAATGTGAAAGGTTTAGAACAGTTCCCCCCCCCTTTTTTTTTTAACAAATTGGCATTTTCTGACTGTTAGTAAGGTCAGATAAGAGGAATAATTCATAACCTAAAGTAGTCTACATAAAATTGGTGGGAGTATTTTTTACCCCCACTCCTACTCCTTCTGACCCACTCCCCCCTACTCCCTTC
>NW_004524645.1:8328856-8330958 GCF_000260255.1 Octodon degus | reverse complement strand
GGCCCATGCACTTGCCAGGCAAGTGCTTCAAGTGCTTATTCTACTGAGCTATCTCCCCGGCCCCTAGAAATACATTTTGCAAGCACACATCACTTCATTTTTGTTCAATTACGTATTTTTAAAAAATTTTTTGTATTTTAGGAAAGGGTCTACAGGGTGTTTAGGGTCTCACTACTAGATCAGACTTGTAGTGATCCACCTGTTTACAACCTCCCAAGTGCTGGGATTACAGGCTCGAGCCACCAGCCCAGTCTCAATTGCTGGCTCAGCCTCCCCCCGCCACACCAGGGGAGGCAGGGCTGGAACAGCAGACCCAGGGATCAAACTCTTGGCCCCTGAGCCTGCTTGCAGGAGCTTTAATCTGCTGAGCTATTTGGCTGGCCCTCTCAGTTATGTATTTTTGATAACATATAAAACTGCACATTTTGGATGACAGCCTGTTTCTCACCATGTTCAGTGACTCCTCACAGGTGATTTCTTTTTTTGGGGGGAAGAATATTTTTTGTAATTTTAAAAAAATCATATATTTATTTGGTACAGGATCTCACTATTTAGCTCTGACTTATAGTGATCCTCCTGGCTTAGCCTCCCCAGCACTGAGATTACAGGCTTGCACCACCACGCCTGGTTTGGGTGGCCAGCTCAGCGCAGGGCAGGTACTGCATGAGGTAATGGGAATTGCATCCTGGTCCTTGCACTTTACAGGCAGGCACTGAGCTATCTCCACGACCCACCAGTGTGAATTTTTGACATCCCCAGCCCAGGGATTAGTCTGCAATCTGGAGAGCTGCTGGTTGTGACAGAAGCAGGTGTGCTCCTGGCATCTACTGGTGAGAGGCCAGGGCTGCCTCTTCAACCCTCCCAGGCACAACCCCGCCCCAACCATGAAGAATGACCCGGGCCCAAACGGCCAGAGCACCCAGGAGGAGGACACATGGTCCAGTGTTTGAAAGAGAGAAGACCATAGTCTCTAGGACCATAGAACTGTGCTTTTATTATTATATAAACAACAAACATCCAAGTGGGGCAGCTGGGCAAGGGTGGGCTGGCAGGGCAAGGGCTTGGGAGGAACTGGTGAGATCAGGATAAGTGCCCCGTGTAGGAGGGGTGCTGGGCGCCCCAGTGACCCAATGACTTCTACGGGGGAGGGGTGGAAGGGTCCTGGGGCTTCGTGTCAGGAGCTGGAGGCAGGGTTCTCACCCCGGGGAGCCCCGGGAACCCTGGGAGCCTAGGGGGCTGGCCGGGCAGGAGGTAGGGATACCCCCGTGGCATGGGCCCTGGGAAGGGCAGGAAGACCGGAGGTGCCCAGTTGGGCCGCTGGGGCTGGAACGGTGGTAGCTCCGGCCTGGCGTAGCGTGCGGGGCAGAAAGGGCAGCACATTGGGCAGCAGATGTAAAGGACTCCTGGGGATCCGGGAGGCAGGCGGGGATCTGGCGGGTGTTGGTCCGGCGGGCGAGGCTCTGGTGGTCGCAGGTCCGGCAGGCGCGGGACCGTCGGGCGTAGCTCTGGTGGTCGCGGGCCTGGCGGGCGCGGGTCCGGCGGGTGTAGCTCCGGTGGTCGCGGGTCTGGCGGGCGTAGCTCCGGTGGTCGCAGGTCAGGCGGGCGCGGGTCAGGCGGGCGTAGATCTGGCGGGCGTAGATCCGGCGGGCGTAGCTCCGGTGGTCGCAGGTCCGGCGGGCGCGGGTCCGGCGGGCGTAGATCTGGCGGGCATAGATCTGGCGGGCGTAGATCCGGCGGGCGTAGCTCCAGCGGTCGTAGGTCCGGCGGGCGCGGGTCTGGCGGGCGCAGTTCGACAAGACGTAGGTCCGGCGGGCGCAGTACTAGCGGGTGCAGGGCCGGCGGGTGCAGGACTGGTGGCCGCGGGTGCAGCGGCAGCGGAATGAGCGGGCCCGGAATGAGCGGCCCCGGCCTGGGCACGAAGACCGGGGTCGCTCCGGGTGCGCTGCGCAGCGGCTGGAAGGCGGACGGCCACGGCGTGGAGGTCAGCCTCCTCCTCTTGCTCTCGGGGCTCTCGTCCCTGAGCGGGGGGGCGCCCAGTGGCTGCGGGCCTTCGGGGCAGGGCCCGGGGGCAGCCAGGCGGGCCGTGACCAGCTGCCCCTGGG
>NW_004524645.1:8319700-8328078 GCF_000260255.1 Octodon degus | reverse complement strand
GGAGGCGGAGCGGTGGGCGCGTCCCCGCGGGAGGCAGGCCGCGCGCGGATGGACGGGCGGGCGTCTGCCAGGCTTGCAGGAGCGAAGGCCGTGTGCCCGCGCGCTTCTCAGGACGCACGTAAGGGCGGCGGCTGCTCGCGCGCAAGGGGTGGACGTTCTGGTTGGGGACAGGACGGATGTCCGTGCCGCCGTGTGCGGCTGAGCTATTAAGAAAACGGCCCAGGACATGCCGGACTTCTGTGTTATCATTGGCCGCGCTGATTGTGTGTGGCTTCTCCTGTAATTTCAGCCTTTACATGTTCTCATGTAGATGCTTTCTTTCCTGAGCACTATGGCCATTTCTGTTTTCACTTTTACTGTTATTCATGTGTATGGAGTACAGTGAGTTATTAATTCCAACTTGCAGTTGAAAAGCATGAAAGTACAAAATCCTGTTTTCAAAAACTAGTGGTTAATTGATTACAGCTTTCAAGTTATGGAGATCTGTCCAGGTGACATAAAATAACTGTTCTTGAGAACCTATTCCTCAAAAGTACATGCACAGTGCACCTGGTATGGTGGTCCAAATGCTGAGAAGAGAGAGGCACAGAAGAAGCAAATGGAGCAAGCATTGAATCAGGAGCGTGCTGAACACATTTTTCTGATTTTGAGAGAACTAAATGTGCAGGGCACCAATACACTTGGGGAAAACATAGTCTTCTGTAATTGAGTGAGAGGCTAGGTGTTGAGGAAACTGAGAGGCCAGTGTATGATGGAAAAGGAAATCTCTACTGCTCTCCACTGCCTAATTTTTTGGGGGGTGAGTGGGTGCCAGGAAGGGGAGGGGAGATTCCTTATAAGGAATTGTATCCAAGCATGTGATTTTGAAACAATTGGAATTTCCTATATAATTTTTTCTTATTGTATTCCTTCAAGTGTTAGATACAACTCTTCAGACAGCTAAGAGCCATCATAGAATAGCGACTGCCCCAGAGTGAACACTTTAATACTACTTGTGATGATTTATTCCTATTTTTGTTTACAGTAATGGGGATTGAGTCCAACACCTCATACTTGGCCAATGAGCTACATTCTCAGCCTTTTTTATTTTATTTTGGGACAGAGTCTTGGGAAGTTGCTCAGGTTGGGCATGAACTTGCAGTCTTTTTGCCTCAACCTCTCATGTAGCTGGGATCACAAGTATGTGCCGCCAGACCTGTTTTGGCATGCTATTCTTTTAATGTATTTTCTCTTTCCATTTTCTGCAGAATTTCCCATGTCCTACTTTGTAATGTAACCCAGAGAGTGTCATTCTGGTTTGTGGTTACAGACCCTTCGAAAAATCATACTCTTCCTGCTGATGAAGTACAGTCAGCCATAAGGTAAGCACCGCTAGATGCTCCCTTTACTGGTCAGTCAACTTGCTGATTAACTTCACTGTTCTCAAATCTGAGGTCTCTTTCGCACTCTGTTCCACCCAGGATTTATTAAGATGTCAAAGATTTCATTTTGTTTCTATTAGACATCAGTGTAGAGCAGTGACTTATCCAGGGGCAATTTTGCCTTGAAGCAGACATTTGGCAAGTCTGGACTAAATTGTCTGCCTTAGAGGTCCTGGTAGGGGAAGCCAGTTAGGAGATGGGAAATGACCAATGAAGTAGGAATTTATATTAGGAATGGCTAAGTGTATTAGGCTTGGATGAAAAAGAACCAGTACCAAGAAAGAGGAATAGAGTGGAAGAAAAGGAGATTGTACCTAGAGGTAGATAATAGGAATTTCAAAATTGAAGAATCCATATGGTTGAGCAAAAATACTAATTTTGCCTAATTTTTGCACAACACTTTCTAGTTCACAAGGTCTAACACATCTATGGCATTTGATACTGACACCAAATTATTGTTTATTCATTTTTTTGACACCAATTAAAAAAAATATTACAGGGTCTCACTATGTAGATCAGACTCATAGTGATCCTCCTGTTTTCAGCCTCCAAAACGCTGAGTTTACAGGCACACACCACCACACCCAGTCTCAGTCACGCTCTCTGCATGCCCTGGGGGTGGGACTGCATGCCATGGATCAAACCCCAGCCGATGCACTCTGCCTAAGCAGGCACTTTAGACACCAAAATTTTTTGAGTGGAGTAAGTATCTTTGTTTACCCCTATTTTATATATGAGGAAACTAAAAAAAAAAAAACAAAGAAAAAAGAAAAAGAGGAAACAGATTCAAGGAGATTAGTAGATTTGCTTTAGCTATGCTAGAAAGACAAAGAGGGCCAGCCAACAGCAGCTGGAGGTTTGATCCCCGGGCCTGCCATGTTGGCCCCAGCCCCTGGGCGCACTGAGAGGGCAATTGAGACTGGATGTGGTGGTGCACACCTGTAATCCCAGCTCTTGGGAGGCTGTGAACAGGCGGATCACTGTGAGTCTGATCTAGTAGTGAGATCCTGAATACCCTGTAGACCCTTCCCTAAAATAGAAAAAAAAAAAAGGACAAAGAACAAGTGGACAAGGACTTGAGTGGATTCATGCTACCACCATAACTACAGTGAGTTTTACTCTGTACCTGAGTAGGCACACTTTTGGAATGAGGCAGAGGAATGAGCAGCTAATTCTAAGGTGCCTGTTGTAGATTTTTCAGGGAGGAGTTTGGAAGACTTACTGGTCTGGCCAGCTTGCCTAGTGTAAGGCTTAGTCAGAGCATTCCTTTCTGATTTGGCTCTTACCTTCCCTCTCTTGGGAATTTATGGATCACTTCAGGAGAGAGAAGTATCCCAGGCAGGAGTGACAGGGAAGGCCAGAGGAAAATGGACATGGGTGGGACCTGAAAGAGGCTCAGGGAGCTATGTTAAAGATGGGGTTGCTAGCCCATCCAGATAAAACATCCAGACAGGCAGAGGCAGGCAGCCACCTTGCAGGCCCTTCTGCCTTAGCAGGATGGGAGGGTCAGAAGAGCACCCCCTAGAGGCTCCTATTGTGCCATCAGTAGTTCACCAATGCCCTTCCCTTCCTTAATACTCCACTCCAAGTAGGATGTTTTCTTGTCTAGTTCCTTAATGTTTTCTCTGGTTATTTTCTACTTCTTCTGACAGCTGATTGTGAGTTACTTACATGCATTTAAAAATAAACATGTTTTCCTACATCTACATATGTGTTAGTCTCATCTGCCGAAGTCATAGTTTCTAATTAAAAGATGTGCATGCTTTTTAATTCTGCTTAGCTGTCTGTGTGCAAATTTTATCTTCCTTTGAGTGTCAATAATTTTGGCTTGAAGCTCTGTGAAGGTTTTTTTTTTTAATTTGACTCTAGACCTACGGGGGTGCCATATTGGTTCATATCCTGTTGTAGTTCATTTGTGAAGGTGAGGCCTAATTCAATTTGGGTCCTGGTTGAAAGATATATGTAGTGACTGACATCAGTAGTAACAGCTTAATATGTTTTTGACCAGTGTTTGTTGAACTAGAACTTGTGATCAGTCTCAGAAGGGCTGGAGAGCATTTCCAATGAGGTTAAACAACAAGGTACAATTATGGACTGAAAGCTCTACAGACTGTAAGCTAAATAAACCTCTACTCCTTTAAAAAAACCAATCAGGTAGAATCAGTATTCAGGATGACTTTTCTTCCTGAGTCATAGGTTGGTGGTCACGTTCATTAATTTGTGGAAAGGTTTGCATTTCAGATTATCAGTATTAGATTGTGAAAAAGGAAAACATTCTATAGTTTGATAAAAATTACATTTAAATTATCCCTTGATGTAGATGTTCTGGTAGGCTTTCTTTTTCACATCCATGAATATTCACTGCTTCAGTATAGAGAGCCCTTCACAGTCCTTATCACAGTCCAGGAAGTTTTTATTTTTTATTCTTTATTTTTATGTATCTGGTATAGGGTCTCACTGCAACTCAAACTTGTAGTGATCCTCCTCTTTTCAGCCTCCCCAGCATTGGGATTACAGGCATGTGCCACCATGCCTAGTCTCCTTGGCTGGCTCAACGCACCTGGGGGTGTGGGGTTGGCATCGCATTTGGGACCCCTGAGCTTGTCTAAGTAGATGCTCAGTTCACTGAGCTATTTCACTGGCCTAGGAAGTTTATATTTGTAATCCCATGAAAAAGTTATTGGAAGTCTAATGAGTTAATTCTAATCTACCACTCCTATTGCAAATTATGGTGAGAATAAAGACTCTAAGGCAAATTTGGAGTTGTGGGGAACCAAGGGGTCCTAATTCTGGCTATGATGATAACTGGGACAAAGGCCTGACAAATACCTAAACCCAGGGATTTTACTAATTTGTGAAGAACGTGGTTTGAGGGTAAGTGACTGTGAGAATGGTGGGAAGTACATGAGTGGTGTGAGCTGAGCTAGGTAGGAGGCCTGAAACCACCTCTGCAATATGCAGAGAAGGATATGCAGGAAGAGCAATCTGCACAGCACAGCTGAGGCAGTATGGGATTGGTGCTTCAGCTCTGATGTGTAATCTTTTATGTCCTGGGAAGGCCTAGCCTCTTATCTCAAGGCTGGATCCCAGCAGATAGCATGGAGTGCGGCTGTCCATCCCACCCAACCCACCTCACACATGTTCATTTGGGAGCTAGAGAGGCAAGGAAACACTGCCATGTCTTCTTTCCTTCCAAGCCTGCATCATCACCTCAGCTGGACTGATTGGCATTGCTTAAATCCAATTGAAGGGATAAGGAAAAGTCCTAGCTATATCTTTCTGTACAGTGATTCAATACATGGAAATAGGGCCAGGGTTAGCCAGAATGGAGACAGTTGCTTTTCCTTCAAGGAGAGTCATCCAGGTGGTCCTACACACTTCAGCATAGTTTGTTTTTTATGTGGCACTGGGAGTCCAATGCAGGGCCTCACACACACTAAGCAGTGCTCTACCAGTGATCTGTATGTGCAGTCTTTAGTGCAGATTTTTATTTGCTAAAGAAGATCTGGCCTGCAGAGATTCTCAAGCCATTATTATCACACTCTAGACCTCTAGACCTGGACTGTCTTATCAAGCACTTGAACTGTGGCCAGTCCAAAATGTTTAAAAAAATGTAAGGTACACAGCAGATTTAAAAGGCAGTGCAAAGGGCTGTCTAGATAGCTCAAGGGCTGACCAGATAGCTCAGTGGATTAAAGTGCCTGCTTAAGCGAACTTGGGAACTAGGGTTCCATCCCCAGCATGCTGCGTTGGTGCTGCCCCTGGGGCGCGCTGAGACAGTAACAGAGACTGGGCATGGTGGCACACACCTGTAATCTCAGCGCTTGTAAGGCTGAAAACAAGAGGATAACTCTTGAGTCTGATCTACAGAGTGAGACCCTGTAGATCCTTGTACATACAGATACATAAAGATAAATAAATAAAAGGAGGTGCAAAATAAAATGAGAACCAACTCATTATTGACTGCATGTTGAAATGATTTATTAGTATTTTTTTTGTATTTAGTATAGAGTCCACAGGGTCTCACTACACAGATGGGTCTGGTAGTGACTCTACTGTTTTTAGCCTCCCAAACGCTCGAATTACAGGCGTGTACCACCATGCCCAGTCTCAATCACTGTCTCAGCGCGCCCTGGGGTTGGGGCCAGCACAGCATATCCAGGGATTGAATCCTAGTCCCTGGCGTCTGCCTAAGCAGGTGCTTTAATCCGCTGAGCTATCTGGCCGGTCTGAAATTATTTTTTCTTGAGTGTATTGGACAAAATCACATTTTGAAAATTAATTTTACTGATTTAACAAATTTTTAGCGTAACTACGAGGGAATTTTAATTTATGGGAGGCTTACATTCATTATTTTTCTCTTTTCCAGGCCAACTCTAAAGGTAGATGAAATCTACTTGTGTAGTATGAATTTAGTAAAGGCTGTAAAGTATCTCCGAAGAATCTACTCACCAAGTTTGCAAATTTCAGTTAGAAATTCGCTTATTTGTTTTCAGTTAAATAAGTCTTTAACACAAACCCCCACCCCTGACTTCCACTACCACCCCCCAAATGCAGATTTTCCTAAAGAAAGTACCACAATTACCTTTATATTTTTCTAGACTTTTTGACTACTGACTCACCATTGTCTTCAGCCATATGGAACTACTTGCTGTTGCCCAAACAAGTCATTCTTGTCTTCATTTTGCACTTAAGTTTAAAGAACTTCTATTGTCCCTCAAAACACAGCTTGAAAATTGTTCCATAGAAAAGCAGCCTTGATTTCTGCCTGTACTATATTTGCCTCTCCCCTATGCTACCACTGTGCCCATCTTTATCACTCCAGCAGAACACTGTGCACTGCACTGGGCTTCTGAATATACTATTCAGCCACCCTTCTATACCATAAATTCCTTTTCATTTTATACTGTAGCCCCAGTACTTAGCACAATATCTGATACTTAGTAAAGTTTGGCAAGCAGTTGTTGAATTAAAGGGAAAAAAATCAATTTGATGGATTTGAAGCCAATCTTAGTTCATGTTTTTCTTTTTGGTTCCTGACTTTTGTTTTCTTCCTGTATTTATCACCAACTTTGGACACTTAGTTTTATTTCAAGGGGCTACTGGTGTTTATGTAAGCCACCGTAAGCAGAGTTCTGCCATTCTAATCTAGATGCTACCTCTCAGGCAATCAGACATGGTGGGCAGAGCTCAAAGCTCAGGACTTATGGTTACTTCTGGAACATTTGCAGCAAGGGAGGGCATCTCTGTGCAGATGGGAATCCCTGGAAGCCAACACAACAACTACTAAAGGAAACCACAGCACAGTTGCCTTCAGAAAACTTTCTAGCCAACCTGAAGTCACCTGCTAGAACGATGCTTTATGTTTATAGATATGTTTATTACCAGGGAGAGCAAAGTCTGTACTTGGTTTCTAATTTTTTCTTCCTTATTTTTTTAAATTATTGCATTGTAGAATGAACAGGAACCGGATCAACAATGTATTCTTTTTGAATGACCAGACTCTGGAATTCTTAAAAATTCCTTCCACACTTGCACCACCCACAGACCCATCAATTCCCATCTGGATTATTATATTTGGTGTAATATTTTGCATTGTTATAGTTGCAACTACACTACTGATTTTATCAGGGATCCGTCAACGTAGAAGGTAAGTGTTCAAAGGGAATGATTCAAAGAACATTTGCTTATGTTTTCATGACATAGACAAATAAGGAGAATGAGTTTTTTTAGTTGAATATAGTGCCTTAAACTTGAAAAATTCTTGACTTTTAAAACTACTACTTATTTTAGTCTTGTTTGCTTTATTTTAGAGTCCAGTGGCCCTTACTTAGTGAGACTCTTTCTATTATTTTTATTTTCCTTATTCTATACTACATGAATGTCTCATATTCAGACTTGATTTTCATATATGTGTTGTGGTTTTGTATACTGAATACATGGAGCTAAGCAGACTTTGGGTAGGCAGAATTTATCTTGGTGATCTTTCATGTCCAAATGCTAACAGTTCCATAGTTCCTTCAAAGCCTTTCCACCTTGGCTTGTCTCTTCTGGGCTCAAGGTCCTCAGTTCATTTTCTCATCCCAGTTGCCCTGCAATGCTTCATTTTTCCCTCCCATTGCCAGATGTACATCTTTTTAATGCCTGTGATGCCTACAGCTGGATTCCTCCCAGCATTTGAATCAATTTGATGCCTTAGAAGTACCTGGGACATTTGTTTAAAATGTAGATTCTGGAGGAGCACCAAGATGGTGCAGTGGGAAGCAGCAGATAAAGAGCCTGTCTGACTGTTGCCATGCAGATGCTGGAATATAGCAACATGAAGAAGAAGACAAAGAGAAGTGAGTTAAAAGAGAAACTTCACTGAAGAAGGAGATAGTGGGTGGCATCTTCTCCCTGAGATGAGACTCACTGTGTGAGAGGAGTGGTTCAGATTTGTGGACACATGTTGACTGCTGGTGACCCCACAGGCCTCTATGGAGAGACACAATAGTGAAAGGGAACACCAGATATTAGTACTACACTAGCTGGTGACGAGTACTGAGGGATCAGTCATCCTGAGTGAGACAGCATTTGGCTGGGAGCCATGTTGGGGAGGGGCTGACTGAGTCAGAACTCACAGCTGCTGGCTCCATCTAGCAATTCCCAGCTGAGCTCAGGCCCATGGAAGGTATGATGACAGTGGCAGGCTGAATAAGTCTGGTCTCAGCCAAAAGGTGCAGGATGGCTGAGATTACCCATTACCCTGCCAAAAAGCAGCTGCTGACTTGCTTGGATAAATCAGCATAGTTCAGGACTCTGTCCCTACACATTGTCTACTAGTGTAGAAATATACCTTCAAGTAGAATCTTTTTCTTCCCCCCCATCCCTCTCTTGATTGTTTTCTTTTTGGGTGTGTGTGTGTGTTTTTTCCCTCCTTCATTGTTTGATGTTTTTTTTTTTTTTTTTTTTTTTTTT
>NW_004524645.1:8310593-8319395 GCF_000260255.1 Octodon degus | reverse complement strand
TGGCCCTTGAACCTCCTCCGCACCCTGTTGTCGATGCCTCTGGGTTTCCGCCAGTTGCGCTTAATTTTGACATATCGGTCTGACTGGTGCCGGATGAACTTCTTGGTCCTCTTTTTGACGATCTTGGGCTTCACGAGGGGTCTGAGGGCCGCCATGGTGCCAAGAGGGAGATGGCTGCCACCTCCGTAGGCAGCGCCGAGGAAGAGACTGATGTTGTTTTTATATGAATGTGAACACTTAGTGTTTGAGGTCCTGTTTTCTTTTTATCTTTTCCTTTTTTCTTTCCTTCCAGTGTTTTGTACCAGTTTCTCAAAGTTAGTGTGATCCCCCTTTGTCATACAGCCTTACTTTTAATCTCTTCCTCTTTTTCTACTTCTCTCTTTTCTCCTTAGCGCATTTTAAATTTTAAACTCTGAGGGCAAAATTGACATACTAAGGACTTGTATACTGAATGTAATTTTCTGGTTTGTTTCAGATTTTCTTATATAATCAGAAATGTAGTTCATACTGCGAAAGATGGCAAGTTAATGGTTAGCTCAGTTGTTCATTTTCTACGCTGTGTTTTATGCTATTATCATTGCTGATGGTACCACTGTAGCCAAAAATAACATAATTGTTCTAAATAGCTGTTCTTCCTGGTATGCCAAGACTGAGATTGGCTAAGGGTCACAAAAAGTACTGTGGCGCAGTCCCAAAGCACCAGGGGCTGTATCAAACAGGTAACAACTTCTCATCCCCAACAAATTGAAGAGAGAGATTCTTGCAAAAGATTCAAATGCCAAAAAACCAGCTAAACCTGAAAAATACCTCAGAGAACTAGTCATTTCCTAAGGAACGTAAATGTCAGCAAAAAGTAACCCACCATAAGCAATTTACAAGCATGTCCCTAGGAGTTAAGATTTAAAAAAAAAAGAAAAGAAAAATGAGAAGATACTTAAATAAGATTCAACCTCAAATATCCAGTTCATCAAAGGCAAACCCAGCAGGCAATGAGGTGGGACAATACAAAAGCCATCCACCTAGCCTCACTGAAATGGTAACAAGAAAGTAATTGAGTGAGGCTCAAGAATGAAAATCAAATCAGAAATAATTTCTCAGGTAACTGCAGAGATGGTATCCACAATGAAAGCCATGCTTAGTTACTCTAGAACTAATACAGACCAGAAAGAAAGAAAGAAAGAAAGAAAGAAAGAAAGAAAGAAAGAAAGAAAGAAAATAAATAAATACAGGAGCTTAAGAAAATTATGGAAGCCATAAATGCTCAGTATAGGAAAGAAATGGAATCCATAAGACAGATTCAAGAAGATGTCTGGGAGGATAAAATTTCCATTAAAATATCCACAGAGGATTAAGTCTATGTGATTACAGGTTCTCAAATACAGAAGACAGGCTTGCAGTTAGCAATCATGAAAAGAAAGATTTCTTAAAAATAACAAAAGACCATGAAAAATCAATCTAGCAGCTGCTAGATGAGGTAAAGAAGAATAGCTTAAGATTAGTTGTGGTCCATGAAAATTCAGGAGATAACATAAATGATATTAAAAAATTCACTGATATCATGTCAGAAAACTTCCTTCATAGAGGCAAAGAATTTGACATACGGAGCAGTGAAACATATAGAATTCCAATTAGCCAGGATCAAAAATGATCTATAGACTGGCATATTATAGTCAAGATTTCAAAAATTCAAAACAGGAAGAGAATCTTGAAAGCTGTTAGGAAAAGGAAGCAAGACACCTATGGAGGGAAGACCATCAGAATCACAGCTGACTTCTTAGCAAAACCCCTCAAATCAAGGAGAGTGGAGTGAAGTACTTAAAGTTCTAAAGGAAAACAACCTTCAGCCCAGATTGATGTACCCTACAAAACTATCTTTCAAAGCTGATAGAGAAATAAGATACCATGACAGTGAACATCTGAAAAAAAATTATGAGCACAAAACTATCACTCTGAAAACATTTTTTTTTTCTGAAAACATTTTGAAGGACATTTTAGAAAGAGATGACAAGAACTACAACTCCATGAATCCCAAGAGAAGAAATCCACCAGGCATGACGAACAATTAAATGGAGGGAGGGGGAAAATGTGGTGCAGTCAGCCACAGGAAAATAACATGACAAAAGTAAGCTAATATATATATATATATTATAACCATATATATAATATATAATATATATATTATATATATGTTATAATATATAATATATATATTATAACCATCGATGTTGCTGATCTAAATTCACCAAAAAGACACAGACTGAGCAAACGGATCAAGAAGCAAGATCCAACAATATGCTGCATACAAGAAACATATTTAATTAAAAAAATTCATAGACTGAAAAATCAAAGGATGTAAAAAAATACTTCATGAAACAGGAACCCAGAAAAAAAGCAGAGGTAGCTGTTCTTTGTAGATAAAGTCAATTTAAAATGAAGACTGGCCAGCCAGATAGCTCAGTGGACTAAAGCACCTGCTTAGGCAGGCGCAAGGACTGGAGTTCAATTCCTGGCATGCTGTGCCAGCCGCACTGAGATGGTGAATGAGATTGGGTGTGGTGGCACGTGCCTGTAATCCCAGTGCTTGAGAGGCTGAAAACAGAAGGATCACTATGAGTTCAATCTGTGTAGTGACACCCTGTAGATCCTGTACTAAAACATTAAAAAAAAAAAACTATGGAGAATGTTGCTTCAAAGTGCTATCCAACAGAAAGGGTCTAAAGACATTATAGTGTTTCCCTGTCTACCACGTTCACCAGATCTGCCACTGTGAACTCCGGACTGTTCTTCAAGTCAAAATGACCATGAAAAGTAAACACTTGAAGTTTATTCAGGACATCCAGCTAGCCATAACAATGCAACTTCAGGTACAAAAGAGGCCCCCCTAGAACTGATTCAGAAAGGGGATGTGTGTTCAGAGCAAGGGGGGAATTAATAGCAAAGTGTCTTTTACTGTAGCCAATTAAAAAAGTTTAAACATTCATAGTAATTGTTAATCATACTGTGTATGTCCCCATTCCTTTGTTATGCTTTAAATTGAGATATCTCTAGTTTGCTCATTTGCCCAGGCTGAACTCAATCTTGTGCTCCTCCTGCCTAAGTCTCCCAGTGTGCTGGGACCCATGCTCTAAGAGAACTTCCAATTTAATGATTTATACATAGGATCCTACTTCTTGAGTTCATTTGCCAGGGTTCTGGGGGTACTTGCAAACTTTGTTGACTGATTCTGCCTCAAGAGGGCGTGTCAGATCAGCAGGAGATTGCTGAGGTAGTGAGGAGAGAAGGCAGGATTTCTCAGCATGATGAAAAAGGATTATAGTTTTGTTTATAAATACCTCAAATCCAGAGGGGAAGATGGGAGATGCCTCATATCCTCACTAAACACTTTAACACTTCCAACCTTTTCATTTTGATCCTGAGCAAGAGGAATTCTGGTAAATGCAGACCATAGCGACATGTATTACAAAGTCACAGGGACATGGCTTTCAAAAGCATTGGTACCCACATGAGGTATATGGGATGCATTTGGTCAAGTGTGTATTCAAGTAAATACTTTGCTTGATGTTTACTAATTTTTACTTTTTGTGTGTGGTACCAGGTATTGAACTGGTGCTTGCCAGGCAGGTGCATATTCTACTGAGCTATATCCCTGACCCCTAATTCTCATTTATTATCCTAGTTACTGACAGGAAGTATCTTAAATCTAAGGCATTGTAATTATTTAACAAATGATCAATGGAAAACCATGGAATAAATGTGCTATGTGTCTATGCCTAAAATTAAACACAAAGATTATCACCAAAGTGTTCTTTCTTATTATTCTTAATGATCTTGACATGACATATAAGAAAAAACTTGACATGAGTTGTTTTTGTTTCCAGAATTTTGAGAAAATTTCCTTCCAGCACTAGAATACCTATATTTTAAGTTTAGTTTAATTTTAAATTTAATTTTAATTTACTTTAAGTTCAGTATTAGTTCTGAGGTATTTTGATTCATTCATTCTGTGATTTCAAATGATTGGTAACCTGAGTGAATTCACTTAATTTCCGTGGTTCCCAGTTTTTTCACTAATACTTTTCAGTAATATAGGAGCTTGAAAAATGGCTTTTGGAAATGGATCACTTAGATTCAAAATATCTCTTAGATTGTGCCTTTTTGTTTAATCCCTTAACTGTGTAGATATCGGGAAGCACAAACAATGAGTCAAGGAAACCAAATCTGGAACACTATGGTTTGTAGTGCTAGAGTCACGCTGGTTGAATTTGTCATTACTGTCTGGACATAGATAATTTTTGTAGAGCAACAGCAAAGTGTACTGGAAATAATTAACTTGATAGAATAAAATAGTCAATACTGCAGAGTGCTTAGAGTGGGACCTGGCACATAGTGAGTGATCAGCAAGTGTTAGCTGTTACAATTATTTTATTATCTTGCCATTTGCTGGTCTTTCAGGTAGTTTGTGATAGGATGAGCTATTTCCTTCTGGGCAGATTCTGCAGTAATACAGTGATTAGGTGTGTGCCATCATAATCTGTTGCCGGGGAGAAATGGGACTGTTGTTACATCCTAGCCTTCATAAATTCATTTCATGTTCAGACTAAGAAAGCAGATGGACAGATCTCTCGTGTAAACCTGGAGAAGATCAATAATTAGCAAATATAGTGAGGATAATTATGACAACCTCCTGGAGCTAAATTGCTCATTGTGTTTTAAGTTTGGTACACTGTATGGTAGCTTTCTCAGAGGCAAAAAAATATTGCTGGATCAGGTCTGGGGAATAAAATACAGTGGAAATGGCTCAAAAAGTGTGTCCGTTGGAGACAACCAGGAAATTCACATCTATGACTGTCCAATTTATTTTTTTAAATTTTTTTCCAAAATTTTATTGATAAACAGCAATGAGACAGTTTCATATCAAATCGGAAGTACAGTTTCAACAAATAACACACTGCATATATTCTTCTTAGTGGTTAATTGCTGCACAAGATGCGGACTTGAGATCCTATTTACAAACACCATTAAAACAAATCATTCTATTCATTAAGGGAATGCAACTATATATCTATCCTAACCACTTTGAATACACAGATACAAAATGGACATTCATCTGTATACCCTATTTTTCTAAGTTCCGTTATTGAATATTATAGGTGTGTAAACTCAGCAAAATATTCTAAAAGAGTCCAGTAGACCATAATAGCATTGGGTCTTCTGTTTAACTGGCAATGTCAGAAATTATTGACCTGAATCCCCCACAGCTCAACATAACAGCATGGCTTTACTTCCTATATTTCGTCTTCATACTTTTCTGCTGGATGGATAAGACCAAGGTAAAGCAGGACCTGTGCAATAAGAGTTGTAGCTTTTTTTGTCTGAGAAGGTCGGTGAAATGCCCTCAGGATTTATCCTGAGATCCTGTACCTCAGATTGTAGAACCTTTGTCAGTGCAGCCATGTGGATGAGTCACGGCCATTGCTTGGCCAATGTGCTCTCTGTGAAAGCCTGAGAGAGTGTTTTCTCCCCATGTGACTCTCCTTAGGCACACTCTACATCATCGATCACTTTCCTCTTTGGCCCCATAATCTTCTTGATCAGAAAATTTGGGATACTACCGAGGTACATGACGTTACAGTACAAGTTCTCATATGTCCTGAGTCTTCATTGACCTTAGAAGGGTAGGGCCAAAATGTTGGCATTCCTTGTAGCCCTCCTTTTTCTCTAATTTTGGTCTGCAAACTTAGGTTGTTAACCATCCAGAAGACAATCTTATTGTTATTATCAAACGATTTAGGCTATTAAGCTTAACCTCACTATCTCACTGCATTTCAAACATCCTAGGCATAATAAGGAGCAGGTATTTTTCATCAAGTATTGATATGTTGAACTTTAAATCCCTGCATAATATGATAAAAACATTTAAAAATTAGATTATATTTTAAAAATAGGATAAAGAATTATATACTTCTCATGTTTTCACATAAGTCCAAAAACCTCACCATATACAACCTTGTAGCAGGACCCTCCCACAATATTCCTTTTCCTGTCTCTTGCTTTCATTCACCATCCCCTTCTTCTTGAACATCCACCTACCCGAGAGACATCGTAGCAGTAAATGGCATGTCACCCATATTCAGACTACCAGAATGACAAGCACTCCAAATATGAAACTATTGTTACAAATTACCATCTGCAGTGCAGTAGCTTAGTTCACAAGTAGACTGTCCAATTTAGACATTAGCACCTACAAAGTAGATGCTGTGGAGAAGATGTGCAGATTGCTGGGATATTCTTTACCCTTTAAGTGCATTTAAATTAAGAACTTGAGCACAAATTGTAGCAGAGACTCAAATTTGTAGACATAGTATAAAGATTTTCCTGTTTTAATGGAAATGCTGTTCATACTTCAACAAAGAACTCTTGATGCAAAAAAATAAATAAAGATGAAGAAAGTGTAGTCTGAAGTAGGGAGATCCCTAATAATTGTAATGAAAACTTTTTAATGATGGAAAAGATAGGAGCTGCTCTTCTTCAAGCCTTTAGTTTTAAGAAGACAGAGAAATGTTTATCAATACAGTCCACTCACTAGATAATGTCGAACATAGTTTGTATGGTCCAAAGTTTTAAGTGATCTGCGGGAACCAAAGGTCATCTAAGTTACTATGGGGAAGAACATCAGAGGCACCTAGGATGTATGTGTATCTAAAATTATTGTTGAGGAAATGTCTCACGCAAGCCTAAAATTACTGTTGAGATATCTCATAAAAGCCTATGGTAATTCCATTAGTTTTGTCTGTAATAGCATCATGTTGATTATGTGGAGAGTTTCGGTTGGAATCCAAACTAGGTAAACTTGAATACCAGCTGCACTGTTTACACATATGATCTTAATCTAGTCACCTAATTTCCATAGGTCTTAGTTTTTCTGTGCAACTGGAACACTGTATCTCAGGGCTTTCATTAAGCTTGAATGATATAAATGCTGTGTAAGGTGCTCAGAATATAGTATGTTAAGCAAATAGCGAATATTATTATTTAATATCAACTTAATACATTGCCATGACTAAAGGGTACTTGTAAATAATCTTTTTTTCCACTCAGATATTGCTATAATATTTTAGATAATTTTCCATTTCACTGCCTCATTGCTTGGCATTTTATTAGTTAGTAAACATCCATTTTATTTTATTTTAAAGACTTGAGGACAGGGAGATGGCTCAGTGGAATAAGTACTTCCCTGGCCAGTTCAAGGGCGTGAGTTTAATCCCCAGTTCCTCAGAAAAAAAAAAGACATAGTTGGCAAAATTGTATATAAGATTGTGCTTTGATATATGTATACATTGTGAAGTGTTTAAATCAAACTAACATAACTATAACTTCACATACTTAGCATTTTTTATTTGTTTTGGTACTGAGGATTGAACTCAGGGCACAGAGCTACATCCTGGATCCTTTACATTTTATTTTGAGACAGGGGATTGCTAAATTACTAAATTGCCCAGCCTGGGCTCAAACTTGAGATTCCCCTGCCTCAGCTATCCAGAGTGCTGTGCTTACAGGTGTGCACCACCATGCCTGGCCACACACTTAACATTTTTTATGATATCATTTAAGATTTACTGCCTTAACAATTTTCAGATGTACATTATTATTAGCTGTAGTCATCGTCCTGTACAGTAGATCTAGTTGAAGCTTTGTGCCTTTAAGGTCCTATTCTCTGGGCTCTGGCAGCCACAATTCTAAACTCTCTGCTTCCATGAATTTGGCTTTTCTTAAACTTCTTATGTCAGCAAGGGTCATGAGGTTATTTGTCGTTCTGTGTCTAGTTTACTTTCACTTAGCATAATATTCTCCAGTTTTATAAATGTTGGAAATGACACAATTTTCTTTTTTTAAGTCTGATTTCACTCTATGTGTATATCACATTTTCTTCATCCACTAATCTACTGATGGACAGTCTGTTTGATTCCATACTTGGGCTGCTGTGAGTAATGCTGGAGCGAATATCTCTTTGACATACTGGTTTCAGTCCCTTTATATATCCAGAAGTATAACAGATAGATCACAGTTTTAGTTTTAATCTTTTGAGGAACTTCCATACTTATTTCCATAACGGCTGTACAAATTTACATTGTACCAACAGTGTACTGGCATTCTCTTTTCTCTACATCCTGGCCAACTCTTGCTATCTTTCCTCTTTGGTAATAGCCATTTTAGCATGTGCAAGGTGATACCTCACTGTGGTATTGATTTGCATTTCACTGATGATTAGATGATTAGTGATGTTGAGCATTTTTCCATATACTTGCTGGCCATTTGTATGTCTTTTGAAAATCATATATTCAAGTCATTTGCCTATTTTAAAATGAGGCTATTTGTTTTCTATTATTGAGCTGAGTTATTTGTGTATTTTGGATATTGATCACCTAACAGGGGTATAGTTTGCAGATCTTTTCTCATTCTGCAGACTATTTATTTATTTATTTATTTATTTTTGGCAGAACTGGAGATTGAACTCAGGCCTACTGAGTTCAATCTACTGAGCTGTCTCTCCAGCCCCTATTCATTATATTGATTGTTTTCTTTGTTGTGTCCAAAAACCCATTGCCAGACAAATGTCACAGAGCTTTTGCTCTGTGGTTGTTTTGTAGTTTCAGCACATACATTGAGTTTTTTTTTTTTTTTGGTGGGGGGTAGCTCAGCCTGCCCTGAGGGTGGGGCTGGCACAGGATGTGCTGCTGGGATTGAACTGTGTTCCCCTGTGGCTGCCTAAGCTTGCCTAAGCAGGCACTTTAGACCACTGAG
>NW_004524645.1:8300713-8308454 GCF_000260255.1 Octodon degus | reverse complement strand
TTTCTAGAGAGCAGACCCTTGTCTGAGTACTTATTTGTCACCTACATTGAATTTTTAATCCATGTTATGCTGCTTTTTAAATTTGGCATGAGATTGTGTCCTTGTTTTATTGTGCATTTGGATATTTGCTTCCCCTAAGAGTATGTATTGAAGATACTGTTCTTTTCCCATTGGGTCGTCTTTGCAACTTTATTGGAGATCAGTGGACCCTAAGTGTGTGGACTTATTTCTGTGCTTACCGTTCTGTTCCAATGGCCTGTGTCTGTTTTGATGCCATTACCATACTGAATAAGCACATCTCTTAAAATTAGAATGATCCTGCAGGGTGTCCTGGTCACTTATTATAATAGTGGTGAAGCGATCAACAGCTCTCTAAAAACATACCTTGATTTCTAACATTTTCCAATTGCCTATCATGGCTGAAAAATTATAAATATTTAACAAGCAGCCCTTGCAAGCCTTTAACTAGGTAACACATCATTATGACTGCCAACTTTTTGTGAAATAATTTGAGGAGGTGATTTGTTGAAAATCAACATCTGGATGAAAACAGTTGCTGGAAAGGAGAGATTTTTCTGAATTGAGAATTTTTTTTAAATTCTTGGGCTATGACTAGGGAGCTGGACAGGAGAGCAGGCACAGGACCAACTGCCATTCACTCATAACAAAACCTATGGATCTGTGTATCTCAGCTCAGAAATAGTCGTCTTAGTTATCCAGGCAGCTTTGTGGTAATAGTGATCGAGATAGTGGTGAGGATGATGAAGTTGATAGGATATATGTTTTAATAGAAAGAGTACTTGACCAAGACTCTTAGTTTTGGGTTCCAGTCTCCAGCACTGACATTCATTAGCTGAGTGGCCTTGAGCACATCACATGGAAAATAATATTTTATTAATTAGTTATAGTGATGAGAAGACACAAATCAGCATACACACAAATGCTTATATACTGGAAAGTGCTGCAACAATGTAAGTTACTAACATAGTTGTGAAAAGCACTTACACAATGATAACTTTATATAACCTAGCAGTTTGCGGTATATGAGAGTCACAAACACATTGCACTTTCAGACTTAGATGTGCATGGTAGAATTGATTTATGAACCTTGCGTTCAGTAAATAGATTACTATAATGTTAGACTTTTGTTGCATCTAAGATTGCAATTAGCTCTTAGGACAGTATCTTACCACTTATCAAAATACAACTCTCCAGAAACCAAACCCTAGAGAGGTAAACTATTTTATTTCTTTATTGATTGTTCTTGCTATGATAGGCGCTATAGTATATATCATAGAAGAGACAAACACAGATAACTTGAATGGTTCTTGCCTATATGGAGATTATAATCTTATAGTTGGTAACAAGGCCAGGTCAAGGACTTGGGACTAGAACCCTAGCTAATATTCACAGCTGAGCAGAGTCCTTAGTAAATTTTCTCGGTTTGGGTCTAATCTTGTTGTCCCGTAAAGTCAGTACTAGACAAAAGTACTTGACTGTCCACAAATCTTGCTTTTCCCACAGGGTGATGGGGCTCAGTCAACATTTTCATACATTATACTTTCACATTGTCATGAATCTTAATGAAATGAATTAATTGTATTAAAAATAAAAATGAAGTTAAATGAAAAAAATCAGACCTAGTTCTTCCCCTTTGCTGTGTTTAAGTATACGTACCCAAAAGGAAGCCAATGTGTGTTTTTAAGTGGAGCCTGGGCAGACGAAATAGAATTCTAGGTCAGCTCCTTTCACAAATCTTGTTCCATTCTGAAATACTAGTGACTCTACATATTCAAAACTCGATTTCTTCATATGCAAAATAGAGATAATAAAAACCTGCTTAATAGTGGAATGGGAATTAAATGAGATGTTGTACACAATGTACCCAGTCTGATTTCTGCCATGGAGTAGATAGTTATCATTGTCATTATGGCTATTACACAGCAGATGTAAAACAATTTGCCCATAGTTATGTGGTGAGAAAGTTGTGCTAGGATTTAGAACCAGATAGATTTGATCTCAGAGCCTATCAGTCTCCTGTGCTGCTCACTTAGATCATCCTAGTAACACTGGTGTTTCCCCCAGGAATTATCTAGGCTGACTATGAAGACATTCCCAATTCCTCAGTAATTCTACCTTGTTTGAAAATCATACTCATCTTTCCTTTGTTGCTTTACTGGCTATTCTTGGACTTTAGCTCTTTGGCCCTATTTTGCTTTAAAGGGCACAGAAATTATATATATATATATTATATTATATATATAATTTATCTATATCCTATATCTATCTATCTATCATCTATCTATCTATCTATCCCACCACTTTGTCTCAGAGCAGAGCAAATCCTGTCCTTTTATACCCCCAACTCTGATGGCCAACAGACACTTCTTTCGTCCCTTCTATTGCCCCTCTTTTCTTTGGATTTATAAGAGATATCTGTTCTGAAGGCTGCTAGGGGGTGATTTAGTCATAGCTTTTTAATCCTTGTCTTGAACCACCTGATGTAGGCATGGAAGTCATTAACACTCAATTTTATTTTTCAGGAAAAAGGACTTATGTTTTGAGCAGAACATCAAATCAGAATGATCTAGAAAGTTAAGTTTTATTATTTTTAGTAGGAGCAATGCACAGGTAATGAATCAGTTTATTGCAGCACACACTATGAAATGTGACAAAGTACTCTATTACTATTAGATAACCTTTGAGCTGCTTATCGTGTCTACCAGGCAACAAGTTACTGACATTGCAATTAGTGAAGCCCAGTAATGCCAAGACTCTGAACAGCCGTATCTAAGGTCAAAAATATGACACAGACCTAATTTGCTACTGACACAGCTCATTTTGGTACATTTCCACAGAGATTTCCCTCAGCATCATTTTGTTTGCAAAATGTCCTTTCTTTTACAGAAGAGAAACCTTTCCTCATGTTTGCATCTTCCGTTTTAGTTTTTCCACATTCATCATGGTGCCTGATAGGTTATTTTTTCTTTGCAATCCTGGAAGGGAAGGTGAAATACCTGGCACAATCTGCTCCCTGCCGTTTTTCTTCTAAATCCATAACAATGACTCTTACTGAAGAAACTGGTAAATAAACACTGCCATTGCATTGCCAGCTAGTTCACAATGTCCCATTCACTATAATTTTTGTAACATATGTTTCAAACTTACATACACAATTTTCAGGGCAGCATATGCCTGTTTAAAAATCTATTGTTATGAACAGTTATTAATTCCAAGCCCATTGAGGAATGATTTGGGGACAATTTGCACAAGCAGACTTTTTGGATGGTAATTAATTAATTTTTATTTTTAAGGAGAGTATAAAATAATATTAAAACAAAAATTACAGATTATATAGGATTTCACTAAACAAAATAATATGAATTTCACAATATTTGTTGTATTGCATAGTGTAGTCTTCAAATTAGTTGTTTATATTACCAGATATATGCCTGCAAAATTGGAAAAAGAAAGAAATATGTAAGAAATTAAGAAGAGAAAAATGAGGGCCAGCAAGATAGCTCAGCAAACTAAGCACCTTGTTAGGCAAGCACAGGGATGAGGGTTCGATCTCTCAAACCTCATGCCATGCTGGTTCCACCCCCGGGCACACTGAGCCAGGACCGATACCTGGCATGGTAGCACACACCTATAATCCCAGTGCTGGGGAGGCTGAAAACAGGAAGATCACTAGGAGTCTGAGCTGCATCCTGAGTCCCTGTAGCAAACACATAAAAAAGCATTGATAAGCGAACTTGCAGTTTTCCCCTTTCATTGAGTCCTTTCTTTCAGGGGGAAACGCTGCATCTCTCCCACTTGGTAAGCACTCAGAACCATTGATAGCATGTGCTGGGTAATGTGAACAGAACTGAGATGAGTGAGGGCTGCTCTCTGGAGGACATGGGAAGTGGCAGTATTGCTGTCCAAGGCAGGAGGGGCTAAAGTGTTCTTGTCTCCAGCAGGTGATTTCACCTGGCTGGAGGACTGTGTCCTCCCATTGCACGTTAGGGTACCTAACCTGCTGGTCCCTGATTGCTGCTACACAAGATGGCCAGTGAAGTGTCTCCACCCTGAGAATGGGAAAGAAAACACAGCCGTGTTGTTCGAGGTCTCTGAGACTATAACTCCCAACTTCTAACCCAGTTTTTCTGAAAAGCTTTGTAAATTAATATTTAAAAATCTGACTTAGGGATTGCTTGTGCAATTTAATGGTGGCATCTACAATGACAAAATATTTTTATTTTCTTAAATTAAAAAAATATATTTTTTTTGGTACCAGGAGTTGAACTCAGGACATCGCTTTTGCCAGGCAGGCACTGTGCTGCTGAGCTATCTCTCCTGTCCCATAAAATACTTTAAATGATAACATTGCAATGTATAGTATTGTAATTGTATTTTTCTTTATGAACTTCAACTCTTTGAAATTATACAATGAATCATCGCCAAATCTTGGTAAAATCTATGTTAAATCCTAATTCTTTAGGTAGGAAAATGAATTTTTTATCCCTGTGTTAAAAAATACAAGGAAGACTTACCTCACACATCTGCACAGTGCAAATGTATTGGATAGACTGAGCCGTGGTAGCGTTGGACGCCTTGAACCGAGTTGTAAAGCCCAAAACAAGGGCCGGTGAAATACTTCAGTGGATTAAAGTGCCTTCTTAGGCAGACACAGGGGCCGGGAGTTTCATCCCTGGGCCTGCCGTGATGGCCCCACCCCTGGGGCAACCTGAGATGGCAATAGAGACTGAGCATGGTGGTGCGCACGTGTAATCCCAGCTCTTGGGAGGCTCTAAACAGGAGGATCACTACAAGTCCAATCTACACAGTGAAACGCTGTAGACCCTGACCTAAAATACAAAAAAAAAAAAAAAAAAGAAAAGAAAAAAAAGCCCAAAACAGAAAGAACCAAGAGATTCCTTGAGAAGAACCAAAACTTTATGAAAATATTAAAAATGCTGAAAGACATGTCTGCACTGAAAAAAAACACAGGGAGTTCTATATAAAAAGAAAAATATTAGGGTTGGCCAAATAGCTCAGTGGATTAAAGTACCTGCTTAGGCAGATGAAGGGGCTGGGAGTTCGATCCCTGGGCCTGCCATGCCAGTCCCACCCCCGGGCACGCTGAGATGACAATTGAGACTGGGCGTGGTGGCATGCTGCTGTAATCCCAGCTCCTGGGAGGCTGTAAACAGGTGGATCACTATGAGTCCGATCTAGTAGTGAGACCCTGAACAGCCTGTAGACCCTTCCCTAAAATACCACAAAAAAAAAAAAGAACTTAACCAGCAACTACAGTTTTATCGTAATCTGTTTACTATAGGAATCATCCGGCTTCAGTGCAATTCCATTTCTTAAAAGAATTTATTATATATTTTTATAGCACTTCATTTTGAATTTTGTTATTTTAGTGTACCGGTTTAACATAACCTTGCTACTTGCTTTGTCAGATCCTGGTGAGCCATCTTCGCATCCTCCTCCTGCAGTAATATCCCCACACTCCCAAGACTTCTCTCTTGCTAGGTGAGGGGAGGAGAAGGGCCTGCACTACCACTGGTGTTCTCCACAGGTTTTGGGTGGTTAGTGATTAAAGGGAGAAAGCCGTGCAGAGCAGCAGTGACTGACTCCAGGGACCCACACAGACCTCTGTGGGAGCCACCTGGGAAGTTATTCTCACTTCCAGGTGCATCTGTACCCAGCTTTTACTTTTTGCTTCTCTGTTATTTTGCCGGAAGTCCAACCCATTAAAAAACTGAGATTTTAAGCTTTGTGTTTAAATTGTAGATCTCTGATACAGATGTGCCATTCCTGCCATTCCTGCCATTGACACATTGCCTCATCACTGATTATTTAAAGACACCCTGGCCTTGGGATGGAGCTCTGTGTCGAGTACTTGCCCAGTATGTGCAAGGCCCTGGGTTCCATCCCCGTACCACTTAAGAAAAACAAAAGGTTCTGCTGTAAGTGCATCTCCATGGCCATTTGCTGAGAGAAAAGGATCTTTGATGCAGTAGAAATGAGAAAGAACAGGGTCTCACTATGCAACTTGGACTGATGGTGATCCTCCTGTTTTCAGTCTCCCTAGTGCTGGGATTACAGGCGTGCGCCACCACACCCAGACTCCATTGCTGTCTCAGCATGCCTGGGGATAGCACTGGCCCGGCATGTAGTGCCAGGGATCAAGCCCTGGCCCCTACACTTACCTAAGCAAGTGTTTAGTCCACTAAGCTATCTCACCGGCTCTTGCAGTGTTGTCAAGAATGTACATACAACAGTCTGTTTTGATGACACATTCTGCCCAGTGCTGCTGTTAGAATATCTAGGGCCATCCAGTTTTGCAGGATGATGTACCTTATTAAAAAATTACTGTATCGAGCTTTATTAAAGATTATTTTCATAAACAAAAAAATACAAGGAAAAAAACCCCCAGAAATTTCTTGGGGATATATAGTGTCCTTCCCTCTGTGCTTCCCCTCCCTCCATTCTTTGTCAAAGGTGTGAGAAACTAAAAATCCCATTGTGTGGAATTTTTCCGAATGATTTGGAATTGCTGTAGTATAATTAGGAAAAGATGTTCGGAGTCCTAAACATCTGGCTTACAAGCTAACATAACTAGTTTGGAATGATTAGAGTCAATTGGTGGTAACTAAACATTATGACAACCTTATGAAGTAATGTGAGTTTACTTCTGAGTCTCAATGTAATTTTTACTGAATTTGTGTTAATTTGTCAAATTGTGTCAAAACATTATTTTTAATTGTATTTTTATTAAGTTCTCCTACACCTAAATTTTTACACTTGCCAATGTGCCATACATTTACCTCACATGCCTTCAAGCAATTTGTCTATGTGAATGTACATGTGTATATGGTTGTGTGTTCACAATATTAATTGATTTATATATATATATATATATATATATCCATATATTCATTTATATACTTTTTTTAGTGATCTAAGACTGCTTGTTCCAAGCAGTGTGTAAATGTCATTCTCACACAATTCTCACCAACACTTTATGATCTTCAAAATTTATGAAAATACATAGTAACAGGACAGAAAAAAACCCCTTAAATTTTGGCCTAATAAAACCATATGTAAAATTTTTTTAAAAAGAAAATACATAGTATCGTCAATTACTTGATCATTCTAAGGTTTCTATGCCTGTTTCTGTTCTCCATGTCTAGGCGGCAAACGTTACTCAGCCATGCTTTCTTCTCTTAGATCTCAGTCATTCTGTTTATGTGCTTTTAGGAAGAACAAAGGATCATCTGAAGTGGATGACATAGAGGAAAAGTTGGAAAGCATGGGCACACTTGCCAACAGTGTCCCTTGTGATTCCCTGGACATGAAAGGAGGGCACATCAACGACATCTTCATGACGGAGGATGAGCGGCTCACCCCTCTTTGAGTGGCTGCTGCTCTGCTTCTCCAAGACGCTTAACACTTGTTTCTGTGTGACTGCAAAACACCCCAAAACACCAAGGGCAGATTATACATTTTATTGCATTTTATTTTTGTTTCTGAAGAAATGTTGAATGTTCTTGAAAGTGATACGCAATCAATTTTATCTATAAAGACCGCTGAAATTATAAGGAGTTTTCTATTCAGAATATTTGAAAGTATTTTTCTTACAACACAGTATGTTAAGTGTAGTCATGTGGTGCTTAGAGTTATTGATTTAAGCTTTCCAGAGACAAAGCTAGTATATATATATATATATATATATATATATATATAT
>NW_004524645.1:8285491-8300613 GCF_000260255.1 Octodon degus | reverse complement strand
TATATATATATATATATATATATATATATATATATATATATATATATCACTTTGAGGATGTAAAGGAAATAATTTTCCCAGTAGAAAGTACGTATACCATGGTACCACAATAATTGAAAATGGGTCCTTTCTGAATATTGTTGATGCTGCTCTCTATGACTAGGTAAGTGAAAGTAAACAGTTTTAAATGAGATAGATAAAAATGGGAATGTTGATTTACAAGGGGGAATTTTATCCTGTTAGCATGCCAGCAGTTCTTGTATACTTACTGAGTGTCAATCTCTAATAGGATAGTTTTGTTTCTGTGATTTATGAAAGTCCAGTTTATGCTCACTTAATAAATTACTAATCACTTCTTTCTGATTGAGTGACTGCTTATGTTCTGAGAGTTATTTTCATGCTGTGGAATATAGTGAATCTAATTTTTATCAGTTGTGCTTAATCTGTCATTTTTGTTGTCTGTACCTTTTTTGGAAGACACTTTGTAGGTTTTGGACTTGAATTTTCAAAATTTACTTTTTTTAGCTGGCACATAAAACATAAAAGTTCTATATATTCATGAATTACCATGTGATGTTTCACCTTGTATATGCATTGTGTAATGTTTAAACTAAGTTACACATATCTGTCCATTTGTCCCCTCAAATACTTGTCTTTTCCTTTAGCTTTTTGAAAGTGAGGGGCCGGGGAGATAACTCAGTAGAATAAGCACTTTTCTGGCAAGCGCAAGGGCCTGAGTTCAATCCCCAGTTCCGGAAAAAAAAAAAAAGAAAGAAAGTGCAGTTCCTTATCACTATCTCTGGTCACCCTATTTTTCTGTGGTGTACCATAACTTCAGCTCTCTCCATCCCTGTCACCTTCCCTTCCTTAGGCCCCGGCAAGCACCATTCTACTCTTCTTTGTTTCTGTGAGAGCAGTGCTTTTAGCTTTCATATGAGTGGGATCATGTGGTACCTCTCTGTGCTTGGCTTATTTAATTTAATATAATGATCTCTAGTCCATCTTTGTCATTGTGAATGACAGGATTTCATCATTATCATTGCTCGCCTCCTTCTCTTGTGCATATGTGCACCACATTTCTTTATGCACCCATCAGCTGCTGGACACTTAGGCTGTTTCCATGTTTTGGCTGTTGTGATTAGTGGTGGGTGTAATAAACACTGGAGTGTCTGTTTGACATACTGGCTTTATTTCCTGTGAACGTGGACTTGATTTTATTTCCAAATCAGCCATAATAACAACTGTACATTTATTAATGGAAATAAAGTTTGGTATTCATTTTTTCCCTGCCATCTCCCCGAGTTAAAGGACAGCAACAGTTTCTCACTTATTTGTCTGCCTCCAGTGTTGCTTCTTGGCTACGGATCTTAAAATGAGTAGTTGCATGCAAAAGGCTAATTGGGCAGTGATCTCAGGAGAGAAATCTGTTCAAAATGAGAAAGGCAAGTAGTGCAGATGGACTCTAAGGTTGCTGACCCTTATTCCTGTCTCCTGGTCTTCATGCCTTCTTGTAAGCTCCTCCCCCTGAGTATCAGCCCTGTGGCTTGCTACTAATGAATAGAGTACAACAAAGGGCATGAGATGTACCTTGCAATTGCTTTTATAAGAGTTTTTTCTAGCAGATTTGTTCTAAAGATTTTCTATGCTGGCTTGATTTATTAAGTGGCCATATTTGAAAAGTCAGTGTGAAAGAAACTGAGAAGATTCTAGGAATTGTTGATCACAAAGATAGCATCCAGCCAACAACGAACAGGAAACTGGAGCCTCACTTCTATGACCACAGGAAATAAATTCTGATGACAACCTAGATGAGATTGTTTCACCTCTGCTACATGTCCAGACATGGAAGCAGTCTGGCTAACACCCTGCAGCTTAAAGAGAATCAGCTGTTCTGTGCCTGACCCCTGACCACATACTCAATGAGACGATAAGTAAGTATTATTTTAAGGCATTAAGTTCATAATAATATGGTTTGTAGCAACAGAAACTTAACAGAGTAGGACTAGGCAAGGGGAAAAGTAGTCAATGACATAGTTATAGCAGAGGCTCAGCCTTCAGGGAGCATAAGAGCATGGGTTGCCCTTCGCCCAGGCCCTTAAACACCAAAACAGTCATCCACAGCTACATGTGCACTCTGGGGGAGAGTCTACCCTGAGAAAGGCAGTTCACTGTGGCTGGGTACAATTCTCATCTGAGGACTGGGTTGCACACATTTAACAGCTAATATTCCCAGAAGCAGGAGGTGGGTACCTTGTTCCTAAAAAGGGGGCTTGGAAGTCTATGATATTTGCCAGTCAGTTTGAATGAATGCTCAAAATGCAAACGTGGTATTGTTCTTAAAATGGAGACTTTCACCTGGCTTCTCATTATCCTTCTGAAGCCTGACTTCTTAACACAGGGCTTGTTGCACGTTGACTGTCACTTCCTTCTCTAATTTCATTTATCACCCCTTCTTTTCTTTCTGGTTCTGTCTCTGTGTCTTTTTACTCTCTTCATTTTCTACCCAGTCATCCACACATCTCTCCCTTCCAGGCCTTGCAAATCGGTTTCCTCCCACCCTTGCCTCTTCCAGCTTGTCTTTAGGTTCTTTCTCTCTTTCTCACTTAAACGTGGTAACTTGCTGAGCTTCCTAGCTCTTTGCAACTAGAGCAACCAGATGATTATGCTCATGCTGTTGTACCAGAGTTATATTATTCCAAAAGGTAGATTTTTGTGTAAGAAGGAGCCCATGAAGTCAAGAATGCTTTTACACTTGCAGAAATCTTAATGCAACCTTGTCTCTGTGAACATTTTTCAACCCACTTCACTTTACCCCTCAACCTCCAACCAGGTAGAATTAATCATTGCTTTGATCCCACTATAGCTACACATGATTATAATACTTTACTCATTTATTTCTTTGAATGTCTGGATCTTCATAGTAAATGTAGTATTCTTAGTCTGTGTTCAAGAAACATAGCATAGTTCCTTGTCTCCCTCTTTCTCCTTTGCATCTTTCCTTTGTTAAAATTATATGATGGTGAGCTAAGCCAGACAGAGTCCCTGCTTTCATGGAGCTGAAAGTATACATAGTCAGAGTCTGAAAAATAAGCAAATAAGAGGTAACTGTCACAAGTTCATAATCTTATTGCTTCTGAGAGAAAAACCTATATGCAAGTGAAGGAATCTGAATTCATGAGATATACAATATTTTTGACATGCACAGTATTTGTCTTGGCAACCATATGGCCTTTAGTATTACTAGGGCCTCCTTATTCCTAAGAAGAATGACATTTTGCCTTTTGGTTGGCATGAAATGCCTTATTAATGAACCCTTTTTTGTCATATGCCCTCTTGCGGTAAATACTCCAGAATAGTGTGGTTTACCACATAGGAGACTTTCACTGATGAAATGTCACTTGAATTAAGTCAGTGTGTGCCTGCAAGAATAATGCAGGACAAGCATTCTCAACTGTGCATAAGTTGTGCATGGTACAGAGAGCTTGACATAGTATAATGGGTTGTGTCCTTCCAAAGGATCACAGCACAGAAACAGCTAAACAGAATATCTAAGGCATTGAAATTTCATGGGAGAGCTGTTAGGAAAACATCTATTAATGTCTCAATTATGGGAAGAAGTTGACAAGCACTCATTTTAGAAATGTCCCTTACTTTGAAAGCATGGGATCCACCTATTTGGACTACCAGATATTTTCGTCACTGTTTATTCTAGTGGAAAGGAAATTTTCTGCTGGGAAAGGCTTTCTCCTCTAAACATCCTTGTGGGGGGAGGTTTTTAAATTAGCAGTGATGTGCTATAACCTTCACAGTCAATATAACAGCAAAATAGAGCGTATGTCTCCTGCCTACTGCCTTTGACAAACACTCTGGGTAATTAGAGAGTAGTCAATCATCAACCACACTTCTCATTCTTAATATGATGATCATGTAATGTGCCATGAGGGAACACATTGCAAGATGATATGTACTGGAAACAAAATATTGGAAAATGACTGGAAATAGACCTGTGATTTCACTCTACAGGTCATTAGAAAAAAACTGCTTGATGAAACTGGAAAGACAGAGCATCTATAAACCAAATCAATACAGAAAAAAATCTAGTTGATTATAATATCTGGACTTGTTTCATAGAATAACTGTAAATGTCATTATTTGGTTTTTTTCTATATAGTTTCATTATCCATATTTTCCATGAGAACTAACAAATATCAAACGTCATAAAAGAAAGCAGTGAGATGTGGTTCTGTGGAGATGGCTTGCCTAGTCTATGTGAAGCCCTGGGTTTAATCCCCAACACTGCAAAACAAAACAAAACAAAGCAAAGCAAAACAAAGCAAGACAAGACAACTGATTAAAGAAGCAGTGAGTTCTTAGAGTTAGAATGATAATGATCAAATTTCATATGTGAATATCACCATGTGACATACCCATATATACTTTCATTCCTGGATAAGGAAAAAGCAATAGGAGAAAACAGCATCAGAATAAAAAAAAGGTAAAAACAAATGGAAGAACCCAAATTTCCAGCCTTTATTTCAAATTCATGAGGTCCCTTAACATAGTATTTCATTTTCCTGTTTTATATTTTGTTTTTCTTTATAAAATCTGTATGTTGGGCCTGGGGAGATAGCTCAGTAGAATAAGTGCTTGCCTCGCAAGCACAGGGTCCTGAGTTCAATCCCTGGTACCGCAAAACAAAACAAAACAAAAAACCCCTGGATGTTTAGTTACCTTGTTTACACAAGCAAATGTATAGACATTCCTTTCCTTGTCTCTACTTTCTCTCCTCTCTCTCTCTTTCTTCAGAATGTACTGAATCCCTACTATTCTGTTGTAGACATCATGCAGAATTCAGGAAAAACAAACAGAGAAATATCTAAAGACCTCTAAGGACACTGGTCCTGGTTAGTTAAAAAAATCTCTAAACTCACCATGGCAATGTGTTCTTGTAGGCCCAGGTACTTGGGAGGCTGAAGTAGGATGACTGGGTGAGCTCACAAGTTCAAGGCCAGCCGGGGAAACATAAGGAGGTCCCTCCCATCTCAAAAAGTGGAGGTCTATATTTGGCTTCACACCATCTACATGCTCCTCAACTCTATGCACTCTGGTTTCCATGCCACACGTCTGAGAAAATTTCTCCCTCATGTTACTGTAAATTTCTGGTTGTCAAGGTCAAAGCTTCATGGTCCTTACTATCTTAAATCTCTTCAAAGCATTTTACAGTTTATAGCACCCTGTTATTCTCTAGGACACTAATTAATTATTCCTCCTTGGTTTCTGTGACATTCCTTCCTGTCTTTCTTTGATCAGAAAGAAATAGGTGAAAAACAATGACTTGAAAGACATTGTGTAAAGTGTAGTTGAGCTCTTAGTAGTGATAGACAAAAGCAAGTTTTCTCTTGGGTATACTGAAAGTACTTAAGATTAATGTCCCCTCTGCAGACCACAAATAGCTTGTTCACAATCCAGAGAAATTTTGGGGCAAAAGAGAAAAAGTTTACAAGTAGTCATTATATATTACATGACTGGCTGCTTCACAAAGTGGTTGACTGAACCAGGGCCAGAGGGATGCACTGGTACTTCCTTAATCTGCATCCCCCAAAGCCTAAAATGTCTCAAAACTATTTGGCATCAACACCTGAGATGAACAGATAAAATGATATAGTTTTCACTTATTACACTTCATGATCTTTAGTGTACTTAAGGAGATCATCATATAACTGAATGCAGAAATGTTCAAGTGTTTGGTGAGAAAATGCTGACCCAGGTCCCCCTGGGCATGCATGAATGGCTTTATGTCTAACATTATCTGTGCTGCCTCAGTTATAATTCTAACACTAGCATTTACTAACTGGGGGACTATAAAAGCAAAGTCTCATTAAAGTGGAGAGCAGAAGGGCTGGGGAGATAGCTCAGTGTAAGTGCCTGCCTGGCAACTGCAAGGACCCAGGTTCGATCCTTGGTACCACATGCTGTGCTGCCAGCCTGAAACCAGGCACGGTGGTGCATACCTGCAATCCCAGCACTGGGGAGCTTGAGACAGGAGGGTCAGTGTAAGCCTGAGCTGTGTATTCAGACCCTGTACCAAATACATAAATAAATAAATAGAGTGGAGAGGAGCCAATTGGTGAAAAAAACCTGTCCTAAATTTTTATATTAACAAATTAGCCTTTTTTTTGGACAACTCCCACACCAAAACAGTATACTTTATTGTGTAAATTTTGACCCACTATTACTCTCATGTTAACGGTTTTCTTAAGTTTTCAAGTGTACAATGTGAAGACATTTTAGATGGGGAATGCACCTGGAAAATAAACTTCAACTCCATACACACATTTCAAAGCTGCTGGGCCCCAAGTCCATCTCTGACCTCCAGGGCTGCCAGTATATAATGTGCAGCACACTGAAGCTACACTATCTGAAGAAGCTTATTCTGCATAAGTCAGAAAGCGACAGGTAATCCTGTAACAGACTTGCACTTTTAGCTGAACATGGCAAATAGTCACTCTTGAATTTTACATCATTATTCGATGTCAAACAATGAAGTAAATCTCAGTAGTACATACAAAAAAAAAAGAACCAAGAAAACCAGCTTTGCATTTACAATATTGTTTCCCATACTGATTAATCCAGGCAGATAACTCATTGGTTTATGCAACTTTATTGAAGAAAAATAAATCAATTGTTAGCAGAGCTATTAGTTGATCACTCATCCATTGACAGCTTGCATCATTTGCTCAGTGCTATATTAAACAGTGTATTGGAAGATAGATTAATTAATAGCTCCAAGCCTCCTAACAGTTTAAATGAAAATTACAAAATGTTTGGAGACCCTACTTTGCAATACAAAGGGTGTTTGAGTTCCAATTTCCATTCTCTGTAGAACAAGAACAGGTCATTCCTTTATTGACATGCACAAAATACATCACATTTTCTGTTCTGCTGATGCTATAAATTCAATACCAATTCTCCAGCCACATCAGTTAGGAGCATAAAGTATATCACGTAACCTCAGATCTCTAACAGTGGAAGGCTTAACAAGCGTGGATGCTGCTAGAATAATGCTGCTTCCTTGCCGAGATAACCGAACATCCATCCCCCCCCACCCGCCAGATGGCTTCTTCAGCAGTTAGAGCTGTGAGGAATGCTTTAGTCTCATAACCAAGTTAGAGTGAAGACATTGGCCACATAATACACATGCTCCATGTTTTAAAAAAAATCTGAATCTTGGGCAAGTGTTCTCTTGTAACTACTTTACAGTTTCTAAAAGCAGTTATTGTCCAAAGCTGGAAGAACTTAAGTCTTCTTAGATGAGCATGTGAATGAATGGAGGGAGGTAAACAAAAAATAAAATTAAAAAAAGATGAGGTCTGATAGGGGAGCAGCCGGATAAGAAAATCAAAAAAGGAACAGTAATTTAAAGTTTATTCCAGCTATAATGCAGGTTATTCTGATTTTAAGGTAGCATCACATGGCGTACTTCTGAGTTCATCTCGAGATATTCTGTTGTACTTGTCTCTGTCTGTTTTATAGATCCGTGCAATCTCTGGCACTAGGGGGTCATCTGGGTTTGGATCACACAGCAGTGAACAAATGGGTAAAAGAACTTTAGAAATAGTTAAAGCAGGAGACCACTGTGCTCTTAGAATATCGAGACAAATGCTGCCATTACTGTTAATATCTGGATGATAAATTCTTGTTGTAAATGCAACCTTAGGTGGTTTGAAGGGATAGTCTGTAGGAAAATGAATTGTCAAAAAGAATACACCGCCTTGGTACGGGCTGTCATTAGGTCCCATAATTGTGGCTTGCCAATGGAACATATCATCCCCAACTGGGCCTGCAGAACCTTGTGCTGGAGGGTCCCGGGCCAAATCCCGAAGTTCCTTATTAATCCGCTTCAACGCCGTGGTCCGTGCTGTCCCGGCCCTCAGTGTCCGCGTGTGCTCAGCCCCGCTGCGTCTGGATGGTCCTCAGCTCTCAACGGCTCAGACACGGTCCTCTTCACCGCGCAAATCCGTGGCGCGAGCGAGCGCAGCTTCGGAGGCCCAGTTCCCGGCTGGATCGGCCCTCGCACCACCGCCTCCCACCCAAATTAGCCTTTTTAAAAAATGCATTGGGTACAGAGTCTAGAGGGCCTACAGGGTCTCACTATGCAGATTGGACTCATAGTGATCTTCCTGTTTTCAGCCTCCCAAGCTCTAGGATTACAGGCGTGCACCACCATGCCCAGTCTCAGTCTCTGCCTCAGTGTGCCCCGGGGCGAAGGCGGGGCCAGCACTGGCACCCAGCGGATTGAACACCCGGCCCCTGTATTTGCCTAAGCAGATGCTTTAGTCTGCTGAGCTATCTGGGACAAATTAGCTTTTATAAGTAGCTCTTACTTGCTCTATTTGCCCAAAGAGTTATTGTAAGAATAGAATGACACAAGGAAAAATAGCAAAATTAGTAAGCAACATGTGCTCTAAATGGATTTTTATAGATATTTATTTATTAAATAATCAAATTTTTAATTTTTACTGTATGACAACTGTTGAACAAAGTTGAAATTTATTAAATAAATTAACATCAACCAATTCTGTTTGAAAGTTTTATGTATTGGCTGGGCAAATACTTTTTAAATTAGCTAGTCAGTATGGTCAAATGCTCCACCTGGTCAAATTCTGAGGACACTGAGATCCTCTTCGACTGAGTATTGGCACCTCTGACTTGTCTGACAGGCATGTGGGGATGAGTCACCAATTTCTTCATTGCTTTCAGTTCCTACAAGCCAGGACTCAAAGGTGCCTGGGAGGTCAGGGCCCTAAACCAGTGGTGGAACAGTTCATTCATGAGATAAGCTTTTTGTCTCCCACTTGGGACAACTCTAGGTGATCAAACTTGTTCTTTTAAGAGCTAAAAGGGCTGGCCTGATAGCTCAGCAGACTAAAGCACCTACTTAGGCAGAGCGCAGCAGCTGGGGTTCGATCCCCGGCGTGCCGTGTCAGCTCTGCCCCCAGGGTGCACTGAGATGGTGATTGAGACTGGGTGTAGTGGCGTATGCCTGTAATCCCAGCGTTTGGGAGGCTGAAAACAGGAGAATCATTATGAGTCCAATCTATGTAGTGAGACCCTGTAGACCCTGACCTAAATACAGAGAGAAAAAAAAAGAGCTAAAGAAAATTGAGGGGCCAGGCAGATAGCTCAGTAGAATAAACACATGCCTGGCAAGTGCAGGGTCCTGAGTTCAATCCCCAGTAATGAAAAAAAAAGAGCTAAAGAAAATTGAAAGTTTGAAAGTAAAGAACATAAGAACTATAATCTGCTGTAAGAATTTCGTAAGAATGTAAGAAAGTGAAGAATGTAAGAACTAAAATCTGCTGGCTCAAGTATCACAGAAATTTGCTAATGTGTCAATGTCTTTGCTGTTATTATAAGAGTGTTTGAGACTGATATTAAATTCTCTTCACATACTATGCTTCTTTTGTAGATTATCCTTTGCTGTAATGAGAAAATGGCAGGATTTATGTTAATAATACAATGAGGAAAAGAATAGTACAATGGAGGTAGAAAGTAGTGCTTTGACAAGCACATTCCTACAGGCCAGTGTGGCGGATTGCCAACTGTTGGTCAACTTGTTACACCCAGCTGAACTGAATTAGCATGGTGCTGGGTGTGGGACGCTCACCTGAGGATTGCTGCTGGCAGCATAAGAGGTGCAGGCTGTTGGGAGCTGGAGAGGCTGTTAGGGAAGCTGTTTGGAGAAGCCGTTGGGTCCTGTCAGAAGCTGTAAGGAGCTGTTGGTTCCCTTGGAGGGTCTTGTCATGCTGGCCTTCCTGGTGAACTTGGTTGTTCTCATCAGAGGAGGAGCTCTGGACCTTGTCTCTGAGGATGGCTATGACTCACTTTAGGGGAGTTCTGGTCCTCACCTTGGACATCACTTCCTGGTTCTGGAGGGGAAAATGGTGCATTGCTCAGCCTCATGGAGAAGATTGTTCAGCTGGCTTTCCTGTTGAGAACTCAGCTTTCCCAATCATCAGAAGAGCTTGGGACCTCACTGTTGCTGAGGATGGCTGTGGTACTTTTAGGGGGAGCTCTGATGCTTATAACTTGAGTGTTCATTGCTTCCTGGCTCCAGTACAGATCCCTCAGCCTACTACCACAGATCCTTTATCCCACTAGTGTAGGCATTCTAGCTTCCACCAACTGACCTTTGGGCCTTCCCAATACAGATCTGTGAAGTGGGCCTGCATGAGACATTGCTGTGGGCTCTAAGCCTCCACTTGGACTTGTGGGAGGCATTGTTATGAGCTCTGGGTTTTCAGCTGGACTCAAGCAGGATATCAGGATATAGGCTCTCAGCTGGAGTCTTTGTTCTTTAATATGTGGGCACATTTCCTGCACTGTTTGAGCACTCTTTGGGTGACTTATTATAAAATAATCTTATAAAATATGTGTCTTTTATTGTATTGTTCCTCTTGCAAAACCCCAAACCATGACAGCCAGCAAATACAATATCTGTTATGAAACCTTCCTGAGGATTACAATAGAGTTCTTTGTGATAGTGTAGCATTAAAGGTGTTGTAAGGGGCTAGAAATCAGCTTACTTGGCAGTTTTTCTTACTCTGATAGTTCTTTCTTCTTTCTATTGAGAATTAAAATAGATATCTATTTATGTATTCCCGTCTACTTTCTCAACAGATTTTTTAAAATCTTTCTAGATGGAGAAGTTATTTTACTCCTAGGACTTGGTCAGCATAGATATAATATTTACTCATTTAATAAATTATTTTCCCTAAATAAGTACTTTTTTCCTTATTTTGTGAGTTTAAGTTAAATAAACTCAATATCACTTTATAAAAATAAAGATTTATCCACACATCTCTGTTAGTTTACTGTTTTTCACCATTTTTCGTTATTTCACTTTAGTCATAGATCATCCCTTTGGGTAGGCAAGTATTACTAATTCTATTTAACAAAACAATATCAGAGCCTCATTGGATTTAAATTACACAGTTTTAAGTACTGTGTTGGAGGATTATGTTGGAGGAGTCACATCAACTGATCCATTTTGTTTCTGTTTCTGTTTCTTTTTTTTATTTTTGGCAGAACCAAGGATTGAACTCAGGCCCTTGCACTTGCCAGGGAAGCACTTATTCCACTGAGCCATCTTCCTAGCCCCTTGTTTCTGTTTTAATTATTCTACTTTTAGCTTACTTTAGTTTTAAAGTATTTTGCCATCAGCTCCTCTTCCTAGAATATCTCAGACTTCCATATCACCATGCCAGGTGTATATGCCACGGAGGACTAGCCTGGGATTGGGATGCCAGACAGCCAGTGGTGCATGCGCGGTGAACCGGCTGCTCACCAGGACGATCCTTGGTGTGAAGTAAGCACAGAACGAGTGAGCAGCAGTACAGAGAGGAGTCCGAATCTTAGGAAGTTTGCGTGTGTTTCAGTCCAGTGTTTCACCAGTGGACATTTTGAAAGAAGGAATTTAGTTTTGCTTAACAGTTTACATATTCATGTGGCTAATTGCTTAATCCCTGTGCCATAACTTCGTTGAACTCACTTGGCCTTTGGGCTTTTCTTATGAGTAGAGGGCCCACATTTCAGAGGTTCAGGTAAAACTGCATCCAGAATTGAAATTTCCTCATTCTCCCAGCACTGACACAGATTTACAGGTAGAAAACCATGACAGATCCTGTTAAGAAATTAGATGATGTCATTCCCTTACTCAAACTTCTTTACGCCTACTCATCTCTCCCAGGTAGAAGCATAAGTGTGTCTATGATGAGGCCCCTCATTGTCTACTCTCGCTGCTCTCTAGAGTTAAGGAAGAAAATATGTGCAGGAAATGTGTCCACATACTAAAGAACACCTTTATAAGAATGGCAATATATGAAAAAAAGAATGACAATATATGGAGAAGAGTTGGAAGGTGTTATCATGTATACCGACCTGAGTACCTGCGCACCGACCACCTTGATCAAACTAATGCTAACTGACCTGATAAAAGGCTGAAATGTGGTCCTTTGAGAGTTGGGAATACAAAGAGGGAATCACGTTTTTATCAGGGTCAGGGATGTACTAGAATTGTCTTGGGTGCCTAGTGAAGCCCAGGTTTTCACCGGGGTAGTAGGAGTGAAGTAGGGGATGGGGAAAGAGGCCACAGCAGTACTGCACTTTGGCTCTTTCGCAGAGCAGTATTCAAGTGGAGCCCTGGCCACGCATGTCCTCTTCCTCGGGCCACATTGAGCCTTCTCTGGCCAAGGATGGAACTTACAGAACTCCCCAGAGAAACAGACTGCACAATGCCCTCCAAAACTGTGCATCAGTGTTTACTACTTTCAAGCAGTTATCCCTTAGGACCAAACATGAGCTTTCTGTATCCTCACAGTCCACTTCCTCCTCTTCCTTTCTCCACAGAGGAAGAGCTGTCTGCACAGTATCATCTATGTATTGACGTCAAGGCAAAAAACCTCTGTCATTTCTATTTTTAAAAATCATAATTATTTTCTTCTTTAACTCTCATGCCAGTTCTTGACAACTTTTACCATATCCAGTGGAAAGAAGCAGGGGTTATATTGGAAGGTACGTTGATATGTTAAACCCTAGTTCTCTTACTGGGTGACACAGACGACCCTACTACCCTTGCTGAGCATTTGAAAAGTATCAAGTTCCACATAGAGGTTGTGAACACTCAGGGAGGTGATGAACACTGGTACTCTGCATGTAGGAAATGCCTGAGGTGTTAGTTCACCCCTTGTGTCATTGTAGGCAGGATAATTATCTGGAATGATACTACGTGCTTTATTTTTTCTACATTGTCTTTGTTGTCAAGACCTCTGCATATGCACAAATATGTATGTCTAAGCAGGGTTAAATACCTTGTACACTAATCCCCTGGTAGCTTTGTTAACTGGAAGGAGGTGATTCCCTACTCTACTTGGCCCTGAATGAGATGTGGGGAGGGGGAATTTTGCACACACTGTAGTTCTTGAAATCAATACACTCATAGAATGATACATATTGGTGTTTTGGGGTGTAGGCATTTGACATTTGGAGCTCAATAAGTCCTGGCTGTAGGAGGCTGTTGTGTGCATTGAACAATGCTAAGTAGCATTCCTGGGCTCAACCATAAACAATATTACTCTGCCCTCAATTCTGACAACCAAAAATCATCTGGGAGACC
Source organism: Octodon degus (assembly GCF_000260255.1). Taxonomy (NCBI): domain Eukaryota; kingdom Metazoa; phylum Chordata; class Mammalia; order Rodentia; family Octodontidae; genus Octodon; species Octodon degus. The sequence goes on along the minus strand of NW_004524645.1, from coordinate 8,287,439 downwards.
AAATTTCCATGGCTGAGAACCACTGCTCTGTATCACCAACATAGATGTGCTTCAAGACAATAAAACTGCTGCCTTGTCTCCTGGGGTTTTTCATCTGTGAATTTGTGATCTCTGATTACTCTCTAGCCCCGAACATTCTGACCCTCCTGAGAAAAATAGCGCTTATTATCAGGAGAGGGTAGAGCACTGCTTGTTTCCCCTCAGTGAAAGTCATGAAGAAAAATAATTACAAGGAAAAGCTATGTTTGCCGCTCATGCAAGTTTGATGTCTTTTTGTGACCATTGTTTTCTTTCTGTCCTTTTATGGTTTTTCATACAAAATTATGTTTCCCAATGAGAAGAGTAATCTCAAAAAACACCTTTCTGAGTACAAAGCATCTGGGCTTTAAAGTCAGACTGAGGTTAAAATCCCAGCTTCCTTGGTACCCAGGCCTTAGGATTTTGATTCTGTGCCTCAGTTTTCTTATCTGGAGAATAGAGATGATGTTATTACTTATCTCTAGGATTGTTATAGAGATTAAACCAAGGAGAACAAATAAACACTTAAACTTTCTGGTACATGATAGTCATCCCAAAAATTTATTAATTTTAATAGTAATAGTAATATCTGTGAGCCAGACTTCCATCTCCTACACAAAGCCTTTTTGAGTCTTCCAGTTTATTCTGATGAGGGATTTTCTTAGAGATCACATTTTATTTGTGCCATGTGAGTAAGATTTCCCAATAACAAGGACATATTAGTCAGAAATGGTACGTTCTCTCTGATTTACATTTTCTCATCTACCTCATATACTAGGTATGTAGTTGTTAACACCACTTGGAGACCTGCACTCCTGGAGTGATTAGATAGTGGTTTATCTAACTTGGGAAACTATCCCTGTTGTCTTATCAGGGCTTCTCTTTTCCCTCCTTGTATCATATATAGTCAGTTGGCAGAGGGACTGGCCTGGTGTTGCTAAAAGATGGAAGATCTTCCAGACTAGAACAGAATTTATAAAGATGATCTTGCAACTTGTGTCTTCTGGGTCTGATGTTCTCAAAACCCAAACATTAAGGTTGGAGTGGAGTCTCTACAGAAAATATTCCTCCAAATAGTCCTTTTCTACAGGGGGTGGAACAAATAATCTGCCTATATGGTCCACATGAAAGATGTCTGCAGCTACTTCTTTAAGGCAGAACCAAGTTTATTTGGATGTTTGTTCCACTTCATACAAGTTCAATTAGTTTAATGCAATTCTATTAGTTCTCTGGAACTTCCTCCTAAAAATTTCATTGAAAGAGAAGATTCATGGAGAGAAATAGTTTCACTTTATTTCATGATTTCTAGATGTGATGCCTGAAATCCATGCATCTTATGACAACAAAGGCAACTTGGCAGAATATAAATAAACCCTTGATTTAACATACCACAGCATTTTACGTATGTGAGTTAATAGGTTTTCCTTATTGTTTGAGTCAGTTGGATAAGAGTGTTTTCTTAGCTAGGTGTGGTGGCACATGGCTGTAATTCCAGAATTCTTGAGGCAGGGGTAGGAGGATCACAAATTGCTGCCCAGCCAGGGCAACTGATGAGACCCTGTCTCAAAATTTTAAAAAAATGTTGATGATGTAGCTCAGTGTGAAGGCCCTGGGTTCAATCCCCTGTGTGGCTCCGAATCCCCACAAGGTGTTTTTATCTCAAAAGTCCTAGCTGAACAGATAATTTGGAAAGATCTTGGTGAAGATATTCATATAATATTTGGGTTTTATTACATAACACATTACCCCAAAACCATGTCGCTTGAAACAACAGTTACTTACTTAGCTCATGATCCTGTGGGTTGGCAACTCAGGTCAGCTGGGAAGTTCTTAAGGTCTCAGCTGGTTTCACTTGTGTGTCTATAATCTGTGTTGAGTGTTCAGGAAGGGTGGGGAGCTGGCCTGGTCTTTTTTTTTTTTTTTTTTTTTT
>NW_004524645.1:8239123-8285236 GCF_000260255.1 Octodon degus | reverse complement strand
AGAGAGAGAGAGAGAGAGAGAGAGAGAGAGAGAATCATGTATACTACTTGACAGAAAAATCTCAAAATACGTGCTACAAATGGAAGGTGTGTACAAGTAGGATTAAAGAAATACTTTTGCAATCTAATACATATATCTGATAACTAGGATTTACAAAGCTCTCTCCCTAATGAGTTGAGCCTCATGCTAAATATATAGTCTAAAATCTGTGTACTTCCACTTGATATTAACACGTGGGGTCTTTAGGTAACTTTTTAAAGCCTTCATTTACTAGTGTACTCTTATTCAATGGAAATTATATGAGCTGCTTTCTCATAGGGTGACTGAGGGATTCCAGAAGGAATACTTGGAAAGTGCTTTGCACAGTACTGGCATATGAATGTTAGCCATTATTTGTAACTGACAAAGGCAGCTCTGTACTTTCCAGTTTATGTCCTTGACTTCTCTCTTCTTTGTCCTTCCCACTCCACTTTTTAAAACAAAATTTAATTACTTATCCATTCAACCATTAGCCTCCCACCTCCCCCCACTACTGTAAGATTGGTAGCTTGTCCCCATATTCCTCATGTCTGTCCCAGGTTTTGGGACTCCTTGGGAACTCTCCAGGGTGCTGGATTGCCAATGGCCAGTGCTCTGGTGGTTATCTCTGGGTCTGACTTAATTAATGCTTTACCTTGTCTTTCACCTTGTTACTTCTACTTTTTTTTTTAATTACTGGCAGGTTTCTTCTTAGAAAACTGTCAAGATTTAAACCATATATAAGTAATATGTGGAGAATTTCATTCTTCATCACTGTTTTTTGAGTTTTTCAAGAAGAATGTTACTTTTGAGTATAAATTGAGATTGACAGATGTGCCTGGATCATCCAAAACCATTTTGTGGGAGTAATCCTTTAATTTCAGGTTTATAGTGAATCTGTGTGGAACTCGGCCCTAAGGACTTCTTGAACAAATAAATTCAGGTAAGAGCATGAGTCACCTCCCAAAGACGATCAAATTGTTCAGTGACCTGTAATATATTCTTGCTCCACAGCTAATTTTAGCATTGATTTAGGGGAGGCAAAAAAATGTTTGGGCAATATCAAGTACCAAATCCTGTGAAAAGGCTGGGCAGAGAAAGATGCTCATTTAGGAGGGTGCCTCCAAATATTTTCTGGAGTTTTTGATTTTCACAGTTGCTTAATACCTTCATCCTTGTAGACACTGTAGAGGCTCTATCTGCTTGTCAGCCAATGTTGAAACATTGTTAGTAATTCATGTACAAAGTAATGTGATGGTGTTACTCAAGTTCCAAACAAACAAGGCCCTGATTCTTTTCTGGGTGGAATCCAAATTAATACTATTAAGAACTACCATATTCTGACTGTCTCATAAAAGAGAGAATGTGACCTGGAATTTATGATATATCATTTCTAGGAACTAAATGTATTTCTCAGCCAAAGAAGAAAATTCCTAATGAGACTGAAGACAGGTGTCTCTGATGGAAAAGAATGAATGATGAGGCTCTTACCCAACTTAGTTTCTAGTGCTTATATTCACAGCAGCATTATATCTTCTACATTATTAGAAGTCAGGAGATTTTGATTTAAAATATGGGAAACTCTGAGGCCTCAGAAAAGTTCTTACAATTCCAAGTATATTCATGTGGGCATGAGATGGCAGACATTATCCTTCAATTTTTGACTTTCAGACTGGTCCCCTTGAGGTTCAGAAATTGGCACCTAAATACCCACAAAGTGATTTATCCATTCCTCATTTCTATGACTTTAGGAAAAGGGGTGATTCTACAATACTCCACACTTTCCCTCACATCCATCCCACTTGCTCAGAATCTGCAGGAAGAGAGAACAAAGAATCCCTGCCATCAAACACATGTTAATATCCTTGGGCACAGTACCAGTCCTACAGGCTATTCTAGAAGAAAAATTCTGAGCTCTAATTAAGCTTTCTTCTTCTCTGGTAGTATAGACTGGACTGGCAAGTTTTACTCTGAGACTCACCCTTGTTCTCCTAAATTTCCACAGATCTGAAGTCTTCAAGGAAGAGACATCCTGAGCTTTGCAACTTGCAATACCTGCATCACTGCTTATGATAAAATTCTTTCTTATGTATTTGGTACAGGGTGTTCAGGGTCTCACTACTAGATCTGACTCGTAGTGTTTCTCCTGTTTACAGTTTCCCAAGTGCTGGGATTACAGGTGGGCACCACCATGCCCGGTCTCAATTGCTGTCTCAGCGTGCCCCAGGAGTGGAGCCAGCATGGCACACTGGGAATCGAACCCTGGCTGCTGTGCTCTGCCTAAGCAGGCACTTTAATCCACTAAGTTATCTGTATTATAAGACTTTTTTTGTACCAAGGATCAAATTCAGGACCTTGCCCTTGCCAAGCAGGTGCTTACACTACTGAGATATCTCCCCAGAAAAAGTTGAGAAGGATTTTTTGTTGGCTAGCTCAGACTGCCTTAAGGGTGGGTCTGGTAAGGCATGGGGATCTGTGGATCAAACCGCTGTCCCCTGCACCTGATTGGGTTTGCCCCAGCAGGTGCTTAAACAACTGAGCTAAGCTGCAAATCCCTGCTGAGCTATCTGGCTAGCCTCTTATGATAGCATTCTTTTCTTTTCTTTTTTTTTTTTTTGTATTTTGTTTCAGGGAAGGGTCTATTGGGTGTTCAGGGCCTCACTACTAGATCTGACTCATAGTGATCCGCCTGTTTACAGCCTCCCAAGATCTGGGATTACAGGCACGTGCCACCACGCCCAGTCTCAATTGTGGTCTCAGCACGCCTTGCGGCCTCGGTGCCTGCTTGCTGGTGCTTTAATCCACTGAGCTGGCCCACGATAAAATTCTTATGAGAGACATTGTGTGTCAGAGAGGGCCACCAATGGAAAAGAGAATTCTGTATATTTTCTGTATATTGTAGAGTCATTACCATTTACAGTGCTCTGGCTATGGCACTCTGTCTTTGCAATAACTTTTTTTGTCTCAGGACTTTAGGAATAGTATTTTCATGATGTACTAAATTATGACATAGTCAAATATCCTGACTTTATTTTGGGATCCTCACCATGTTAGTCACACCTACTCTGAGTTGATCATGCAATCATAAGTTACGGTACAAATATGTTATATGTGAATCTGAGACGACATAATTATCCCATAGAGCATAGAAAGGCAGCCTTACTGGATCAGCAGCATTTTGGGTCATATCTGCTAGGGATTTCTGAAGATGTGGCAATTCATAGGGTCAACTTATATGTCTGTAATTGCTGTTAAATAATTTATTTCGAAATAAACACACCCATTCCAGACTTGCTAATAGGTGTGGCACTTCTAAGAGTTGCAGGGCATAATGAGCTTATCTTAGTTCATTTGATACCTTGTCAGGAGAGAAGCAAATGTGCCCAACATGGCTCCCAGACAGCTTTATAATTTAGTCAGCATTCTGGCCTGTTCATTTCTGTCTGTGATTACTTGGCTATCTTCACTTTGCTGAAATTAATGGCGAGCGAGGAGGACTATGTTAAAGGGACAGCATCTCTCCCAGCAGTGTTGTTAACTAGGTTATTTTTAATTGAGGTACAACATTTATACATGTTTATAGAGTACCATATGATAATTTAATATTTACTGTATATACAGTGTGTAATAATCAAATCAGAAAATAAATATTTTTTTCAATCATTCTTACGTGTTGGATCTTTTGTACTCTTGTGGTTGATTTGAAATATATCAGACTATTTCAACCAATACCCCTCTTACTGTGCTAAGGAGGAATTCTTCCACAATAAAATATAATTGTTCCACTCTTGTGTTTTGGTGCCCCTTATTGTATTTCTTTCCATCCATTCCCTTTCCCACCACCCTTCCTAGCCTTCAGTGACCACAATTGCATTCCATTCTTCTACAAGATTAATGACTTGTTTCCACAAATGAGTGAGAACAGTGGTTTTTCTTTCTGTGTGTCTGGCTTATTTCACTTTACAGAATGACCTCCATGATATGAACTCTTGATGGTATTCTAACCTCTTGAGCTCAGTGCATCACCAGATTACGGAACATGTGAGCAGTGTTACAATTACCAACCCTACATTTTGCTGACTAAGTTCAAAGAGTGTGTACCTGTCTTGACTCTTCATCTAGAATAGTTACTTTATAGGCTATTTTATATTTACATTTTACAGTACTATTATGGAATATCTCATTTTAATATCCATATTAGAATAATATCCTCTATGTCAGCAACTAAAAATTTTGATAATTATGGTTGTGAGAAAAGGAGTGTCAATTTATGGCCACAGCGAGGGCAGTGACTGGGCACAAGTGAAAAATCAACATAGTGTTTAATATAATGAAACATTTAAAATACGTCATTAAAGGTTCTGGGGAGATAGCTCAGAAGCATAAGCACCTACCTGGCATGCACAAGGACCTGAGTCTGATCCTCTGCCCAGCATGGTGTGTTGTTTCTTCCCTGGATCCCCGAGCGTGTCCTTTCTGTCCTGGATGTGGGCATCCACTGTGCAGCACCGGAACCAGACATGGTGGCACAGGCCTGTAATCCCAACACTTGGGAAGATTGAGACAGGAGGATCTCTACAAGTTCAAGACCAGCCTTGGGACTACGAAAGTGAGCACAAGGCCAGCCCGAACTGCATAGCAAGACCCTGTCTTTAAAAAAAAAAGTCATTAGTGTGATCCACTAGAAGAAACCCTGTCTTTAAAAAAAAAGTCATTAGTATGATTCACTAGGAAGATTTCCATTGCTGTTCCTTCATTCCTTGACACTGCAGTTTGACAATAGTTGATGAGCTTTGGAATCATGGTAGTTATACATAAAGATGGTTCATCCGATAATGCCAGTGTCCTCACTTCTTTTGCTGCCTAAGTCATAGATTTCAGGCTGAGATTCAAGGGCAATCAAATATATGGTGAATATTTAGATTTTAAAAATTTACTACAGCAAAAGACCATTGTCATTAATCCCTCTCACAATACTTTGCCTCACTTCAAACACACTTATCCTATTGTCCTTGCCACTTTCTGAAGCAACTCTGAAAGTCCTCTTTTGTGAGTGTTTCTTTGAGATGTGATAAAAAATGGCAAATGCTACTGCAAGCAGCATCTCACATAAGGTCAGGGTTTTAAAAACATTACACTGTGTCCTTGTCCACCCCATTCCCCTTATCTGGTGCTGGGTGACTTCTAGCTCTTTCCCAAAGTCCAAATGACCATGAAAGGTACATATTTTGAATCAATTCAGGACATTGAGGCAGCCATGACCCTGCAAGTAAAACACCCATAAAAGAAGAGTTCTGTAACTGCTTCAGAAAGTGAGAAGTGTTTCTGAAGAGAGGGGGAGTATTTTGAGGGGTATTGATGATAATGTGTCTTTGACCACAAAATTGTTTAGAATGTAAACATTCACCATAGTTTTCAATCACACAGAGTATTAGCGTCAGAGGGAAGAATGACTAGTGTTTAACATTTGCCTTTGCTACTCAGTAATTGATAATAGCATGTTGGAAGAAGTTGCCTGATAAAAGTAAACTCCATTGTCTCCATGTATTAAAAAACAGTAACAAAATCTTTCTCATAGGGTCATTTGATGAAATCAATAACAACATGTATAAGGCCTCTAGCCCAGTTGTCTGGCTTACAATAACCATGATAATTTTCTCCCAGCTTTTCCAATATGTTAACTCAAGTCATAGTTTCTTTTTTTGTATTTAGTACAAGGTATACAAGGTCTCACTACACAGATCAGACTCATAGTGATTCTTCTGTTTTCAGCCTCCCAAGCACTGGGATTATAGGAATGTGCCACAATACTCAACCTCAATCTCCTCATGGCCTGCTGGAGATCAATCCCCAGTCCCTGTGTCTGCCTAAGCAGGTGCTTTAATCTGGTGAGCTATGTGGCTGGCTCTTCAAATCACAGCTTCTAAATCTCATCTTGTATACGAAATTTCATTTTTTCACTTGATACTAATCCTTATTCATCACATCCCATGGATAGACTAACAAATTATTATGCATAAAAATAAATTATGCCACAGGTAGACTACTGAGCTGCTCCCCTTCTCCTTCTCACTACCAAGTTTATGTACAGTGTCTTCATCTTGTTAATATTTATTGTGAGCCTGGTATGTGCCAACCACTTTTCTATGCAGCTGCAGAAATAGTAGTGAACAAAATAAAGAAACATCTCTAATCCTTTGGAATTTATATTCTAGTGGGGAGAGATACACAATACAAAAATAAATCAGTAAAACTTAATTGCCAGTATATGGTACCAGATAGCAGCAATTTCCAAAAAGAAAAATAAAAAATGGAAATTGCTTAAATAGTGTCAGTGTACATATACATGGTGATAGTGAGAAGGATTAATTTTAATAAAGCGATTTGATACCTTCAGCTCTATGCTTTGACTCATTAAAAAGATAACATTTGTTAATATCAATTGGAGAAATTTTAATGTCCCTATCTTCTACTCTGAATACCTACTTTAAAGATAATGAAATGCAATGTATTAACTATTATTATTCTTCTATTATTTTGTTATGAAATTTTGTTTTATCTTTTTTTTCATAAAATAAGAAAAAAAAAAGAAATTCTGAGTTTCCGGAGTGTTAAAAGGCAAAACAGAAGTAAATAAAATTGGGGTGTTATTGCCTCTATCAGCATTCCTGGGATTGACCTTGGTCAAGTCTTCTATGAAAACAAATTCTAGCCCAGACAACTATACCCTGCAAAACTCTCTTTCAAGTTTGATGGAGAAGTGAAATACTTCCATGACAAAGAACAACTAAAGAATTTCATGATGATAAATCCAACCCTACACAGACTACTAAAAGGTGTTCTAGAGAGGGACCAAACTGACCAGAACTCCATGAATGACAACAGAAGGAACCCACTAAATAGGGCAAACAATTAAACATAGGAGAAAATGGAGTAAACAACAACAGGTAAATACCATGTGGATCGTAAATCAATACATCTAAATTATAACCATCAAGGTAAATGGATTCAGTTCACCAATTAAAAGAAATAGACTGGCACAGTGGATTAGGAAACACAATTCAGGGCCAGGGCAATGGCTCAGTGGAATCTTCCCTGGCAAGCACAAGGGCCTGAGTTCAATCCCCAGTTCCACCAAAAAGAAAAGAAAAAGAAAGAAAGACAATCCAACAATATGCTGTATACAAGAAACACACTTAACTCAGAAAGAAATTCATAGGCTGAAAGTCAAAAGATGAAAAAAAAATACACCCCCCAGCACTTCAGAAAAAAGCAGGGGTAGAAATCCTGTTCTCAGACAGTCTCAACTTCAAACCAAAAATGATCAAATGAAATAAAGAAGGCCACTATATACTGGTTAGGAGAAAAATTCAAGAGGAAGAGGTAACACTCATAAATGTATATGCACCAAGCACGGGAGGACCCAACTATATAAGAAGAATCTTAATGGACATAAAAAAATCTAATATCCAATGCCACAATCTTAACAGGAGACCTTAACATCCTTTTATCCCAAAAAGATAGGTCAAGGAGAAAAAAAATTAGCAAAAAAGTAGCAGAACTGAACCAGAGCTTTGAATAAATGGACTTAGTAGACATATACAGAGTGTTCCACACAATGACAGTTGGATATGCATTTTTTTCAGCTGCACATGGGTCATTTTCTAAAGTAGACCACACACTGGTCAATAGTTCATGCTTAAGTAAATGCAAGAAAACAGAAATTATCCCATGCATATTATCTGAACACAGTGCAAGGAAACTGGAAATAAAAGAGACAAGAAAACAGAAAAACTGCATAAATACATGGAGATTAAACAACACTCTACTCAGCAACCAATGAGTCACAGATGAAACTAAACAAGAAATTCAACAATATCTACAATTCAATGAAAATTCAAACACAACATATGGAAACTTATTGGATGCGATGAAAGCAGTTCTCAGAGGGAAATTCATAGCTGTGAACTCACACATTAGGAAAACAGAATGGGAACAAATAAACACCCTAATGATGCATCTCCAATATCTAGAAAAGGAAGAGCAAACCAAACCCAGAGCCCAAAGATGGGAAGAAATCATAATGATTAGAGCAGAAATTAATTCAATTGAGATGAAGAAAACAGTTTAAAGAATTAGCAAAACAAAAAGCAGGTTCTTTGAAAGATTAAATAAAATTGATAAGCCCCTAGATAACCTCATCAAAAAGAAGAAAGAAAAAATTCAAATAAGGCAATAAGGAATGAAAAGAGTGTAATTACCACAGACCCAGTGGAAATTCAGAAGACTGTCAATACCTACTTTGAGAACCTTTTCTCTCACACAATAGAAGACACAGAAGTGGACAGATTCCTAGAAAGATACAAATTACCAACACTAAATCAAGAAGATATAACAACTCTCACTAACTCAATAACAGCCAATGAAATATGAAATGTAATAAAAAACCTACTGACAAAGAAAAGTCCAGGCCCTGATAGATTCACAGCTGAACTTTACAAGAAATTTATGGAAGATATAATCCCAATACTCCTCAAAATCTTCAGTGAAATTGAAAAGGAAGTAGTTGTCCCAAAATCATCCCTGGAGGCAAGTATTATACTGGTTCCAAACCACAGAAACACCACTAAAAAAGAGAACTGCAGGCCAATCTCCCTCATAAACATAAATGCAAAAATCCTCAATAAAATCCTAGGAAATAGAATACAGCAAATCACCAAGAAGATCATACACCATGACCAGGTAGGATTCATCCCAGGGATACAAAGATGGTTCAGTATACACAAATCTATAAATGTAATACATTATATCAATAGAGCAAAATCTAAGAAACACATGATAATCTTAATTGATGCAGAAGAGGCTTTTGACAAAGTCCAACACTCATTCATGTTCAAAGTCCTACAGAAAATTGGAATAGATGGCCTCTACATCAATCTGATAAAAGCCATGAATGACAACCAATGGCTGACATAATTCTAAATGGGGAAAAATTGAAATCTTTTACTCTCAGATCTGGTACAAGACAAGGATGTCCTCTATCACCACTCCTATTCAATATAGTGCTGGAATCATTAGCTAGAGCCATTAGACAAGAGAAAGAAAAGGAATAAGAATAGGTAAAGAAGAAGTTAAATTACAATTATTTGCAGATGACATGATACTTTACTTGGAAGACCCAAAAAACTCCACCAAGAAGCTAGTAGAATTAATACACAAATTCAGTAGCAAAGCAAGATACAAAGTCAGTACCCAAAAGTCAATAGCGTTCCTCTACACACATAACAAACACACTGAGAGGGAAATTATAGAAACAATACCTTTTACAATAGCACCAAGGAAAATGAAATACCTTGGAATTCGTCTAACTAAAGAAGTCAAAGGTTTTTCATGGAAAATTACAGTACTCTGAAAAAAGTGATCGTAGAGGATTTCAGAAAAATGGAATGGTATTCTCTGCTCCTGGATAGAAGAACCAACATTGTGAAGATGGCCATACTCCAAAATTGCTGTACAGATTTAATGCAATCCCTATCAAACTACCACCAACATACCTCACAGACCTAGAGAAGTTGTTCCTAAAATTTATTTGGAACCAAAAAAGATCTAGAATAGCAAAGGCAATCCTGGGCAAGACAAGGCAAGAGGCATTACAATTCCTGACTTGAAATTATCCTACAAAGTTACTGTGATAAAATCAGCATGGTACTGGTAACAAAATAGACCTGATGAGCAATGGAATAGGTTAGAAGATGCAGAGCCTCTGTGAACACACTAGTCACCTGATCTTTGACAAAGGGGAAAAACCCACTCACTGGAAGAAAGATAGCCTCTTTAAGAAATGGTGCTGGAAAAACTGGCTCTCTACATGCTGAGAACTAAAACTTGACCCAGCTCTATCACCATGCACTATGCAAAAGTCAAAATGGATTAAAGATCTAAATATTAAAACAGACAGTGGGGCCAGGGAGATGGCTCAGTGGAATAAATGCTTCCCTAGCAAGCACAAGAGCCTGAGTTCAACCCCTGGTTCCGCAAAACAAACAAACAAACAAACACACAAACAAACAGAGACACTAAATCTGAAAGAGAAAGTAGGAGGAACCTTTGAAGATAGAGGGGTAGGCAAAAAGTTCATGAACAAAAATCAAACTGCATGGGAAATGCTTGAAAGAATTAACTTGGACCTCCTCTTATTGAGAAGTTTTTGCATGTCAAAAGAAATTACCATCATAGTGAAAAGACAACCCACAAATTTGGAAAAAATTATGACAAATATGTACTCAGACAAAGGTCAGCTCTCTAGAATTTATAGAGAACTAAAAAACATTAGGGCTCCAAAATTTAAAGACCCAGTCCAGAAATGGGCATCCAAGATAAACACATGCTTCTCAGAGGACAAAAGTAAAGAAGCAAATAAATATGTGAAAAAATGGTCCACATCACTAGCCATCCATGAAATGCAATTTAAAGCAACACTAAGATAACATCTCACCCCACAAAGAATGGCTATCATAATGAAATCAACCAACAACAAATGTTGGAGAGGCTGTGGGGAAAAAGGAACCCTTCTCCACTGCTGTTGGGAATGTAGACTGGTGCAACCGTTATGGAAATCAGGGTGGAGACTCCTTTAAAAACTAGGACTAGAAATCCCTTTTAAGCCAGCTATTCCCCTACTGGGAATTTTCTCAAAGGAACTGAAAACATCATATTATAGTGATATATGTGTGCCTAGGTTTATAGCAGCACAATTTGTGATAGCCAAATCTTGGAAACAACCAAGATGCCCATCACCTGAGGATTGGATGAAAAAGATGTATTTTTATACGGTGGAGTATTACTCAGCTATAAAGAATGATAAACTGGAAGCCTTTATATTCAAGTGGATGCCACTTGAAGATATACTCATAAGTGAAATAAACCAGACACACATGTGTGAATATCATACAGTCTCCCTAGTATAAGAACTCAAAAGAAGAAATACAAATAGAAACTTATCATTAAAAGGAAAGTGAGAACTTAAGAATTGGACAATAAGGAGGGGGCGAGGAGAAAAGCTGGGAGAAATGACAGGGGTAAAGCCATACATTTATATGCACAAGATGGGTAAGGCCATGATCCTGAGAAACATCAGCAGGTTTTCAAAACTAGCCATTAATTGGAAGGATTCTCACACTGACTAACTATATATGCTGATACCTGTAACCTAAGCAACCACACTGCAGAATGCAATATGTAATAGAAGGGTCACACTTGGAATGCATGTTATTCTGTTCTTCTAAATACATACTGCTTGTCATGACATACCAATTATTGCCATACTGTCTCTGAAATAAATGTTTGTTTTAAAAAGAGGGTAATAAATGAAGACAAGAAAAAAAATGTCACAAGACTGTTCTGCTATAATGCTGTATATGGTTAGATTTGTAAATTTCTGTGTAAAATATGTAATTGTTTATTCATATTTTTTAAAAAAATTTATTTTTAATTTTTTTCCTCATATTCTGTAGATACTTAAAGTTTAACGTATCAATACTAGATGGAAAATACCTGTTCCATGTTATGCCTAAGATGTTTGATATTCAGACAGATAGTGAGGTTAAACCCAACTGCATATATTGTAGGGTAATAATAAGCTTCTCTTCTGGAGGGTTAGCATTCTAAGTTTGTAGACCTAAAACTAGAGAAAAAGAAAGGCTGCAAGGACAGTCAACATTTTGGCCCTAGCCTTTCAAGGTCAGTGAAAAGTCAGGACATAGGAGAACCTATACTGTAACATCATGTAACTCAGTTGTGTCCCAAATTTTCTTTTTCGCAGCAAGATCATATTTATTATATGTATATAACAAACATATTAGTAAATATTTTAAAAGAGAGGCCCATAAAATGGCTAACTCAACAAGTATTGCTTGTCCATTTATTTTGGTTTCATTGCTGCTGTGATGAAAACATCAAAGACTTCTCTCCTGCTCCTAACCTTAGTAGGAAACACAACAGATAGAAAAGACTAAGGCCAGTGTACCAAATCAAATAGGTTTGGACTCTAACCTATTCAGATGTAAGCTAGAGTCCAAAGTCAGGGGCCCTGCATGCACCTTCCACACATTGCTTCTTTGCCGCACTGCACCCTGTCTGGGATGTTGATCAAATAGTATCCCCCGCTCAAGACTGAGTTAAGTACTGGATGTCCAACACCTTATGTTTTTATTGATGATTCAGGATCTTATAATGGGTCAAGGTCATCAAGACAATCAATTATTATTTCACATTAATATAACTAGTGAAGGTGACAGGAATTTAAAACAGAAAGCATGTCCTGGCAGGACAGCGTGTATCCAAATTTTCTGATCAAGGAGATTATGGGGTCACAGAGGAACGTGATCCATGATGTAGAGTGTGCCTAAGGAGAGTCACCTGGAGAGAAGACATTATCTCAGGCTTTCAGAGAGCTATCTGGTCGAGCAATGGCTGTGACTCATCCACATGGCTGACACTGACAAAGGATCTGCAAACTGTGGTACAGGGTAACAGTACCAATCCTGAGGGGACTTTACTGACCTTATCAGATACCAAAGATACATTTCTTGTTATATGGGTCTTGCTTTATCTTGGTCTTAACATTTCAGCGGAAAAGTATAAAACTGAGGTATAAATAGTAAAGTCATATTAATATGCTGAGCTGTGAAAGGTTCGTCAACAACTTCTGATATTGTCAGTCTTGCGGATAACCCACTACTATTATGGATTACTGAACTATATTGGATTATTTTGCTGAATTCATGCACCTACAGTATCTAAATGGCAATGGAATACCCATCTCTAACAAAACTAAACAAAAAAAGGGATACAAAGAAGGACCATTTTGTATCTGTATATGCAAAATAGTTAGGATAGATATACAGCTACTTTCTCTTAATTCAGTGAAAAGAAAGGCTTATACTAATAGTATTTGGACAGGATATCGTATTTGCATCTTGTACTATGAATAACCACTAAGAAGATAACAATATGCATTGTATTAATTATTGATACTCTCCTATTAATCGGTTTTGAAACTGTCTCATTGATATCTGTTTGTCATAAAATTAATAAAAAAGTAAAAAGAGAATTTTACATGTAAAAAAGTGAAGTTAGCATAGCTGGCTCTATCTGGTTATTGTTCCATTAGCTCCTTGGAAGGTTTCCTCATCCACCTTGGTTGGAGGGGCAGTGCAAGGAAATATCAAGCTCTGGGATGGAACAAGTAGCCTTGACCAAGACTCACTGATGACTCTGATCAGACAAATCACTTAGGAGATGAGGAGGGAGGGGTACAATGAGGTCTCCAAGATAGCCCTGGTGGGCTTCGTGGAAACAACTACTGTTGAATATTGCCAGTTAGATCCCAAAGCATTAAATTTATACTTAGTCCACAAGCTGAAGCAGAGAATAATAATGAGGCATTACTCTAAGTTATTTAGAATCAATTTGGAAGCATTTACTGAAGTGTAAAGTCTTCAGTTTCCTTCAAAATGTAGCTGAGAGGAAGGATCTAATCTGGTTCAAAAATGAGTCTTTTATGCATTGAATGCCTAACAGTGATGTAGCCTTGACCTGGACTTGGTCTAAGCCACTTGACATTGACTATCTTTCATGTTAACTGCCTTTCCTGAACCCAACCCTTATTTCATCTTAATCTGCCTGTGTTCCTGAGATATTTGTAGTCTCCTATAAACTGGTGAAGATATTTAATACTCTGGCCAAATTTCTGAAACTTCTCTGTTACCTTCCTGTTCATTCAAAAGATGGCTCCTCTAGGAGGGGTGTTTTAGTAACTTTTTTTTTAGTTATATACCTCAATTTTTTTCCCTTAGATGTGGATTAAGTAACAATTTTCAGTAGACTGGATCTGAACACCAAACTTTTCCTTTTGATCTTAACTGAAAAGATACATTTGACTAACCATCTTTAGCTAATAGTTCTGTAATTTATATCTCCATCCTACCAGTCTCCAAATTTATATATACAGTTGTCTTCTGAGCACCTTCAGTTAACCTTTTAGCAGATACCACAAATTCTACTGAACTCTGTTTTCCATGCAAATCTATTCTGATAGCAACTTTCCTCACCTCAATTGATTTCAACCTTATCTTTCTAGTTGTTCAATCCAAAACCATGTGTGATCCTTGACTCCTTGACAGCTCACTTCCATTTCACCAGTGTGACTAAAAACATGTTCAGAATCCAACCACTTCTTAACAACACCTCTGGTACTACCAAACCACTACCATATCTTAAACAGATTGTTCTACTATCCTCCTCACTGGTCGCTCTGCCTATCATCTTGCTCCAGAGGTAGTCCGTTTTTCATAAGCAGTCAAAGTGATTTCTCTTTCATGTGAGACTATGCCACTCTTCTGTTTAAGCTCTATTATGGATTCCATTTCACTTTGTAGAAACTCTCAAGTTTTTAGAAGTGTAGGGTTTCTAAGTCTCTAGGTAAAAATTTATATTAGTAGTTACCTTGCCGTAGTGCTATCTGATACTTTGTAGAGTGTAGATGTGAAAAGAAATTACACTTAAAGGCCAGGGAGATAGCTCAGTAGAATAAGTACTTGCCTGGCAAGCACAAGGCCCTGAGTTCAATCCCTGGTACCAAAAGAAAGTAGAAATTACAGTTACTAAGGCAAGCACTGTACTGTCATAAATCTAGGTTAGCCCTAATCAGTACAACCTCCCTGGTATGCACAGTTTACCCCTATAAATTTAAACTCTTAAAAATTTTCATCAAGTTGATTAATGAATATTATCTTTGTTGTATCTATAGGAAATATGGGCTGCTATGTGACTGAAAATGTAAACAGGAAATAACTCTTAGCTGTTCCTTTAGGCAAAAAAACCCTGTTGTTATTTTTTGTAAAGCTAAACAGTTTTGCAAAGCACTTATAAATTCACTGTGTGAGATCAACGTGGTAAAAATCAACTGTATTAAATGCAAATAATTCTTGCCTGGTATCTGTTCCTATTCCTGTCAGAAACATGACTCAACTAATTTCATGATAAGGAGTTGCATAAAACACCATTCTTTCTTTGATGGTTAATCAAGTTATCTTCTACTTTAGGGAACTCAGGGAGATTTTTCTATAGCTGCTTGGAACATTACCATAAGTGAGTCAGCTGGTAGTACATAGAAAGATGATCGGTAAGAACAATATGGATTTCAAAGTCTGTGCCCTTTGCTCTAGCCAAGTGAAGTCCCAATGCGCTATCCATTGCACTACAGAGCCACCTGCTCTAGCCAAGTGAAGACTTACATTCAGGTTTGAGCCTGTGAAGAGGGAATTTCTGGGAGAACTTAGTTTTCTAACTTCAGCTTAGATTTTAGCAGACAGTAGATCAGAAACAAGGAAGGGATTTTTAGTGGGTGGAGCTTCTAGAAGTCCATACTCCAGGAAGTAACAGTGAACTCGGAATGTGCAGAGACAGCAGAGTTAATAGCAATAAAGTTATTTAGAGTCATCCAATGGAAAGCCTTGAAGACACTGTCACATTATAGCTTACTCAGTAAGTAATGTTCACGATGATTACACTGAGTCATCCAAAAAATAAGAGTTGTTTCTAGGCAACAACCTATTTAGAATGGAATATATTTCAGAGAAAGTGGTCCCTGACATAGCTTTAAAATGTAAAGCTGACATAATTAAAGCCAAACATTTTAGCTTTGCTTATGTGGGCCACCACAGACCATGAAGCCTTGTAAGACCTATATGAAGTTAGCTGATGATTGAACCTATGAGTCCATGGGAAGAAGAGATCTTAGATAGCTTGGGAACAAAATCCAGCCCTACTATCTATCAGTTGTGGGAAACTGGGCCAATCATAGAAACATTAGAAAGCTCAGGTTGCTTAATTCTAGAATGAGTCTCACAATCCTGACCTGAAGAGCTTGGTGCAAAATGTATGCCATCACAAAGACAGTATCTGTGAGTATTGCAGGGGAGTCATTAACATTTATGTAATCCTCTCCTTTAAGATGGCAATGATAGACTCAGTCTTCTTTCTTAATCCACGAGGTTTTATTCCAGGACCTGACCATAACTAGGGATCAGAATACCTGTCACATTCTTCACCACTGGGCTCATGTAGACTCCTTGACTGACTACCTTTCCCTTTCACACATGATCCTGCTCATTCCCTTGGTGAGCACATCCATCCTACCATTTTAGAGCCAGCTAACAAACTCCAACAGCATTAATGATAATGTTCCAAGCAGATATAGCAAAAATCTTTGAGTTCCCTAAAGTAAAAGATAACTTGGCTATTGCTTACAGTCCAGGTAAAACTTTGAGTCAAATTCTGAGCCAATCTCTGCTGCAGTATCCTTGAAAGATGACCTTACAGATAGTTGCGTAGACATTTAAATATGAAAGCTTACTCATTGTTGCACTGCTCCTTTCATTTGGAGTGGCTTTTACTACTGAGCTCTTGGTATTGTTCTTTGTGTTCTCATGTATTAATTCAATAATACAACATCCCTATATAGGGTATATAATATTATCATTGCCTTTACATTAAAGAAATTAGGTGCAGAGAGGTTGTTTCAGGGGAACATTTGGATCCAATGTAGCACTTTACATTTTGCTAAATCCGTTATTGAAAAAGAGGGGATAGTGCGTCTTTGGGTTTTAAAAATCAATTGTATTCTTTTATCAGGGGACATGAGTCAGGCAGCATCTGACTTGCTCCTAGTGAATACTCCATGGACCACATACACATTTTTCCAAGTACAAATCACATTCTAAATGCCATATTTTATGGTTTTGTGAAATATCAAGGTCACACATGATCTATCTTTTATGCGAGAACCCCCCACCTCTAATCCTTTTGAAAGGAACAGCTTTCTTGTGTGTCCAGTCTTCTGATATTTTTGTTTCTACATTCTTTATCAAGACTCCATTGGACCAGTTGATTTTCTCAGCCCCAATCCCTAGGTCTTCAATAAATTTTTTCCACTCTCAGAATGGGGTAAGAGAACACATCAGGTAAGTGTCAGAATGTCAACAACTTCTCAATAGAGTGGAACAAAAATTCCAGCAATTCAGTAACTGCTTGTAGTTGGCAATTCTGAACTAGTTTTCCTACAGAATCAGTGTAAACAATTCTCCCACTGCATTTGCTTCTCGAAATTTCTTGGCTTCCAACATTTTCTTCCCTCACTATTATCTTAGGCTTCTTGTCCAGCTATTTTTAGCTTGGATTTTAGATTTTGTTTTCTCCATTTCAATTCGATAGTATTAATCTAATTTTCTGCCTTCTTGAATTAAATTTGGACTGGTCTATCCTTCTTCTCATCCCTAAACCCAAATGTTTCATTTAGGAAGTTATAGGACCAGAGGTGTGCTTCTGCTTTTACTCAAGTAACAATGTAATTCGTCATGCAGAGACTCATGCTGCTTCCTATTTTGTTGCCTGTTGGTTTCTAATGCAGGTGAGAAAGGAGTGACTTTCTGCTTCCTTGAATGTGGGGGAGCCTTACTGACACTTCTTGGGCTAGATTGCCCCCAGCTCACTTTCTCTAAACATTCTTTATTATTATATTTAAAATCCAGCAACTGCTTTATTTCCTCAGAGAGTACATTTGATTCACATTTGATGTAGGAGAATTTATCCATCATCTTCATCACAGGCACAAGCCCTTCTGTTGCTCTTTACCTATCGCTCCATTATTGCTTCTGGACTGTGGACTACAACTTAGTTACAGGTCTATTAATCTGGAGTCAGACTGCATGGAACCGTGATCTGGTCCCACCACTTACTAGACAACTGAGGTTTGGCAATTTATTTGAATTCAGTGTCATAACACATAAAATGACAATAAATTTTGCTTGTGGTTTTGTTGTGATGCTTAAATAAAATATCAGAACACAAAGCATTTTAAACAATTTTTCCCCATTCTAAAATAATACGTAGAACTTTGGAGTAAAGTTAAGTAGTGGAAATTTTTTTAAGGCTTGGTTATTGTCATTTCATCTGAACCTGGAAGACTTGTTTTTCTGGGTGAAGAAATGTTTTCTCTGTGTGAAGGTTTCATAATCACAATCAAGCAGGCCTATAAGCCTTGCTATTTAAAGTGGCTCCTTTCTTTTATCTGTGACACGTCTACACCCTGGGAATAAGGATTGAGTCAGCTGCTCAGATTCAACAGAATGACTACTGAGGTCTCTTTGCATTCTGTGTTGCTATGATCCTTTGGCTATGGATGGACAGAACTTGACGTCGACACGCTTTGGATTTCATACACGTGGTGGAGACATTCTTACTTTGTGACCTCGACTGAATTTTGAACAGGTAAGTGAAAGCGAAGGCTGCACAGAGTTAAGTCAGCCATAGTAATAGTGTTTAAGGTGGTCATCTGAGAAACAAAATGAACCTGTTAAGTGTTCCAAATCCATGTCAGGAGAGATAACCTGTGTAGTGGAGAGTAGTTTTATCACTTTAAAAAATATCCATGGTAATTAAAACTGGTCAGAAAAATTGAATTCAATAAAGACAGAGGCAAAAATCATTTATTTGGAAGGAAAAGCATTACCCAAGTACATTACTTAGCTTCTGTGAGGATGAACTTGAATAAAAATAAAGGAGAGATAACCATGAATGGAATTGTCCAAAAATAGATGAACACCAACTATCTCGCATGTTTAATTCCAGCTCTCTCTCATTATTGTAAAATCATGACACCCTCAGTGTACCTTTAACAGCTTTTTAGGAACATATTAACCAAATGCACAAGTCTGATTTGGCTGTAAAATACTAGGGGGAACTGAGGTTTTTTAGGATTAATGAATAACATGTCTTTATTTGGTTTACTTAAAAAATCATTTTAAAATCTGTTTACATATCTTTTCTCTTCAGTATTAACTTTATAGTGGTTCAACAGATTGTTTACTGTTTTCCTCTTGTCTATTTTTTTTTCTTCTCTCCTCAGTGCCCAACCCAAGTTCAAAGGCTGATGAGAGAGAAAAACTCAGGAGGAGATTTTACTCTGGGGAAAGTTGTTCAGTGGATGAGATCTTTGTGCACGGGGAAGATGTCAGGCTCCTCCTGGTTCCTTCTCAGCCTTGTTGCTGTAACTGCTGCTCAGTTTACCATAGAGGAACAGGCCAAGACATTTTTGGACAACTTTAATCAGAAAGCTGAAGACCTATCTTATCAAAGCTCACTTGCTTCTTGGGATTATAACACCAATATTACTGACGAAAATGTTCAAAAGATGGTAAGTTCTCCCTGATACATAGTGGTTATTTGTTGCTCTTTAAATATTTGATTTACTGTCCATAAAAGTGAAAGGGGAAATGAAGAAAATATCGAAGCTGTGAAGTTGCATGTTTAACTCTGTATGTCTGATTCTAGAGTCCCAAATGAGTAAACTTGATTGACCTTGGGGTTTGTTAAGAAATTTTTAGAAAATAATTCACTGTTTTTAGCCTAGCTTCTAGAAACAAGTGAATATGCATTATAAATTTTTTAATTTATAATATCATAATTATCAAAACATTTCCTAGACATGCCATAAGTTATTGAGTTAATAATCTCCCATAGCCTATAAGAATATCTAAAGTTTCCACAAATGACTATTAACTGAAAAGTGCAACTGGAGTCTTACTGAGAGAACCAGCTAGTAATTAAGTTAACCATGTGTTGGGTGAGAGTGGACTTGGGAATTCCTTCTCTCATTGTCGTAAGCTCTGAGGGACTTCCAAAGGTCACAACAGAGTTCTCCAAGAAAAACTATAATTAAAACAGTTCTCAAAAAATCTCAGAATACTCTGGGAAAACAAGATGTTTTATTTGACAAATGCAAGGATTTAAGAATTTTTTTTCTCACAGATCCCAAAGCAGTATATCTGTACTTTCAAGTGTTGGAAAATTGAACAATTATTTTAGAAAATATTTTTGTGTCATGTGAGTTCATTTCTTCAAAAATCCAGTTTGGAGTCTTATGCTTTTTCAAATGATTAGTGTACTGCATATTTAAATTCAATTACTGGCATTCACTGAACCGATCAAATCTGAGAGCTGCTGCCTCATCTGAATTGCCCCAGAATATATACTTTCTAAAGCTCAAAAAAATGTAGATTTTGATACCCAGTTTGTCATAAGCGATGTTTTCCCTGGTCTCGCATTTTGGTCTTACCTCTCATCATCTCTTCATTGTAGCTTTCCCTTGGTTTTCGTTTGATTTCTATTGGGGGCTAACTGCAGTGTAGTGTGCTTGCCTTCATTCGCAGCTGAAAGGGGAATGGCTTCATGGTGAAGGTATAACTAGCATCATGCCCCAAAGTTCTGAAGCCAGAGTATTTACAGCCAAATCCTAGCTCCACTACTTTTTAGCTAGGTGAGTTTGAACTACTTAATTAGCCTCTCTGGGCCTTAGCTTATTCATGTGTGAAAAAGAAAAGAATATTTATTTCTACCTTTTAAGGTTATTATGAAGACTGGATTAATATGCAAAATCACCAGAATAGTTCTTGATGCTTGTGGGTATGGAAGAATAGTATGAAGTCCTTGTTATCAGTGTGAGAGAATTAGACATTTAAAGAGACGTGTAGTTTACACACCTATAATATTCAATAACGGAACTTAGAACAAATGGGGTATACCTATGAATGTCCATTTTGTATCTGTGTATTCCAAGTGGTTGGGATAGATATATAGTTTCATTCTCTTAATGAATGGAATGATTTGTTCTAATGGTGTTTGTAAATAGGATCACAAGTCTGCATCTTGTACAGCAATTAACCACTAAGAAGAATATATGCAGTGTATTATTTGTTGAAACTGAACTTCCGATTGGATTTGAAACTGTCTCATTGCTGTTTATCAATAAAACTTTTTTTAAAAAAGAGACGTGTAACCACCATTCTGTTACAAGCCTATACGTGAATGAAATGCAGTACAGTCTATGAAGGCACCTCTAATCATTAAAGTGCTATTATTTTTGAATCACACAGATAGATTAGAGCAAAGACCAGAAAAGAAAAAGTATAAATCCCTAGGTATGTTTAAACCCAAGGAAAGTATGGATAATTTAAGGGAACAATAAGAACCTTGAAATGTCAGGAGCAAGCAAGAGGCCAGGTGTGTCCTTCCTCAAGTAGTGCTGAAAGGTGTATTGACATACTTAGGTGCACTGATGTACTAAAGAACATGTGTGGGTTTGCCTGGAGGGGAAGGCAGTAGGTCAGGAAGAGAGTAGCTCTTCTTTCTAGTCTCTGATTGCAAGTATTCAGATCTCTAGAGCTGGGTTCTGTAGTGCATTTTTGTAGTCCTAGCACTCAGGAAGCTGAGTCAAAAGGATCATGAGTTCGAGATGTGCTAGGCAGTATGGCAGGGGTTATAAGAGGGACCAAGATGAGAGGATTTTGGAGACATGATACACTCTTCAGGTAGTGAGTATATGTTTAGCCTGGCCACGTGTAAGTGGAAGGAAGTGCGGACTCTGGGACAAGACACCTGGGTTCTAATCCTAGTTCTGAATATCACTAGCTGAGGGTCTCAAGTCAGTTTCTTAGCTTCCTTCAGCCCCATTTCTCTCATCTGTAAAATGAAAATTATAACCGTAATGCTAGTAATACAGCATATGCCATACGGGATTATTGAGGTTAGACAATATATGATTGTGTGTGTGTGTGTGTGTGTGTGTGTGTGTGTGTGACATGTGACATCATGTTTGGCACTTAGCTTTCTCTATGTCAACACTGACGATGTCAAGATTATTATTCAGGGGCTTTGCTTTCTGAAACATGCATAGTCTTGCTGCTTTCTTAAGTTGGTTGTTGTTTTTCAGGAAATAAAGATTTTTCAGTAAAGTCCATTAAGAAATTGGAGGTGGAGGAAGCAAGAGCCTCCTACTTCTGAGGCTCTTCTGATATACACAGAACAGGTGCTGGGAAAATGTGAACTTGAGGGCAGGCAAGGTAGTTCCTGCAGACAGCTATAATGTTCTTTTCTTTGACTGTGTCTTTGCCTGCAGGCAGCAGAGAACTTAGCGTCAAGAATTAAGGAACACCAGCTTTTGTCTGTGCATATTGACAGCAAAGCTTTCCTGCATAGAAGGGAAAATTTGTTCCCATAAATTTGCATAAGATTTGCTTTACTCCATGTTTTACTATAGACCAGGATGTGTACTTTATAAGTCATGTACTGACTCACTAAATTAGAAACAATATGGATTTATTTTAATGAAACTATCTGATGATCTACTTAATCTTCTTTGGGATAAACTCTAACATCTTGAGAAGGATTATTTTTTTGGCTGGTTGAGGTTGTCTTAAGGGCGGGTCTGGTAAAGCATGGGGAGCTGGGGATAGAACCATGGTCCCCTGTGCCTGACAGGGTCTTTCCCAGCAGGTGCTTAAACAACTGAGCTAACCCACAAGCCCCCTAAATTAACTTCTTGGACAGAAAAAAGAACTCACTCTGTGATGCCCAGATCAGTAACATATGCTGGATTAGTAGCATTATGGGCATAAACTTCAGTTTACAGATGAGAGAAATCGGACTGAGGGAAATTAAGAAACTGGCTCAATACCTTCAGCTAGCAATATTCAGAAGTAGGATTAGAACTCAGGTGTCTCACCCCTGAGTCCACACTTTCTTCCACTTACACATTCTAGACTAAATATACATTCACTACCTGAACAGTATATCCTATCTCCAAAAGTCCTCTCATCTTGGTACCTCTTATTACCTCTTATATCCCCTGTCATAGTGCCTAGTACATCCCGAACTCATCAATAACCAACTCCCAACCAAAAACAAATAAAATATTTGAATTACCATTAGTATTTTTATATTAGAAATTACCTGGTATTTCTAGTATTACTTTTGAGACATATTTATCCCCTCAAAGAAGTTTACAAATTCTGAAAATGTTCTCTAGCCATATGCATATTTATGTCACAAAGGTTTTGAGCTAATCATTAATACATGTTAGGAAAAATTATCCTAACTACAATCAAAGCATAATATTACCATTCAACAGTGTGATATATAGCAAAATTTTATATATATATGTACAATATATAGTATATTGTATATATTATATAATATGTAATAGACAATGCAGATTGTATTTGTGTTGGCTATTCCTGGGAGCTGATGAGTCATCACAAATAATTTAGGACTCAAGCGAAGACCTAGAAGCTATTCAATAATGCCCTATGATAATTTTAACTGAGTAACTTTCTGTAAGTATCATAAGCAGTATCACTTGGAAGGTTCTGGAAAGAAGAGAGAAAAAAATATTCCATTCCTTTAAAAATGTAGCAGTGCTAATCATACTTAAAGGAACAATTTTAGAAATTAATACTGTCCTACCAAAAAGAGCAATCAGAATGATTTAAAGGGGTATAAAAATGTTGGGAGTTACACAATACCTAACTCAAAGAGGAAAACAATAGCTTGGAAGAATAACATTTACTGTTATATTGGCCAAAGCTTTAAAATAGAAGTGCAATACTGTTGAAAGCTTAATAAAGTTAAACTTAGAGGAAATAGGACAAAGTGGCATTTTATCACAGGTGGTAAAACCAATATGGCTTGTAGAACTGGAATTATCTTGTCTTACTGTGTCTGGCTAATTTCACTAAACATGATGATCTTCTCTTCCATCTATTTTCCTGAAAATGGCCTGATTCCATTCTTCTTTATTGCTATGTAATACTCCATTGTCTATATAGGCCATATTTGAAAAATTGATTAATTCTTTGAGTATACACCTACACTGATTCCATATCTTGGGTTTTGGGAATGGATGTACAATAATGATGGGTCCACAGATACCTATTTTGTATACTGACCGCATTTTCTTCAGGTGCATCCCTCAGGAGTGTTACAACTGGATCATATATTAGATCTACTTTTACTTTTCTTTTAAGGAATGTCTTTAGTGTCTTTCACAGTGGCTGTATTAATTTACATTCTCCCCAATAGTGCATAAGGGTCCTTTTATCTCCACATCTTTACCAGAATTTGTTGTTGTTACTATTCTTTGATAATAGCTATTCTGATCAAAGTGGGATGGACTCTCAACAAAGTTTGATTTGCATTTCCCTGAAGATTACCAATATTAGGTATTTTTTAATATATTATTGACCATTTATACCTTTTCCTTTGAGAAGTATCTGTTCAAATAATTTTCCTATTTATTTTTTAGATTATTTGTTCTTTTATTGTTAACATTTTGAGTTCCTTATGTATGCTGCATAATAATCCTCTGTCAGTGAAGAGCTGGCAAAGACTTTCTCCAATTCTGAGCTGTCTCTTCATTCTGCAGCTTGCTTCCTTGCGGTGCAGGAGCTCTTTATTATTGCAGTTCCATTTGGCTATTCTTGTCTTTATTTCCTGAGTTGTTAGTATCCCATTTAGAAAATTATTGCCCCTGACAGTATCTTGAAGTATTTCCCCTGCTTTCATTCATAGTTTCAAAGCTTCCAGAATCATATTAACGTCTTTGATCCATTTTGAGATGATTTTTGTACAGAATGAGAGATTAGGATCTAGTTTCAGTCTTCTACATAAGGCTATCCAGTGTTCCGAACATCATTTGTTAAAGATGCTGTCTTTTATCCAAAGTATGTCTTTGGCACCTTTGTCAAGAATCTGGTAGTTCAACTCAATTCTTTATTCTTTTCTATAAGAATGTCTAAGGTCACGCCACTTTGAGTGCCATCCCAGTGCAGGTTATGTCACTGCGTCCTTTATCATGTGTCTTGCATTGAGTTAGCAGAAATGCTGCAATCAGAGGCATGGAATGTACTTGAATGATGGGGTTTGTCCTTTGCACCTTTGCCTTTGCCAGGAGAACATGCCTAGACTAGCCAATTAAAAATGAGGAACACAGTGAGTAGTTTCCCAAGCAGGAGCCAACTCCCAGACTTGTAAGCATTTTTAGCCACAATCAGCAGTGCTGTCTGCCAACCCCAAGTGATGGTAGGTTTAAAAACAATAAACACTTGTGCTATTGAGTGATTTAACTTTTTTATATTCTATTATAGTAGCCATAGATAACTGATAGAGGAGGAAAAAATTGGAATGTGTAACTGTATGAACATACCCTAACAGCATGGCATTGTTGAGGACAACCTCACAGTTCTATATTGTCCTTAGGTGTAACTTTCAGAAGTCAGGATATTGGGCTTGTCATCCTGTAGGTCTGATGTAGAATGGCAGTCCAGAGATTGAGTAAAAATAATAGAGGGCATCAGACTTGAATAGTACAATGTCCTAAACACTGTTTATATCTGGTAAAACTAAATAGCTAATTTGAAGATAACATCATGCAATACAGCAACTATTGTTGAATTCCTATTACTTTGTTTATTGAAATGTTGTCATTTCTTATGGTTTTTTTTTTTTACTATTTTGTATTCTTTAAAAAAATAAAAACTCAAGAAAAATATATTGCCTACCTAGAGTGTGACAGACAACAACGGATAGGGATAATGAAAAAATGTTTATTTCAAAACATGTTTCCAAAGCACCTGTACCTTTCTTTGACACTGTGATGTGTGTCATTAACTATTCTTTGCTTATCTTCTTTCTTTAAAATCTTTTATTTATTTATGTATTTAGTGCAGTGTCTTGCTACACAGCTCAGACTTGTAGTGATCTTTCTGTCTCAGCACTGGGATTACAGGAGTGTGTCACAATGCCCAGTCTTGGGGTTGGCGTAGCGTGCCCAGGCTTCCTGGGCAGTATGGCGTGGGTATGGGGGATCAAACCTGGTCATTGTGCTTGCCAAGCAGGTGCTTCAACCATTGAGCAATCTCCTCAGCCCTCCTTGCTTATCTTCTTATAAGACTCTCAAGATTAGGAATCATTGGGCAAGAAACAAAAAGTTCATTCCCCAGTAGATTTGGATGAAAACTGGTAATAAAAATCAGATGTAATTCTGAGAGGAGAGACTGGAGAAGAATCCAGCTAGTTCCATAAGTAACTGTATTGAGGTAGAATATAGATTTATACTGTATCAAGATCAATCTTGGGCCAGCAAAATAGCTCAGTGGATTAAAGTGCTTGCAAGCAGGTGCAGGTGCCGGGGATTCAATCCCTGGGCCTGTGGTGCCAGCCCCGATCCCGGGGCGCACTGAGACAGCAATTGACACTGGGTGTGGTGGTGTGCACCTGTAACCCCAGCTCTTGGGAGGCTGTAAACAGGCGGATAACTATGAGTCTGACCTAGTAGTTAGACTCTAAACACCCAGTAGACCTTTCCCTAAATAGACCAAAAAAATCAATCTCACTTAAACATGTCAAGTTGAAAATATTACCACTATATAGGCAGTTAGGCATATTTTATTGGAAAGATGATTTTTCTATTTGTAGCTATGCTTCTGAACAACTAGGTTGGTTTATTAATTTTAATTAACATGTGAAAACTTTGTTTGAATACCAGAAAAACAAGTTAAGTTTAGAAATCAGTAAAAATTATTTTTTTCTGTACAATAAATTGTTCTCTTGCTTTGTAGCAAATACAAACTTAATATTCACAGTCAACCTATAATTAACTTCTCAGTAACATGATATTGCTTTTACATGCACTGACTTTTTTAAAAATTGTGTTTGTTGTTTTTGAAATAGAATCTTTTGTAAATCATCCTGAAGGGTACAAAATTATCAAATTCATTATTTTAATGAGAACATTAGTAAACAGCAGGAAATCAAAATCATAAACCTATCCGGGAAGATAAAATGGAACAAATACGAGTTAGAGTTTGAGCAAAACGAAAAGATACCAAGGATCATGACCTTAACTTGCATGAAGACAAACCCAATGTTACATACAGGGGAAAATTGTGAACTTTGCAAAGTGATTTCAGAAAGGGCACATGTGATTTTTAATAACAACCTAAGAGGTCGCTGGGCCTCTTTTTATCCCTGGAGAGAGCAAAATGTGTCCACTGCTCGCAGAAGTATCCTGGTTTACCCTTCCAAGATTTAATAGTAACTACTACAGGTGGTCCAAACTATTGTCCATGCGGCTGAAGAGTTGAGGACTGCTCTGCCAAAGTCCAGAAGTTTCTCCAAGAGCACTTCTGAAGTATACTTCTGCATAAGTTCTTAGAAGTAGGAGGCCACACTTACGTCTTGGGTAGTTTTTAGGACTTATTCAGTGACTTGCTTCTGGGCCTGTAAGTCTTGAGGCATGCCCAATTCCTATGTTTCTGGGGTTGGAGTTGTAGTGAACTCACAGGGAGGCAATTCTAACCTGCAGTTTTCTACCTAAAGAGAGAATGACCATTTTGTATCTGTGTATTTAAAATGGTTAGGATAGATATATAGTTACATTCTCTTAACGAATAGAGGGATTTTTTGTAATAATGTTTGTAAATAGGATATCATGTCTGCATTGTGTATAGTAAATAAACACTAGGAAGAGAGTATGCAATGTGTTAATTATTGAAACTGACCTACCAATTTGATTTGAAACTGTTTCATTGCTATTTATCTCTCAATAAAATTATGGAGAAAAAAGAGAGAATGCTGATGTGAGCCGTGTCTCTTGTAGGTCAACCCACACTTGGTAAAACTCAGAGTATCTATACCATGGATAGGAGGGGAGGGGGAAAAGCGTCATCATGCAAATATATTGGAAGTTGGGGATGAGCACCACCATTTTCTTAGAGCATAAAATTCAGCAAAAATGAAAAGGTTTTAATGTTTAAAAATTTAATATGTTAAACATCTCACCTAAAATATAGAACAATAATTTTTGAATTGTAAAGTGGAGTGGTGGAATTCAGCCTCATATCACTTACATTACCTACTCTGTTGCATAAAATAAGCATAAAAGTAGCTCAGCATGTGGACATACTGAAAAAGTAACCAAGGTATTTTCATCTTTGAACCTGATATGGCCATAAGAGCCATACGGAAACTGGGCAGAATATGAGTAGAGGTTTTCCTATTCAATTTTCGAGCTCCAAGGTACTGGATGGATGCAAAAGTTCGACATATCTTTTCATCTTTTTTTTCTTCAGTGAACTCTCATGCATACAGGGGAATAAGGAATTTAGAGGTTTCTGGAAGTACAGATAATTTCAAGGGATAGTGAGCTATAGAAAAAGAAAAAGGACTTAACTTGTCACAAAAGCATAGCAACTGTTTAGATAAAACTGTCATAATTTTGGTAGATACCACCAGATCTATGGATTAAATCCAAAAGCTAATGTGAAAACATTTAAAAGCATAATGAGGGGTGTGATCCCCAGCATCACATGTGGCACTGGCCCTGCCCTTGGGTGCGCTGAGCCAGCCACTTTGTCTGGGTGGCTAGGGGGTGGGATGTGCATGCCTGTAATCACAGCTGTGGGGAGGCTGAAAACAGGATCACTATGAGCCCAA
Source organism: Octodon degus (assembly GCF_000260255.1). Lineage (NCBI taxonomy): Eukaryota > Metazoa > Chordata > Mammalia > Rodentia > Octodontidae > Octodon > Octodon degus. The sequence continues at coordinate 8,256,829 of NW_004524645.1, read as the reverse complement.
GCTGTGTAGTGAGACCCTGTACCAAATACATAAAAAGTCATAATGAAAGCATTGCATTTAATTTATGCATATAGCGAGGGCTACAGTAGAGTAGGATACAGTTTTGAATATTTATAAAACATAATTTTACATTATACACTTTCAGTCATTGAAGTTGTGAGGATCTTTCACAGAATGGGAATGTGGCATCCATTACAGAGATAGATGATAGCTAGAGAGAATTTTAATTTTTTGTGGTCATCCTGAACAATGCATGTCTTATCCCCTAATAGCTTCCTCCCCCAGCAATAAGGCTACACAACGTTTTATAGTTTTAGTTGGTCTCTCTTGCCTTTGCACAGAGGTGTTGTGGACTGGCACCACTTTTACCTGTAGTAGTTCCCTTCAAGCCCTGGAACTGTGTACACTGTTCTGTATTGTTTCATTTCATCCATCATTCAAGTCTATAAACTACATATAGCTATGGACAACTACCTAGACCATCTGATTGGTATGCATGAGCTGACTGTGATTCTTTGCATAACAGATGAGCTGTTTGCTTTATTTAGGCTCAGGAATCTTAGCATAAGGATATGAAATACATCATAAATAATACTACAGAGAATAGCTTGGGAAGGAACAGTATGTCCTTAGGAGCCAAAATGCAAGGCAACATAATTTTTGGTGATATAAAGTATAACCCTTGTATAGTGGTAGTGATGAAATCAATTCATATAGTCTCAAAGTTCCCAAAAGCAGTATAATAAAAAATGATCTAAGACTGAGGCATTTGAGGGATTGTGCTGTTTCCAAAATAAATCAAGAATAAATTTGTTTATGTAATTTGTCTTCAAACTTTTACCGCAAATGTTACTTGACAATAAATTGTCCTGGACTGGATAAAGAAAGGGGTGGAGGAATTCATAGGTGAGTGGTGGGTTGCGCAGTTCAGCTTGTTTTGTAGACCATAGTCCTCTTTCAGTAGTTCATTCACACACATTAGAGAGAAGGCCAGAATGTGTGAGCTACAGTCGGAAGGCTCAGTGTCGATGGCTCTGAGCAGGAGCTCTGGAGGTAAGCACAACTGGCTTGATGTTTTGGCTCTTCCACTTACGAACTGTGTGACTGAGGAAAAGTTACTTTGCTCTGTACTTCATTCTCTTTGTTTCTGGAATAGAGATGATGGCTCCCCCCCAAAGCACTGTATGTGAACATGAACTGAAAAGCAGTTCCTGAGACATTGTGAGTGCTCAATAAAGAGAGAAATTATTTTCTTTTTTCGCTACCACTATTTTCTCCGTATCTTTTCCGGTCCATTACTTTTACTTGTGCAAGCCATTTTCATTGTGGCACATGCTTATTCAGAACCTCTCCATGACTACCTAATGCTCAAAGGACGAAAGAAAAAATCCTTGGCCTGAAAAGTGCAATCATACCTGGAATGGTGGCTGTGAGAGTTCTGGTAGTTACCTGTTGCATGAAAAGTTGCTGCAAGGTTAGTGGCTTAAAATAGCATATATTATTTTCTCACAGCAGCTGCAGGTCAGGAGCCCAGGCACAGCTCAGCTGCGTCCTGGAAGTCTCTTAGGTCTGCACTCAAGGTGGCAGCTAGCACTATGATCGTGTCTGATGCTTGATTAGCGATGGATCCACTCCAAGCGAACATGGCTAGCGTTATTTTAGGATCTATGTGTGCTGCTGAACTGAGGTCTTTGCTTTAACTACAGGATACTATCAGAAGCCATCCTCAATTCCAGGCCATTTTGCTTTTCCATAGAATATATGTACCATGACATCTTGTTGCATTAAAGTCAGCAAGGGAGACAGTCTTCTGGCATGATAAAAATTGCAATCATTTGTGATGTGAATATGTGCACCCCATAACCTTTGCTGTACAAGTTTTGTTAGAGTCAAGTCATAGGTCTATTCTTACTCAAGAGGGTCTGTGTGAGGGCATGACCACCAGGAGGTAGGGATCATGGGAGCCATCTTAGTTTCTGTCAGCTGCAGGTCCAAGATTGAATGCTGGTGGATGATTACCAGCTCCACTCTTTCTCTAGGCCCCTTTTCTGCATGTATACAATGGAGAAAAACAGTGATCTCCTTTCTCATGAAGTTGTTAAAAAGCTCAAATGGGATAAATTATTTTGTGAAGTATTCCATGTCCTCCACATCTTACCTACTTTAAGTCCCTCTTCTCAGAAGACTTGGCCAAATATGGTCATCTGTATGTGCTTCTCCTTTCTTATAACTGAAACTGATCAGCCCATTCACAGTTTATAGAGTACTATATACTCATGTCTCATTAGTGAAGCATTCATGATTCATATCTTATCCATCTGATACAATTTTAAATGACTTAAGAACAAGGGCCTTTTCTCTATAAGCAACAAATAACATTTATTGAATCTTAGGATGTGTCAGGCACTCTGGTTAGCATTTTATTGTTTGTAATTCTTCTAATCCCCACAACAACCCTTTTATGTAAGTCTTATTCTTCTTCACCTGTTGCAGATAAGTAACTGTGGGTCAGAGAAGCTAATTTGCCCAAGGTTATAAGCTAGTCAGCGATGTGTGACTCCAGGAATGAAATCACACATTTATTGTGTCATACTCTATCTCTTTTGTATGGCCTTGGAGCAGTGTGGTGTACAAAGCACTTGTTCATTTTAGGCTCTGACACATAGAAATAAATATGTACATTGAGAGAAGAAGACTTCGCTAGGAAAGTCTGGAAACATTTACTTTCCTACTAATATTCATGATGGGGAGATACATTGTGTCATTATTTGTGTGTTTATTTCTTTTCCTGGTAAAAAATCACCATGACTGCTAAATGGCTATATCTTGGGAAGCCTTTTGAGATCACAGTTTATGCTCTGAAGAGTTGTAATAAATGATGGCATATAGGGGCTCACTGTGAGCTGCTTCTCATTTCTCGTGGTTCTCATGGCCATGAGGACTGTATTCCCATCATGTCCATTCTGAACTCTACTGGATTCTTCTTTTAGAGCATTCTTCCTTCAATCTTTGGCCAATTCACCTACGTCACAGCACAAAGGCCATAAATTCCAGGGTCTCACAGTGTGGATTATCTGTGAGAATTCACATCCAGTTCTGGGGACAGGACCCTTGGGAAAACTAGGCATTGGGCCAGAAAGAGAGAGTAGCCAAATGTGGCCTGGTCACTTTTAACCTAAACCATGACCTTTATCAAAGTGGGGGACTAAACCATTCTGGAAATAGTAGATGTTTCACCAGATGTTCTTTGTACTCTGTCTTCTCCTCTGTTAAAGCCATGTCATGGCATTCCAATTCCAATTTTATTTTTTGCCATTTCAGAATGAGGCTGGGGCCGTCTGGTCTACCTTTTATGAAGAACAGTCAAACCTTGCCAAAGCTTATCCACTACAAGAAATTCAGAATCTCACAGTCAAACGTCAGTTGCAGGCTCTTCAGCACAGTGGGTCTTCAGCGCTTTCCGCAGACAAGAACAAACGGGTATGTTTGTGAATGTTTTAGTACTCATCCCAAACATTGAAATGTATGGGAGATATAAAACATTGTACCACCCATGGCTGCTTCCTTCATCTGCAAAGATAGTAATGCTGACATTAGCAGGATTTCTGTGCCTACGTAAGGTGACCATAAAAGTTATCTTTCTGTTGTTCTGCCAAAAACCCAATAAAATCAGTTTAAAGAGGGAAGATTTCTTTGAGCTCATGGTTCAGAAGTTTGCATTGGTGGCTACTTGGCTCCATTGCTTCTGGGCAGAACATTCTGGCAAGGAGAATGTGAAGGAGCAAAGAGGTTCACTTCTTGGTGGATAGGAGAGAAAAGAGAGGGAAAGAGCTAAAGGCCTGGGACAAAATATACTCTTCAAAGGCACATCCGCAGTGCCTAGTTCCTGCAGCTAGGTCTCCATCTCCTGCAGAGTCCACTTCCTCCAGTAGTGCCACCAACTGAGAGACAGTCTTTTAGCATGTGGCCTTTAGATGATCCAAAACATCACCCAAATAAGTTTTTTTGAGAGTGAAGGAAGACACTGGGCTCTGATCTGCACAGAGGTAAGCAGAAATATGGCATGGGTTCCTGTGATCTGCATCTATTAAGGCAGTCTAGAACTGCATTAAAGTGTTTCAGTTCTTGATAGCCAGATGCCCTGGTTGGCTAATGTGAACCTCGCCACCAACGGAGTGTTCAAATCTATCCCACCAATGTTTATCTAAAATGGCTCTTTAAATTTTTTTCTTAGTTTGTCCAAATTAAAGAAAGTCTATTTGAATTTCTGCTAAAGTACCATTCTTGGCCCAGCTGTCTAGCCCAGGAGCCAGTAAACTCCCTTTCTGTAAAGGAACAAATAATAAATATTTGAGGTTTTGCAGACCATGTTGCCTGTGTCACAGTAGTCAACTCTGCCATTGTAGTGGGAAGCCAGCCACAGCTAATGCATAAAGGAGTGAATGGGGCTGTGTTCCAATAAAATTTTTACAAAAACAGGCATAGGCAGGATTTTCTGCAGACAATAGTTTGCAGACCCCTGATAGAGCCTAGTGAAATATGTTTATTGGAAATACTTAGCTATTTAACATCAAATTCTGCCCTTTCAGCTATTTGTCTCCTGGAACTCTGTATGTCCCAATCCACATTTATAAAAATAAAAGTTTCTGATAAGGACAGAGATAAAGCCATATGGTATTTATTTATACAAGTTGATATTTATTGTTCTGCATTCTTTGGATCAAATGATCTCCTTAGCTATTAATTCACTTTATCTTATCCATTTTTTGGTTCTCCATAATTTTCTCAAGAACACCATGAGAAACTCTTCCCATTTGAATCTAGACAGCATAGTGTACACTGGATGGAGTCTGAACCTTCTATTTTGAAAAGATCCTCAGATAACTGTAATGTGCGTGAGGATTAAATGCTACACACTGAGCTGGGGAGATAGCTCAGTATAATAAGCGCTTGCCTGGCAAGCGCAGTGTCCTGAGTTCAATCTCCAGTACCGCAATAAAAATAAAAATAAACGCTACACACTAAATGATAATTGGATCTTGAAGTATCTGGGCAGAAGGGATACTCAAGGATGTATGGGTTTAATAGGGAGGAAGGAAAGAGATTGAAGAATGCAGGTAGAGAAAGACAACAGGCAGAATTTCATGCCAAGGAATTTAGGCTTATTCCTTGGGCTATGTGCTGTTGTGGAGTTCTAAGCCTGGTATTAATTTCATGTTTTAGGAGAGTGACTCTGTAGAAGAATGAAAGAATACTGGAGGGGCTTAGAGAGACAGCTCAGTGGCACAGTGCATGCCTGGCAAGTGCAAGGTCCTGAGTTTGATTCCTAGTACCAAAACAGAAGAAGGAGGAAGAGGAGGAGGAGGAGGAAGTGGAGGAGGAGAAGGAGGAAGAGGAGGAGGAGGAATAGTAGTAGTAGTAGTAGTAGTAGTAGTAGTAGGAGGAGGAGGAGGAGTAGAAGGAGACAGAGCTTTCAATTCACTGTTTCTTAAATCTGTGGAATAAACCCAGTTCCGCCCTCTCTTCCACTCTCTCACTCTCTTCTTGCTTTCCTTCCTTTTTCCTCTCCCCCTATTTTCTTCCCCTTTCTTTACAGATCAATACTTGATTAATCCATTACAGCCCATAACAGATCCAATACTTGGTTAATTTCATTGATCACATGCTTAGAGGTCATGGAATATCAAATTACTTTGTAATGTTTACAAACATTTATAGTATTCTCTCAATTCCTGTGCTTATCACAGAAGAGAAACAAACCTTTTGCTGACTTCTCCTCGTCCATGGACCACAGTATGAGTAGTGCTATTTTACACTGTTATCATCACTCCTTGTTACCTACTGCATGAAGTTTGAAGTCTTTGTTATGGCAGAGATGGTCCTGTCAATCTGCTCCCTGCTTACCTCTCCGTACTCGTCCTCTATTCCCCTAGTGAATATTATCATTCAGTTGTATACAACATCCCATCACCTCTTGAAAATACTTTGTCTTTTCCAACCTTCTCCCATGGTTGAGCTCTGCCCTCTACTTCCTTTCTTCACCTCACCAATTCCTACTTTTGTGAGACACAGCTCTGATGTTCTGTCCTCTGTGAAAGCATTCCCAACTCTCCTCCACCCGCAGAGGATGCTTCTGCATCACTTTTTAGTGACAGTTGATAGTATTCGTACATTTTGTGTATGTTTAGGTTAGAAACCTTCCCGGGGTTTTGGCAGATATGTTTAGTTCCGTTACTCTACACTTAATTATTATGCACTTATAAGGCTTTGTGCTAGTTCCTGGTGGAGAATCTTAAATCAGATGTCCCTTCCTCATGTATAGGAAGACACTTGGCAAAGAAGATGTAACAGCCGATTTTGAAGTACAAAAAAATTCAAATGACCAAAAGGATATTTTTATGTTAGCATTCTCTTTAGAATATTTGGTGTTTCTAATATTATTTATTATTATCATTTATTTGCAGTTGAACACAATTCTAAATACAATGAGCACCATCTATAGTACTGGAAAAGTTTGTAACCCGAATAATCCACAGGAGTGCTTACTGCTTGAACCAGGTAGACTTAACCTTCAGTGATGATTCTTACATTTTTACTTTTATTCTCTAAGTTTTAGGAACTTACTTTAGTTGATGACTTTGTGCTTTTTAGATGGATAGTTCAAAGGTGGTAGCATTCCAAACAGGTGTGTTTCAGCACATAGATGCTCTTTTAACTTCAAAATAACCCTTATTGTAAATTATATTAGACTGAAGTAATTTCAATTAGTAATGAAATTATTTCAGTAGTTTTTCTTTTAGACATATTGTACCTACAGCAAGGTTAGTGGATTTGATTGAATAACTTTATGTCAACCTTGTTTTTAATTCTTTAAGGTTTCTTTTACTTGCTTATAATTCTTATAAATGTGTGTTTATTTTCCCTTGGGTGCTGTGGAATAACAGGTTTGGATGACATAATGTCAAAGAGCACAGACTACAGTGAGAGGCTCTGGGCTTGGGAAGGTTGGAGGTCTGAGGTCGGCAAGCAGCTGAGGCCATTATATGAAGAATATGTGGCCCTGAAAAATGAGATGGCAAGAGCAAACAGTAAGTGTTTCAGTCTGTCGAGGTCCTGAGGTTCTGTACCAGAATGTGGAAGTATTTCTCATGCATGACTAAGCCTACTTTTTCCTATGAAGATGCCCTTAAATTAACAATCGCCTGCTGAAACAGCCAGGTTACCTGTCCCAGAAAGAAACTATGGGGGCGTAAGAAAGTCACACTGGAACTCTATAGTTTAGTGCTCAGGAATGAGATGCAGCTACAGGGTCATAAATAAATTATCCAGAAATTATGAATTATGAGTTGTCTAGAGAGGTCCTAGGCTCCCAAAAGTTCCTGAGGAATCTGGGAATTAAAAGGGGGACCCTATTTCTTCGACAGCATGAGAGACATAGACACTATCTTTTACCTTCACCCTCATCTGACCACAGCTCAGTCTCAGAAGTCCTTTGTACCCACCTCAAGGTGATGTCTCAGAAAGAAAAATCATATTATTTTAAGCTGGAAAGCCTTTATTATCTGCAATTGTAATTATAAGTCAAGTCTGGTAGTCATAAAAATCTTAACAGAGGAAGGAATTTCCATATCTCTTAGCTTATTCTTCTTAATAATGAGATAAAGTCATGAATTATGAATATTTTATGCTTTGGTGATTCACTGCTCCCTGGGGCTGAGTAAGGAAAAAAGTGGTTTTTTTTCCCACTTGCTGTTTTTAATTTCTCCTGCTGCTATTTAAACTTATATTCTCAAGCTGTAGGCAAGCTACAAATACTAGTTTATCATCAATTTAAAAAAATGCCAAGCATATCCTTCCATTCAAGTATTTATTTCTTCATTTTCCTGACTATCCATTGGCAATGTGATATAAAAATAAAAATGATTAAAACGCATTTGCCAATATTATTAGATCATGGCATAATGCAAGCTCGTATTTCTTGATGGTTAGATAGTCATAAAGCACATACAGATGTGCTGTGTATGCATACAGCTTGCAACAAACATGGGCCCATTGTAACAATGTCTAAGATAAACTGGACCTGTCGAAACACAAGGTCCTGAATAACAGGAGAACTAAAGATCCTTATAGACTTAATTGCATGCTTTAAAGGTAATGATGCAAACTGATATGTTGAGAGTAGATACACAGGCTTAAGAAACTAAGTGTGTGACTTCACCTTACCAGTTGTCTGACCTTGGAAAAGTGGTTTAGCTGCTCTAAGCATAGGCTGGTGCTAGGGATGTAGACTGGTTTGGTTAGAGAAAATAATATGGAGGTTTCTAATGAAATGAAAAACAGATCTATCATGTGACCCAGCAATTCTTTTCTGGGTCCATACATCTTCACCTTAAAATCTTCACCTCAAAAAATATGTACCCATATATTGATGCTCATTGTAACATTATGTATAATAACTAAGGTATGGAAACAGCTTATGTGTCCATTGAGGGAACAATGGATAAAGAAACCATGGACAATATCTCAGAATATTATCCAGCCATAAAAGGAGATTCTTGCCATAATATGGACAGAGCTAGAGGATATTATGCTAAGTTTAAAAAGTTTAATAAAGAGGGGCTGGGGAGATATCTCAGTGGAATAAGCACTTGCCTGGCAAGCGCAAGGACCTGAGTTCAATCCCCAGTTCTGCCAAAAAAAATTAGTAAAGAAAGAAAAATGCTGCATGATTCCACTTATACGTGGAATCTACAAGAAAGGGTCAAATATACAGAAACAGAGATGAAATTGTGGTTATGAAGGTGGTGTGGGAGGAAATGGGGAAATACAGGTCAAAGTGTACAAAATAGCAGACATGTGAGATAACAAAGTCTGAAAATCTCATGTACAACATGAAGGCAGTAGCTAATAATAGGTTACTGTATTCAAGGTGTTTGCTAAATGAATAAATGATAGCTACTTTTGCAGGGGTGGGCAGGTAATTATGTGACATGATACATATATCAACTTGTTTCATTATAATAAACATTTCACTATATTCTATATAGTCTGCAACATCATGGAATTTACTTATAATGTACAAAACAAGATTAATTTTAAAAACAAGTAGAAATGCAAGCTGTTAATCAGCACAGTGAGGGTTATAATGAGGATGATTTCATACAGTTTAGTGTACATGAAATAATACAGTTAAATTCTTGGTACGGAATAAGTGTTTAATAGAATAATCTAGAAGTATTATTCATTTAGATTTCTTCATGTCAATGTCTGTAAAGGCAATAAAATTGTGACAAACCATTAGATTTCTTTTAGCCTTCCAGCAAGATCATAAATTATACTATTTTGTCTCCTTTCCTTCTCTTATGCTCTCCTCTTTCTTCTTTTCAAAAACAGATTATGAGGACTATGGGGATTACTGGAGAGGAGATTATGAAGCAGAAGGAGTAGATGGCTATGACTACAGCCGCAACCAGTTGATTGAAGATGTGGAGCGTACCTTTGCTGAGGTAACCCCAGAACCGTAGGGCAGTGCACAGGAGGGAAGGATGATGGGCAAAAGCATTCTCGCTTGTTTGTAACATACTCCTTGGCCAACAGTCATAGAATTGTGTAATTTTGGAGATTGCAAAGATTTCTTAAGAAAATAGACAAGTCCCTACAGCTGATCAGACTTGCTCTGTGTTCTTCTCCTTTTAATCATCAACCAGTAATTGCCAAGCAAAAGGGTACAAGAAGGAAAGCATACAGGAAGGAATGGTATTTTAGGTTAAAAGAAGGAATGTTTTTTGTGAGCAACCTGGGGGTGGTATTGTCCTCATGTGTTAGCAGAGCCGTAGACTTGGCTTCCTTCCTCAGTACAATTCAGATGTGATTTAATTAGCCTTTGACTACAAAAGTTTTTATAAGGGATTTCTCCTGAGTGGAGGTATCTCAAGAACACTTCTCAGTGTGTACCTCGTCCCTCATTGTGACCTCTATATCGCCTCTTTATCCCAGCACCATCAAACTTCTGATGTGAAACAGATCCATCATGGCCATGGTTGGGCAGAACAATCAAAAATGGAAGTAATACAAACAACTTCCCCTAAAGGAAATGGGCAAAAGATTGACTAATTATACCATCAAAGAAATCTTACAAATGATCAATGCACAAGGAAGATGATATTAGGTGAATGCAAATTAAAACTGTGATGAAAATCCAGTATATAGCCACCAGAATGGTCATGGAAAGAAGATGAACAAAACCAAGTGCTTGGACATGTGAAGATGCTTGAGCCTTCATTCTCATTTTGCTAGCAAAAATATAAAATGGTGCCTGTTATGGTGCCACATATCTATCATCCCAGCTACTATGGAGGCTGAGGCAGGTGGATCACAAATTTGGTCCCACGTTATCTTAAAATTGAAAGAAAAAAACAATGTAAAAGGCTGAGGATGCAGCTCAGTGGTAGAAGATCCTTGAAGTTGAACCCCATTAGTGAAAGTAAAATGACACACTCATTTTGTCAAATAGTTTGAAAATTTCTTAAAAAGTTAAATACACACTTAAACCATACAACTCAGCTATTGCACACTTAGATACTTACAGGGGATAAATGAAAGCATATACCCAAAGAAAGACATATGCACAAATGTTCATGGCAGCATTATTCATAATAGCACTAAACTGGAACAACCTAGGATCCTTCAGTTGATGAATGGATAAACGAACTCTGATATATTCATACAGCAGAATACTACTCAGTAATAAAATGGAATGGACTACTGATGCTTGCTGCAATATGGGTGGTCCTAGAAAACATTCTAAGAAAGTCAGACACAAAAAGATCACATATATAATTCCATTTACATGAAATGTCCAAAAGGGGCAAAAATATAGAGACAGAAATCAGTTCAGGAATTACCTGGGACTGGAGGTGACTGTGGCATTGGCCGAAAATAGTTATACGGAAATTTTGGAGAAATGGAAATGTAGTAAAACTGGATGATGGGGGGCCTGGCCCTAGCTCAGGCCTTTAAGTGGCTGCTTCCACAAAGCTGTCAGCCTCAGGTTGCTGGAGTTCGAAACTCACACCTCTCCCGCTGGCCAAAAGTGCCCTGAAGGCATTTGAGGAACCAAAAAAAAAAAAAAAATTCAAAAAACAAAAAACTGGATGATGGTGATAGTTTGCCAGCAACTTTAATTAATGAATTTTTATTTATTTATTTATTTATTTATTTTTCTTTTTCTTAGCGGAACTGAGGATTGAACTCAGGCCCTTGTGCTTGCCATGCAAGTGCTTATTCTACTGAGCTATCTCTCTGGCCCCAGAAACTTTAATTTATGAAAAAATTATGAAACTGTATACTTAAAGATGAGTGAATTTCATGATATGTAAATTATACTTCAATTTAAAAACAAAACAAGTAGCATCTTAAAAATGTTGTTTTGGATGTTCTTTTTCATTTGGGGCTTGTAGTCCTCCAGATGTTTTTATTGTTTTATATAGTAGCATTAGTCATCATCCATATCTGTGGAGAATGGTTTTTAAATTCTCCAGAATACTTGAGAGGAGAAGAAGTAATTGAAGGAAATTCCACTTGTATGAAGAAGTTCTTATGTCTACTGTTGGGGATTGGAAATTGGAGTTGGCTACTCTTGGTCTTAAACTTTCTTCCTGGGCTTTTAGATTAAACCATTGTATGAGCATCTTCATGCCTACGTGAGGGCAAAGTTGATGGATGCTTACCCTTCTCGTATCAGTCCAGTGGGATGCCTCCCTGCTCATTTGCTTGGTAAGAAACCCCCAGAATCCTGTGTGTTCTTTGTCATCTCAGTTATTTCCATGAATAAAATTTTCTTTTGAAGTGAAGCCAATCATAGAATTTTTGAAAACTCTCTAAGTGAAGGTAATAACACTATATAAATCACAATTTGCATGCACTTTCTTCAGCAAAGACTGCAGTTTCAATCATTCTCTAATAGATTACTATTTTTATACAAAGAGCTATTATATTGGCTACAATCCAAGAATAATGGGGGCATTTAAGATAGCTACAGAGAGAATTCCAAGTCAAAATGAAGGTGAAAATGAGCAAAATAGTATTTAGCATTCAAAGTGGTTGACTAAGGACTTGAAGTAGAATTTAGGATTGTAGCATCATAGACTCAAAGGAAAGAAACTTGGTGTGATGGAGGTTCTCAGGTGTGAATGGAAGTCTTTCTAGAATTAAGGCTTGGCCTGCACGAAAGCTTCAAGTGTTCAACCTAGACTGAGCCAGCAAGCCTTGCTGGAAAGTATTTGGGGAGGAGTTACATAAGTAATGAGTGAAAGAGGAGGCCCTCCTGTCCCACTCCCGCAGCCAAGGTCAAGGCCAAGGCCAAATGCAATATAAATGTTTGAAAATTTCATGCCACATATTGTATCTCTTCTATAGCCAAACAAGGTTTCTAGTAGATAATTCTTTACAGTCAGACCTCATCTGTATTAGCAGAAGCGAATATAGGCAAAGGAACAATGACTTTTAATCCTAAAGAAATATAGAAATCCTCTCTACATATCCTTGGAAGACGTTATTCAGTAATTCAGATTCTTCCCAATCATGCCTATAGTGATACGGTTGTTTCTTCCCTCTAAGATAGACTAATCTAGCACTCTATGGCACCAATACAAAGAAGGTGTAAGATATAGCACAGTACCTGCCACAGGGTATGTACTCAATATATTTTAGTGGTTATTGTAGTTATCAGTGCATGCGTACTGTTTTTTTCAAGTTAAATATCCCACATAATTTGAACAATTCCTTAAAATTTCACTTTTCTAATTTTTCTCTGTTGCATGAGCTACACTTTGTCTAGTCCTTCTGCAGTTGTTGTCTCAGAACTGAATACCTACTCTAGATGAAGTTTGACCAACAAAGGGGAGAAAGTGGTACCACATCTGCCTTTGTTCTAGACACTAGGATTCTATCAGTTTAGCTGAAGATCATGTTTGTGTTTTCAATGCCATGTCATTCGGTCTACTGGGTCATTTTTAGTCTTTAGCTGTGGACTATGCTTCATATATTTTTATGATGGGTGAGGTTTTCTTTAAAATTTAAGTGTAGGTCTTCCCATTTTATCTTTTAAAATTAATTCACAGGAATACACTCATGTAGCTATGTTGTCCCATTTCCTTGGTGCAAGAATTATGCTATTGCTATTATGTTGACATTTTCTAGACTCATCTTTCCTTTTTAGGTCTGATCTTGTAATTCAACTTCATACTGTTGGAAATGCTTGGAAAATTGCCTGGTTAAATGTATTACCATAGCAATAAAGTGAACTTAGTTGCTAACTAGTGGAAATGTTTTTTGTTTGCTTTGCAGTTCTGGGAATTGAACCTAAGGTCTTCTCATTAAACTACATCCCCAGATCTTTTTAGTTTTTGAACTTTGGGATAGAGTTTCACTGAGTTACTAAACTTTTCAGTCTGAGCTTGTACTTGGTATGTTCTTCTGCTTTTCAGGGTGCTGAGATTATAAGTGTGTACCACCATGCCTGCCTATTTAGTAGATATCTTTGAATTATAACATTAAGTAATTTCAGTAATAGCTTAATACATAGTATTTTGGCCCATGAATGGAAATTAATAAGAATTAATCTTTATAGTAGCTATGATATTCCATATGCTAAATAAATTGTGCCCTTGAATAAATGATTCAAGGTAGAAGAATTTAGGTTTATTTCCTAACAAGTTTTGCATGATCAGATAAACTGTCACTATTTTAATCTTTTAGAGGATATAGAAGAAGGAAATGCTGGCAATTTAAAAAAAGAGGAGGCAAAAAGAGTAGAAATGTAGCAAAAGGGAAACAGAAATTCAATTGTTTAGAAATACTGTACAGTTTGTGAACTGTATCAAGTCAGGTCTCCATTTTTGTTGCTTTGTCATTATATTAATATATTCTTTTTTAATATAGGTGATATGTGGGGTAGATTTTGGACAAATCTATACTCCTTGGCAATTCCTTTTCGACAGAAACCAAACATAGATGTTACTGAAGCAATGGTGAGCCAGGTAGGAAAAAGAGGCCTTAAAAATTCTAAATTTTAAATTTCATTTTTATGCCATCCTTTTCTTCTTATCTATTGTATATGAAACTGTACAAATTAAAACTTCTAGATAATTTACATTTATTTATTTTTTATTTCTTTTTTTCCCCATAATTTTATTGAGAAACAAATAGCAATGAGACAGTTTCAAACCAAATTGGTAGGACAGTTTCAATAATTAACACATTGCATACATTCTTCTTAGTGGTTAATTGCTGTACAAGATGCGGACATGATTTCCTATTTACAAACACTATTAGAACAAATCCCTCTATTCATTAAGAGAATGTAACTATATATCTATCCTAACCACTTTGAATACAGAGATACAAAATGGACATTCATCCCTTTTTTTTGTTAAGTTCCATTATTTGAATATTATAGGTGTGTTAACTCAGCAAAATATTCTAAAAGAGTCCAGTAGTCCATAATAGTATTGGGTTTTCCGTTTCACTGGCAAAGTCAGAAATTGTTGACCTGAGTCCCCTACAGCTCAACATAACAGCATGGCTTTACTTCTCATACTTCGTTTTTATACTTTTCTGCTGGATGGTTAAGACCAAGATAAAGCAGGACCTATGCAACAAGAGTTGTAGCTTTTGGGTCTGATAAGGTCAGTGAAATCCCCTCAGGATTTATCCTGAGATCCTGTACCTCAGATTGTAGAACCTTTGTCAGTGTCGGCCATGTGGATGAGTCACGGCCATTGCTTGGCCAATGTGCTCTCTGTGAAAGCCTGAGAGAGTGTCTTCTCCCCATGTGACTCTCCTTAGGCACACTCTACATCATCGATCACTTTCCTCTTTGGCCCCATAATCTTCTTATGCATTTATATTATTTTGGAAAAGTAATGCACAATGTCAGTGACTTCATGTATCTTAAATGATAAGTACGGTATTGATTCTATTGAGAGGTTTTAAAAATAGAAATCAGAGTTTTCCCTTAAGCAATAAGATGTGGAGTTTGCAACTGGTTTTTAGTACACTTTTCAAAGTTAGCCATTTCTAAATAATCATTCAATGAATAGTAAAAAACCAAGAATGCCATTAGAAGATTTTTTTATATTAAAAATCACTATTAAAAATGTTATAAGCATATTTTAAATCAACCCTTTCTTGTTTGTCATCTTGATATAATTATTTAAATTCTATGGGTTCCTTTCCACTGATCAAATCATGTTAAAATTTTAATTATGTATATGCTTTTACTTACTTAAATTTTACATTTCTGTGAAGAATTAACAATCATATTCTTATTTGCCTTATAAAATTTCTTCAGAAGGTCATACTGTAGTGATGAGCATTTTCTCATCAATAGTTTTAAATCTCCAGCAATGTAGTGAACATTTCCACATATACTCCTGTGGAAAGTCCATAGCAGAATAAAGTCTTGAATTGATAAGGTGCTCTAAGTCTTGCAGCTGTTCTTTCAGCATTGTGCAAAGCTATCAAAAGATCATAGTTTTGGTTTAAAAGTAGATGCACAGAGTAATGAAACAGTAGAAATCTTAGAAGTAAACCCACATATCTACATTCAACTGATTTTTGACAAAAGTGCTAAGAGCATGCATTGGAAAAGGCAGTTTTTCCAATAAATGGTTCTGCAAAAGTAGACATTCACAAGTGGAGTAATGAAGCTGGACATCTCTCTCACCAGTTCCAAATATCAACTCAAAGTAGATTAAAGTCTTAAATGTGAGACTCAAAACTTTGAAGTTACTAGGATAGAGCATAGGAAAAATGCTTCAGGACATTAGAATAAACAAAGATATTTGGACAAGAGCCCAAGAGTACAGGCAAAAAAGCAAAATAACGGAAAAATAGCATTACTTCAGACTAAAAAGCTTTTGTATAGCAAAGGAAATAACAATCAAGAGGCAGCCCAAATAATGAGAATATTTGGGAACTATACATCTGACAATGGGTTAATATCCAGAATATATAGGGAACTCCAAAAAATCAAAAGCAAAAAACAAAGCAAGACAGAACAAAACAACATAAAAAGCTGCTAAAATAACCTAATTAAAATGGGCAATAGATCGTTAAGACATTTCTTAAAAGAAGATGTACACATGGGAAACAAGCATCAACATCACTAGTCATCTGTACAGTGTACTTCAATAAGAATGACTAGTATAAAAGAATCCCAAAGACCACAAAGATACCAAGTTCTGGTGAGGATGTGGAGCACAGTGCACCCTTGCACACTGCTACTGAGAATGAAAATTAGTAGCGTCACTTCAGAAACATTATGATGCTCCTTTAAAAATTAGAAATAGCAGCTACCATGGGATGCAGCGATCTCACTATTGGGTATATACTCAAAGAATAAAATAAGTATGTTGAAGAGACATGTGCATTTCCTTGCTTATAGCAGCACAATTCATAAAATCCAAAAATGGAAACAATCTAAATTTCCACCAACTGATGGCTATATAACGAAAACGTGGCACATAAACACAGTGGAATACTATTAATCCATAAAAGGAATGCTTTTGTGGCATTTGCAACAACACAGACTGAATTGGATGTCATTATATTAAGAGAAATAAGTCAGGCACAGAAAGACAAGTACTATATGTGCTCCCTCATATGTAAAAGCTAAAACAGTTGACCTCTTAGGAACTGAGACTAGAATTGTGGTTATCAAAGGCTGGAGAATTATGAGAGAAGGGATTATTGGGAACTAAGTTATAGTTACATAGGAGTAAGAAGTTCTGGTGTGCTATTGCATAGCAGCCTGACGGTAGATAATAATAATATACTGTATACATAAAAATATGAAAAAATGTTGAATATTTTCACCATAACAAAATGTTAAGTGTTTGAGGAGATAGATATGTTTACCCTGATGTGAACATTACATAGAAATAGGTATATGTTTTATGTGTCAGTTAAAGACTAATTTAAATTAAGAGAAAGAATGTCATACTCATTGATACAACTACCTAACATTAAATTTTTAAAGATTAATGATAAGGAAATCTCATAGTTTCAATTTCTACTTTTTATTCCCATAGTTAACATAGAAGATGAAATAAAATTGACTGATATTCAAGTTTTCTTTGTTACTAACAATGATTCATGAATTATCTACCAATTACCAAAACTTAGTTTGCCTTATGTAGACCTTATTTTGTAAGCCAGCTCAACTGTGACATTAGTTTCAAGAAGATATTGTGAGGTGGCAGGTACCAATGGCCAAAATTGTCTGAAATTTTAGACTTCATACACATCATGAAGCCAAGGGCCAACTTTCCATGGTCTACATCTGAGCCTTTTAAATTCCAAAAGCCTATGCTCTTGTGTCTACTTTATTGTTTGTGTCTTCTACCATACCTAATATATGGCCTTGATCCTTGGAGGAGCTGAAGCAATGATTTTTGGTTTGAGTTGAATGGAATTTAGCAAAAAGGTCACCATGTTTTATGTTTTCACTTAGAATATAAATAATGAAAACCAAAATTATCACACATAATCTCACCAGTCCACTGTTAATATTTTCATGCGCTGTATTTCCTCATTAAGATGAATACCATGTGAATGGTCTGTATGCTTTACTTTTTCATTTACTGTTACTCTGTATTTTATAATACCAATGAAAATTATTTAAATATAATTTATTTATTTTTT
>NW_004524645.1:8207094-8231494 GCF_000260255.1 Octodon degus | reverse complement strand
GGCGCAGGGTAGCAGGAAACTCTCTGCACACTCACCGGACCTGGGCTAGGACTGGGTCTTAAATATAATTTATACAGCTGCACAATTTCCATTCTCCAAGAAGATCATGATTTATTTAAACATTCTGGTGGTTGTTTCTAGTTTTTTCTATTGAAAATCAGACTCAATGTAATTCTTCATCCTAGTTTCTGATAATTTCCTACATTAGTTCCCTAGAGACAGGATTACTGGGACAAAGAGTGTAAGTGTTTAAAAAGCTGTCCATACATGTTGTCAGGTTGCTGTTTGGAAAGATTACGCCAATGTGTACATCCAACAGAAAGAATGATGTTATTTTAATGCTATAATTAAATACTGTTCTTTCCCCCCACCAGTCCTGGGATGCTGACAGGATATTCAAGGAGGCTGAGAAGTTCTTTGTGTCTGTTGGTCTTCCTCATATGACTCAAGGATTCTGGCAAAACTCCATGCTAACTGAGCCAGGAGATGGCAGGAAAGTGGTCTGCCATCCCACAGCTTGGGACCTGGGGAAGAATGACTTCAGGTAATTGAGCTGATACTTACAGTGCAGATACTATGAGCGACAGGGGAAACCAGGCAGTCCTTTTCTGCTTCTCTGAGAACAAAAAGGATGAATTAACTCTACTTGAACTGAGGCTGGGGGTCCATGAAAGCACATCTGAGTTTTTTCCGGGGATAGATCACCAGAAAGCCATAACTCGAAACTTCAGACAACTTACCTCACTGTGAAATATTGTCATACCCATTAAAGTTGTATGATCATGAGATGTTGGTGTCCTCATTATGTAAGTTTTGGTGCTGAGAATTATGGAACATGGAGTGACCCAGACACTAGTCCCCTCTCTGTTTCTTTCTTGTGAGTGAAATGGCATAGGTAATTTCAAAACTGGGGTAATGGCAGAAAGTGGTACATACCATAAGGAAGACAGAGAATCGTTTATGGCATACTGGGAGAAAACTGACCACACCTGGAATAGCAGATAGCATCAGACAGGGATTTGTGCATGGCACTGTAATTTGGCTTAACATATGAGAAGGTTCTGGACAGGCAACTGGGAGGACACCAAGCTGGAAGGATAGCAAGATCAGATGTAGAGAAGCAAGATGTGGAGGATACACTGGAGTCAGCAAGTTAAATTAGAAAAACAAATATGTGAAGCAAAGTCCGTGTGATGTGGCAGAATAAGAAAAAAACTTTGGAATCTTAGATGTGTCATTTAACGACTAGGCAACCTTGGACAAAATATTTAACTTTTTAGGGTTTCAGTTTCTTTCTCTATGAAGCACTGCCATAAGTCCCAGGAAGCAGTTGTCTGTAAGTGTCTCAGGCTGGGTTTCATAGATTGGAATGGAGATTTTTGGATAAGGGCTTTGTGCATGGCATGGAGAGCTCTCCCAAAAAGTGGAGTGAGGGAAACAAGCTGGGACAGGGAAAGGAAGTAGATAAGGATATGGTGTTTGCTGGAGACATGGCCTCAGCCTGACCCCATGAACCTCTGGAACCGGTTTGAACCAGAGTTGGTTACACCTGAAGATAATGGGGCTGGCCTTTTATGATTTCTATTAGTCATTGGTTATGGACTTCCCAAAGTATGGAGAGACAACCTTCTGGCTGAGGTACTTCCCATTTGGCCAAAGTATTGGGGAAAAAAAGCATCTGTTAGCTCTATTAGCTATGACTTGGGTAGCGGTAGTTGGGGGTGCTGGACCTGCCTGATAAAGGAGATCTGGGTAGGGCTCACAGCACCCATGCAGTAGGGACTGGTAGTCTGTTTGTGCACAGAACCAGAGGTGGAAAAGAGTGTAGTCTTTGAAAGTCTATTGCATGTACTCAAACTCACAGAAGCATCCATAGACAATGCATAAATAAATGGGTGAGGCTGTGTTCCAATTAAACTTCATTTATAAAAACAGGCAGCAGTCCATAGCTTACTAACCCCAGTACTACCAGTACTGCAAACAGGCTTAAGAATGGGATATATGGGATATATATATTGTTTTTTCAATGCACAGACTCTTATATACAGCAAGTAGTAAATGTGTAATGGTTTTTTAGTGGCTTCAAAAAGTAACAAAGAAATCAAGTTAGAAAAGCAAGTTCATGTCACATTAGGGTGTATATAGGAAGCTGAGTCTATTTTTAAAAAGTAAAGTGTCCTTAAAGTATATTTATAGGGAGTTACATAATTAGAGTACTAGGAAAGTTAACTGGACAATCCACTGATGCATGACCTGTGTACTCACCCCCCTGAAAATGTTTATGCCAAGTTGCAGAACCACCTAGTTGGCAAATGCAGTACTTATTTCACTGGGACACAGAAGCAGTAGACAATATTTACCAATTTTCATTCAAATGTCCTTTTCGTTGGTTTCTGCACTGTCACCCTCTTACAGACTCCTTTGACCTCTCTGATTGCACTTTCTCCATTTTCCATTGCCCAACACTCAGGTACTAGGACCTCCTAAAGCTTTGTTTTTGGCCCTCTTTCTTGCCATTCTATTTGTGTTTTATGGACTATCAGAGCCACTCCTTAACTCACCTGCTAATGACCCCCAATTCTCAATTTCAAGCCCCTTGTACTATTTCCCTATTCTGGCTCTTTTGAATTATTTGTAGTGTCCACAAAAATCTTATTTTTTCTCAAGCCTTTATCATTGAGGGCTTCCAGGAATGACAGGAATCCTGCCGCCTACCTGGCAAACTCCTGCACATCAGTCAAGGTCCAGATTGCACATTGCATCCTCAGTTATGCCCTGTTAATGCTTCTATTCACTCATTGTTATGCCCCTGGCCATGGTCATTTATAGAGTATCTGCTTCCAAGTTTCTATAGCAGAGAATCCTGCTTACTTCTTTTGCTATTAGTATGAGCAAGAGAGTAGAATTCAGCCTTGTCCATCACTTTCTATTGAGTAATAGTACATAAGGACAGAAGAGGGAGATATTCAAGATTCTATGGTGAGTTCAAGTTACGGAAAGGTAATTCATGCTACCAAAACTCCATACCACTGTATTATCATGATTAGAAGTGACTCAATGAGATTCATTTTAGTCTTGCCTTTTTTGTGCAGAATCAAGATGTGCACAAAGGTGACAATGGACCACTTCTTGACAGCCCACCATGAGATGGGACACATCCAGTATGACATGGCATATGCCATTCAACCTTTCCTGCTAAGAAATGGAGCTAATGAAGGATTTCATGAAGCTGTGGGGGAAATCATGTCACTTTCTGCAGCTACACCTGAGCATCTGAAGTCCATTGGTCTCCTGCCACCAGATTTTCGTGAAGACAATGGTACACTTTTTTTTCATGGCTTTGGGTATTTATTTGTATGGTGTCGAAGAAAGTACATATTCACAGATGTATGAAATATTTAATTTTCGCCACATCAGATAGAAGATATTTATGAGTAACTAGGAATTGCTACTGGCAAAAACCACTTTGGAAGTATATATCAGAACATGCCAATTTGTGGTTTTGTACTTTTGAGCAAGCAATAAGAGAGGGAACTAAATGAATAGTTTTGAGACTCTAATAAATACCAAATGGAAGCTTGGTTGATTCTTTTGAAGATGATAAAACAGTCCCAGAGAGCTGAAATGTCTTGTCCACAATCATCCAACTAATTTGTGTTAGATTGCTGAGTAGGTGTTTTTGGTTTTCAGGAAAAACTTCGCCAAATATTAGAGCTAGCACAGATTCTAAACAGTGTTTTATGAAGGAGGAAATTAGAAAAGAGATAGAAAGCAGCTTAACATCAGAAGACACCATAAGGGAGGATAGGATGAGGGAGGGGAGTAAAACTGATCAAGATGGGATATGTGATGGGTTTTCTCTGCCTTAGTAAAAATTCTGATAAGCTGTTATGGAGGCAGGCCAACACAGCATCGAGCACAGGAGGTCATGTGCTATGATCCACCTTCCTCCTCCCTGGTCAGATCACAACTTCCTACTTCCCTTTCACAATATCCTATTTCTTTGTTCCTGCCATCCTGCCCAGTCACTATCTGCCACCTCATACAGACTGCCGCCCCTAAGCCCCATCTCCATCCTGGCCCTATATTGCCTTTGTTTCCCAGGCCAGGCCCTCAGCAGCTCCACATCTCCTGTTCTGTGGTCTTCACTGCTCTCACAATAAAGACCTTTTTACTTTTTATTTTTCTTTCTTATCATTATGCACCATTTAAACTTAACAATATGTATATGTACCAACTCCCTAGGAGGAATATAATTATTGTTATAGACAGCAAATGCATACTAATTAAAAAGCAACAGCAGACCCAGAACTAAAGCACTAATTTAAAGCCTTTCCCATTGAAAAGCAAAGTACAGCTTAAAATTTGGGAGTTCTTAAAAAATAGCGGAAGTCATATCAAAATTGCAAGGGACTGAGATATTTTGATCAATTCATGGAAGCACATATTTCCTCTGTAGCATCACTTCAGATTCCTGATATCCTTCAACTTCGTTCCCTAAGGGAGTCTGCTTTGTCTTGGATGGCTTGGTTGACGGAACAAAACAAATGTTTCAGAGATTTAGATTCTTCAGTGAAGATGTAATTTTGATTTTCAGTGAAATCACAAATTAGATTTTTTTTCTTGCAAAAGAAGGACAATTAAAGCCTAATATTCTCTCCTCTTTCACATATTGATCTCCCTTATTCTAGCTATTTGCAATTTAATGATCGGTTACACTGGCTGAAGTATTTGCTCAATGAGTTCAAGGTTACGAACATCATCATTGTGTGGGCTATTCATTTTGCCTCCATCTCTGGCTCCAGACTCTTGGTGATCTCATGGTGACCTGAGAGTAGGCCAGTGTAAAGCCACCAGCAAGTCTGAAGTAGTTACTGTAAGCACAGACCTGGTGGACTATAGATTAGTAGTAGAGTCTTTCCAGGAAGAGAGCAACAAAGGAAAGAGAGTTAGTGGCAAACACATCTACTTCTTAATTTTAATATATCATTCATTCAAATGAATGAACACTAATTTCTTTTATCAATAGTAATATTTCTTGATAGTTGACAAATATGATGGACTCACGGTATTTCTTAAGATAATCTTAGACACAATTAAACCACAGGTGTGAAAATCTCTTGTTCCTTTCTTTGCCCCTGATTGATGAATCATGTTAAACAAATTCCTTCTTTTCTTCCTTCCTCCCTCCCTCCCTCCCTCCCTCCCTCCCTCCCTTCTTTCCTCCCACCTTTTTCTTTTCTCTCTACACATATTGAGCCCATACTATGGTACATGACATTTTGACAGACACTATGGATTCAGTGATATACAGAAGGAATAACATTCTCCTGTTGACATTTCAGTGACAGCTTGTTTTGTATAGTAGAGGAGAACTTTACTGCCTTTGTTGTCATTAATAAAGGAAGACAGAATTACATGACTTGTGAAAGCATTTAAAATTCACAGTATGGAAGATAGTGCAATGAAAGTACATTTCACTTTTGGTTACCCACTGAATGGTATCCTCTAGGAAGGCTTATTTATATATTTATATTAAATTTATTTTTAGCTGGCACATAAAAATACAAAATTTCACATTAATAGGACCACATATGATGTCTCAATACATTATGCACTGTGTAATGTTAAAACCTTCCAAATTCTTCTCTTCTGGCTTCTTATTTTTTTCAGTGCTGATCATAGAACCCAGGACTCCATGCTTGCTGGGCCCGTGCTCTACCCATGACTCCACCCTGCTCTTCTAGCTTTGTGAAGTGTCAATACATACTGCTATCTATAGTCAACCTACTGTGCAATAGTACAATATTTTTTTTATTTCTCCCACCCCTGTTTTACTGGCTTGTCACCACATCTGTTTAATATTTGTGTATTTACCAAGGACTCACAGAAGGCATTATGTAGCAGACACTGGACTAGGTAGACAGTTTTGAATGGCACATTAACAATCACTGGCCTTGTGGAGCTTTCAAGAATAAACAGTATGCCTGGAAAGGAGATGACATAGTCCCAGTGAACTCTGATAAGGGATGTTTAACCAAGGCAATTGAAACCAACTAAAAATAGGGTTAGGGTTAACTTTCAGGACTATTCTGTTCCTGGACTTCACCCTATTCCAAATCCTTAAATGATAAAACGAATATGTATCTATCAACATGTCCATTGTCAATATTTCTCATATTATACTCCTTACAGTAAGTATATATTGATATTATGAAAATTCTTTTTATCATAAAATATCTACTGTCATTTTCATCTTCATATTTGTCCTTTCTCATTTCACTTTTAGAAACAGAAATAAACTTCTTACTCAAACAAGCACTCACGATTGTTGGAACTCTGCCCTTCACTTACATGTTAGAGAAGTGGAGGTGGATGGTCTTCAGGGGTGAAATTCCCAAAGAGCAGTGGATGAAAAAGTGGTGGGAGATGAAGTAAGTCAATGAAAATGCAATCAGTAGAACATTTTCTCGTGGAATTGCTGTTTACTTAAAAGCATTTGACTGGCCTGTACACACACACACACACACACACACACACACACACACACACGCACGCATAGGTGCATGTGCTTAACTGCCTCCTTTTAATACTTTCAGTTTCCACTTGGGTGCCATCTCTGCAAATAAAATTTCCTTTGCACTGCCCTTTATCTTGAGTCAGGTGAGACAATTTGATGCTCTAGCATAGAGACTGAGTCACTCATTAAACTATGATATTATTTAGGAGATGATCAATTTACTTATTTTTCTAAGTAAAAATGATGACCTCACATTTTGGGCAAAGAACTGGGGGTCAAACCATCATTTCAGGTGTAGTCCTGAAACTTTTAGTCAAATAAAAGGCATGATTTGGAAGATGAAAGCACTGCAATGTGTGATGCCAAGAAAGGCTACAGGCTCAATGATTGTCCAAGGGGCAATCCAAAGCCCCTACATTTTCCTCTAGAAAGTTTAGTGTTTTTTTATGGCACTGATTTAAATGCATAGATGTGGAGTCAAATGTTATACATGAGATTATCACTTCAAAATGGAAAAATAGGAAAAACAGAAAAAAGTGAAAAGCTCTGACTTATACGTGATGGAGAAAATATTTTCTCTCACTCGCTCACTCTCTTATGAACAGACTTCCAAGTTGAGTCCTGAGAAAGGTATGGAAATTAACCAGGTGGGTATGGAAGGGAAGAGGCTTCCAGGCTAGATGGAAGCTGGTGTAGTTAGGCAATTACTAGTGACCCATTTGAATAGTGGCAGCACTACATTGCATGTCACTGCATCCTAGTGGCCCTGCACAATGCCAGGAACATGCAGACGTGAAACAAATGGAGTTTGGAAGCATAATTATGAGGAGAGCAAGAGTGAGAGAAAGCGAGAGAGTGAGGGAGTGATAGAAAATATTTTCTCCATCACGTATAAGTCAGAGCTTTTCACTTTTTTTCTGTTTTTTCTATTTTTCCATTTTGAAGTGATGATCTCATGTATAACATTTGACTCCACACCTACACATTTAAACCAGTGCCATGAAAACACTAAATTTTCTGGAGGAAACTGTAAGTAGAAATTTTAAAGATCTAGGGGTAGATAGAGAGTTCATGAACAAGAACCAAACTGCACAGGAAATACTTTAAAGAATCAACAAGTGGGATCTCATCTTTTTGAAAAGTTTTTGTACTTCAAAGCAAATCTCCAACAGAGTAAAGAGAAGACCCACAAACTGGAAAAAAATGATAGCCAACTGTGTCTCAGAGAAAGACCTTCTATCTAGGAAATATAAAGAATTGAACATCCTGTCTGGTTAAGGTTAGCCATCAGCTGCTAGGTAACCCAGTGTCGTGTGTTACTAACTTCACAAAACTGTAAATAAAGGACAGTTTTTTTGTGAAAAAAAGGGAAGGAAAAATATATATGTATACAAGGAGAGTTAGGATAGATATACAGCTACTTTCGATTAGTTCACTGAGAATAAAAGTTTGCACTAATATTGTTTAGACAAGATATCGTACCTACATTTTGTCCTCTGAATAACTACTACAAAGACAACAATATGCAATGTATTAATTATTATAAACGTCTTACTAACCTGTTTTAAAACTGTTTCATTGCTATTTTATTTTTTTCTCATTAAAATAAATAATAATTTAAAAATAAAAAAGAATGAAAAAAATCAGGCCCCCCAAATTCAAAGACACAATCCAAAAATGGGCATCTGAGATGAATATACACTTCTCAGATGAATAAGTACAAATGGAGCGTAAGTATATGAAAAAAAGGTCAAGATCACTGGTCATCTGAGAAATGCAAATGAAAACAACACTGAGATTCCATATCACCCCAGAAAGAATGACTAACATCAAGAAGTCAGCCAATAACAAATGCTGCAGAGGCCGTGGGGAGAAAACAAAACCTTCTGCACTGTTGGTGAGCATGTAAACTGGTACAAACACTATCGAAATCAGTATGGATATTCCTTCAAATCTAGGATTGGAGATCCCACTCAAGCCAGCTATTCCCCTCCTGGGTATTTTTCCAGAATAAATGAAAACATCATATCACAACGATATGAGTGCTCCCATATTTATAGCAGCACAATTTGTCATAGCTAAATCCTGGAAACAATTCAGATGCCCATCAACTGAAGAATGGATAATAAAGATGGAGTATTTTTACACAATGGAGTATTATTCAGCTATGAAACAGGATAAATTTGACTTTTTTGTTAGTAAATGGATGCAACTAGAGAACATACTTTTAAGTGAAATCAGACCTACATGTGCAAACATCATATTGTCTCCTTAGTGTGAGAATCTGAAAGAGAAGAATATGAAAGGTACAATAAATACTGGGAAAAGGATATCAATTCATTAAAATGAAAGAGTTACTGAGTTGAGAAGAAGGACAGGAGAGGGAGTGGGGGAAAGGGATTTATGTATCTATATCTATATCTGTATCTATATCTATATCTATCTATCTATATGCAAGATGGTGGTTTGGACAACTGTACTGTGCATTTGTACTGGACTGTGGAAAGGATCAGATAATAATTTAATTTGTCTCCTTTTTCAACTGATTGTACTTTTTCTCTTCATAATTTCTTACACTTTTCTTTCTTTTTCTTCTTCCAATTTTACATGCATATATCTGGCAATATGAATAACTGCTTGGAAGATAACACTAAGTGTTACAGCAAATACTGTGAAATTTACACTATTCTGTTAAGGGAAATTCTATATCACTTGTGATTCTTTCTGATTTACTTTTAAGTTGTACTCACTTTAAAAAAGAAAAAAAGGGCCAGGGAGAATGCTCAGTAGAATAAGCACTTCCCTGGCAAGCACAAAGGCCTGAGTTCAATCCCCGGTAAAAAAAAAAAAAAAAGCAGTGCCATTCTTCCTCTAAGATTTTTCTGTGTTACTATAAATATTGCTTGAGAGCAAGGAAGGAGGCGCGTGCCCTTTTTTAGAGCTTGAGTATTGCTGCTCCTGTCTACACTGACCACACAATGATAGAGGAAAATGTATTTGTTTAAAATATGCCAGATACATATTTTTTCACCTTTTTTGCAGGCTATTTTTGATCTCTTTTAGTTTATTTTCAAGGTAGACATATTGAACTTTGAAAGTAACCCATTCAATATGTGAGTGTTTCGTTTAGTCATCCAAGAAGTAGAATTGAAGTCTTGCCTTAGTGTTAGGCACCATGTTTATCATTGAAACTAAAGGTCATGAAAGACATAACCTCATGCTTTAGGAGTGCAGGTCTGTAAGGCAAGCAAGAGTTGTCCGTGAATAGCTACAACTTTGGGAGACGCAGCTAGAGAAAGCTAAGGGGGCATGAGGGGTTAACCGTGCTTGAAGGTGCATGATATCAGAGG
This sequence comes from Octodon degus, assembly GCF_000260255.1. Taxonomy (NCBI): domain Eukaryota; kingdom Metazoa; phylum Chordata; class Mammalia; order Rodentia; family Octodontidae; genus Octodon; species Octodon degus. Next base: position 8,221,624 of record NW_004524645.1, on the reverse strand, counting down.
CAAGTTTCAAGAGCAGGGGACATTTGAGCTAGCTCTGAAGTGTAAGGAAGATTTAATTTTCACAATACATTTACCTGGAGCACATGAAGTAAGGTGCCTGAGGGGGAATTACCAGGGCTTTCTGAATTTTATTAAGTACTTTTAAAAGATAGAGATATTTTCCAATGCTATATTTTGGTTGAAATCAAACAATGAGACATGGGGCCATCTGATAGTTCAGCGGACTAAAGCACCTGCTGAGGCAGAGCACAGCGGCTGGGGTTTGCTCCCCACTGTGCCACGCCAGGGTGCACTGAGATGGCAATTGAGACTGGGCATAGTGGCGTGCCCAGCACTTAGGAGGCTGAAAACAGGAGAATCACTATGAGTCCGATTTATGCAGTGAGACCACATAGGCCCTGTAGACCCTGTCCTAAATACAGAAAAGAAAATAAGACATAACCATCTAAAGGGTACACTTTCTGATGTTTTCCTGTTCTTATTTCATTTGACAGTCAATTCCAACATCAGTACTATTGTTGGATGAAGCTGTGCTAGTTGTGCCCAGCTGCACCTCCTCATGGTGGGTGATCCCCAAGTTAACACTCTTCTTTTTCTTTCTGAAGACGAGAAATAGTTGGAGTGGTGGAACCTGTGCCTCATGATGAGACGTACTGTGACCCTGCATCCCTATTCCACGTTTCTAACGATTACTCATTTATCCGGTAAATGAACATTTTCTTCTCTTTGTTCCACTTGTAAAGTTTTGCACAGCTGTGCTAACAAGGAAGAAATAAGCACAGTGAAGGCATAATTATAACTTTTGTGTCTCCACCTTCTACCACAATTTCAATGTAGATGATCAATTTCAATTCAGTGTGAACCCTTTCTCCATCATGAAGGAATTAATAATACCAGCAGGAGAAACAAAAAAGTATTTTGGTTAGGACCGGAGAGATAGCTCAGTGGCATAAGCACCTGGCTGACAGTGCAAGGTCCTGAGTTTGATTCCCAGCGCTGAAAACAACACAAAAAACCATATTTTATTTGTCATCATGTTACTGCCTTGTTTCACCATGTATTTGATGAGCATTCTTAACTTAAAGTCTAAAAACATACATTCTCTACCTGTTAGTCCAATATGTTGAATTTGTGGGGCCTCAGTTTCTCTACTAGTGAAATGGAAGTAATGTCACCAACCCTCCATATGGGCTGATTGCCATTACTTATAGGAAAGTGGTATAAATCTGTAAAACAATACAAAGGTGAGCCAACATTTAATAGAGTATTGGTATGCCTTGTTTCTCAGCTGGCACATAAAATACAAGTAGATTGTGATGCATCTAGAGAATTCATGATTGGTTCTTTCTGGAGAAAGATCTGGCTAGTGTTTCTTTGTTTACTTGAGCCCCAGAATTTAAATATCTGCCCCAACTTATGAGTCTACCACAGTAACTAACCGTGTGGCTACTTTTTTGTTTCCTTGTGTTTTGTACAGGTATTACACAAGGACCATCTACCAATTCCAGTTTCAGGAAGCCCTTTGTCAAGCAGCTAAACATGTAGGACCCCTGCACAAATGTGACATCTCCAATTCCACTGAAGCTGGACAGAAGTTGCTGTAAGAAATACCTCAAAATGTCGATTTTTTCCTAATACCTAGTATTACTTATTTTCACACCTAATTTCAAATTTGATCTTTTTTGGGGAATCTCAAAATTTTCTCATCCACAAAGCAGATATTTAAGTTGTGGTCAGACAAAAAGCTAGACCATGGGATGGATAGGAAAGGGGGTTGCTCTCTACATGTCATACACCAGAGCTCTGTTGGTAGTAATTAGAATATGAAATTGAAGGATTCATTAATGTCTCCCATTTTCATATCTGCCAGGAGCAAATTTAGTCAAGTCAAGGAAAGTCCACTACAGATCATAAAAATATATATCTGGACTCTCTCAAAGCACCTGCTCCTTTCTTTTTTTCATGTAGCAACATGCTGAGACTTGGAGCATCAGAACCCTGGACCTTAGCTTTGGAAAATGTTGTTGGAGCAAAGAATATGGATGTAAGACCACTGCTTAACTACTTTGAGCCCTTGTTTACTTGGCTGAAAGAACAGAACCGGAACTCTTTTGTAGGGTGGCGCACTGAATGGAGTCCATGTGAGTATGCTGCTCCTACATGTTTTGTATCACTCTCCATCTTCTTTCTCTAGTCTCCTTTGGTCCCCGTCTTAGGGGGCTGTGGCTCGGATGAGTACATGTTCTCTCTATGTCAAACCTGCTCCTGGCTCCACTTCACACTCTTTCAAGTGTTTTATTAGTCTCATGTTTAAAATAAAAGAGCATAACAGTCTCCAGTCCATGACACTTGAATCTTGCTCTTCAAGCGCACATACTACCGTAAGGCAATTATCTTTTCTTTGGGGAGTTACTTTTGTATTACTAAATACTATTTATGTTGCTATTTTGCTATCAGTCAGTTTTAGGCCTACACTTCTGCCTACTCTTCTCTCCTATATCATGATTTTTAGTAGTTATCAGTGTTTGTATCATTCTGCCTGCAGAGTCAGGCAATGTATTATATTGTATGCTATCTTACTTAGTTTTTTTGCCCCAGTGTTTCTACTTGCCTCAATACTTTGGCCATATCCAATTTGCCATCTATTTAGCATTTTTTTTTTGTATTTAGGACAGGGTGTACAGGGTATACAGGGTCTCATGTGTAGATCGGACTCATAGTTATCCTCCTGTGTACAGCCTCCCAAGTACTGGGATTACAGGCACATGCCAGCACATCCAGTCTCAATCGTTGTCTCAGTGTGCCCTCAGGGGCAGGGCTGGCAGGGCAGGCCCAGAGATGGAACTCCGGCCCCTGTGTCTGCCTAAGCAGGTGCTTTAATCCATAAGCTATTTGGTCGGCCCTATTTAGCATTTATTTTTTCCCAATTATTCCAATGTATCTATTCTTTTCAGGCTCATTTTTTCCCTAGAAACTTGGAGTCTTATATCCTCCTGTCCCAATCTAGGTCACCATTTTACTCCTGGGTTTTGTGTTTGTCTTTCTCACGGGCAGAATCCAGTTTGCTGGATTCGAGGTCTTCTTTCTTAGACAATCTCTTGTTCTGCTGAAACATATCTCCAGATGACTGAGCAAGGGCCCATCAGGTGGAGGATCAACTGTTCCCCGGAGAGGCATCCACCGCAGCTTGGTATTCCTTCCCTGTGCTTTCACTGCTGTGGTCTCCTCTCACCCGTACCAATACCTGAATACTAAGCTTCTCTGGGATCCTCTGGTTCTTCTTGGGTCTGTCTGGACTCCTTCAGACCGATGTTTCCTATCCCCTCAGAAACCAGTTACTCCTCTGCTGTCATTTTTTTTTGTTTTCCAAAGGTATTTTATAACTTTGCAAGATTCCTTTAGTATCACTTTAATGGGACCTTGGGAGAGGAAGGAAATAAACACATAAGGTCCATCTGACACTTGAAACCAACAGTCTGTGATTTCTCTCCAATCAGATTCTGAAGAAAGCATCAAAGTGAGGATAAGCCTAAAATCTGCTCTTGGAGATAACGCGGTGAGTACCCTGGAAGGCGCACCATTGTTTCCTAGTCTACGTGCTTCCCTTAAATAGGACACAACATGTCCATTCAAGTGTGATCTGTCTAAAAGAAGAGAGGTCACATGGATCTTTACATATGGTCCATATTCTCAGCATTTGGATTTTTTACTAGTCCATTCATCATTGGTTAGGCAATGCCTATTTTTTTACTTATTACTTGGAAAGGATTATGCAGATCAGCATGAACACATCTGTACCAATCCTTAACTATCAAATTATCCAATTTCACCATGACTTATAGTCAAGAAAAAGGATGTGATAGTTTGAGAGGTTGTTTTTAGAGGCAGAGATCATTTTATTTATTTTAGCAAATCTTCTCTGTACCGTAGCTTTGTTCGGAGTGTGGTCCATGGACCAGCTGCACTTGAATCACTGACTTACAAATCCCTATTAGGGTAAAAAGTGTTTTACAGAAGAATCTTATTACACCTTCATGTGAATTAATTTAATCAGTGATTGTTTGCTATTGATCATCCATCTCAGGTGAGCAAGTCTGAGAAAGTGCAGTAGTAGTTTTGATCAGAAAGGAGAGAGGACAGGTTGCTTCTGGCAGATAGAGATAAGAGGTCTGAGTGGGGTGTGGTAACAGCAATCTTTGCAGGTTTAGAAATCACCCTGGGGCTATCAGATAAAACAGTCCAAGGTGCAACAGAAAATTGGCATCTTGTTGTATAGATCTGAAGACTGTGTTTTACCTCCTTATTTTTCCTGAGAGGTTTAAATATTGGTCAAGACTCAAAAATAATTTTAGTATAATTTTTATAGATTCTATAAATTGGTATAATTTCTGCTAGACAACAAAATATAAATGGCAGAAGAGTAGGAAATGAAAACTTAGGGCCTGGGCTATAGCTCAGTGGCTCAGCACCTGCCTGCAAGTACAAGGTCCTGAGTTCGATACCTGGTACCAAAAAGAAAAAAAGAAAATGAAAACTTAAGAAAGCCACAGATCAAGATCCTTCCCAGAGGCTGGGGAGATAGCCAGGCGATTTAATGCCCTGCCTGGCAAGCTCGAGGTCCCGAGTTCAATCCCCTGTACCTGAACCTGGCGTGGTGGTTCCTGCTTGTAATCCCAGTGCTGTGAAGGCTGAGACGAGAGGAACGCTCTGAGTCTGAACTGTGTAGCAAGATCCTGCGACACATAAATAAAACTTAAAAAGGTAATAATAAAGATCTTTTCCAGTTATCTTTTCCTCCCTGGACATGTGTGCTCTGATTCTCTTTTCCTACAGTGAGGGACTGGTAAATAGTCTTCAGAGAGCTTGATAACGGAACAGTCTAAGGCTGGTTCACTGAGCAACACTACCTTGCTAAGACTAGAACTGGACTTCCTGCATAGATTCTTTAGGGCCAGAATATCTTCAAGTTCAAGCTGTTCATGGTGAATATAGCATTATTTTGAGAACTCAGCTTTTAAAAGTTTTAAAACTTGAAAGTAGTGTAAAATATTATTAGCAACAATACCAATTATTACTATGAGGTAACTTCCTCCTCCCTAAAGCTAAGTAAAACCAAGCTGAGGAGAATGTAACAAATCTTTTGTGAAATCCTGTTATATACTTTTGCTTTGTCTGAAAAGGAAAAAGAAAAAAAAAAAAGAATCATGTGCCATTCATTGATCTCTACTGCCAGCTGCTGGAGGAAAGAGTGATTGCTTTTCCACTTGGAGCTATCTTTCAAAAACTATGCCTTAAAGAAACAAGGCATTTGTCTAGAACTAGAGTGGATTACCATGTTGTTTTTCTTTGAATCTCCAGTTTACTTCTTTTTTATACTTACATATATACATATTTTACTTTCTACTAAAGTAAAATTTTGTTCACACAGTATGGACTTTAAACAATTTTTTTTTTCTCAGTACCAGGGATCGAATCAGGACCTTGTGCTTGCCAGGCAGGAGCTTATGCCGCTGAACTATATCCCCAGCCTGGGATAGACATTTAAAGTAAAACCAACGTTGGGAGATTACTCCCATCTATAAACCTTGCCTCTGGGTGCTTATGCAATTTAGATAAGGCTAAAGTGAAAGGACTAGTGAGCCCAAAGGAATATTAACAGTAATGTTTGAGGAATACCAGATATTAAATATACCTTATGATCCCTGCTGAATAGTGTTTTTCTTCTGAATTTTCAGTACAAATGGAATGCTAATGAAATGTACTTGTTCCGGTCATCTGTTGCATATGCCATGAGAGTGTATTTTTTAGAAGAAAAAGCCCAGATGGTTCCTTTTACGTGAGTTCACCTTCTAGGTTTTCAAGATCTCCAACCAGGAATTCCTTTCCTTTAGAATCTGGGGAAATACTCTGCTTAAGCTTTCTTCAAGTGAAATTAAGAAAAGCCTCCTGACAACCTTTGAACTTCTTTGCCATTCTAGAATTTGGGTCGCTGCATTTAGGGATGGTTGTGGTTTATTTGACTTGCAGGTGGCAAGAACACTGTTGTAATCATCACCTCTCTCTTCTGTAAATGTCTTTGACCACACTGAGCACTGAGAGACAAGGAAACAAGTTTTTGCCTTTATTGAACTTAGATTCTGGTGTGTGTGTGTGTGTGTGTGTGTGTGTGTGTGTGTGTGTGTGGTATAAATGAAATATAGTGGAATTACATCGCAATAACTTCTAGAGAGAAAATATAATAGGAAAGGGGCTGTGAAATGCTGTTGTGTGTGTGTGCGTACACATGTATGTGTGGTATTCAATTTTAACAAAAGTGAACAGAAGGAATCTCACTAATATTTGAGAAGACATATAAAGCAGGATCATTTTGACAGTTATGAGAAAACAATATTTTTTAAAATGTATTTGTTACAAGGTCTACAGGGTCTTACCACACAGATTGGACTTGTAGTGATCCTCCTGTTTTCAGCCTCTCAAACGCTGGGATTACAGGTGTGCACCACCACACCCAGTCTCAATTGTGGTCTCAGTGTGCCCCAGGGGCGGGGCCTGCACAACACTCCTGGGATTGAACCCTGGCTGCTGCACTCTGCCCAAGCAGGTGCTTTAGTCTGCTGAGCTATCTGGCCAGCCCAAGAGCACAATCGTATCACATCATATATTACATTGTACATTACCAGCTACTTAAGAAAATTCTTCAGCCATGGATGAAACACAACACTTTTTGTGGAGTGGGGCCTGTGAGCAAATGTAAAGATATCTTCCCCGTCTGTGTTACTGGGCAATTCTGCCCACGATGTTTGTGTTGATCACCTTCCCATTGCTGGAGTAAAATACCTGACACACAATTTAAAGGAGGAGAGTTTTATTTTGGCCCATGGCTTCAGAGCTTGCAGTCCCTGTTTGGTTGAATTCAGGACAGAAACATCACAGCAGAAGGGTGTGGTAAAGGAAGTACCATCACAAGGCAGCCAGACAGCAAGAGCCAGGAAGAGACCCAGGGACCAGAAGCACCGTTCAAAGCCATGTCCTCCGTGAGGTGTTTCCTCCGACTGGGCCCTCTTTCCCAATAACCCATTCAAGACTATCCTCCTCAGTAATGGGGTTTGCCTCCCACAATCTAATCACCTTCCAGGAGCACCAGCTCTAAACACATGTGACTTTCGGAGGCCATTTTATTTTATTTATTTATTATGATTTTTTTTTTTTTTTGGCGGAACCAGGGATTGAACTCAGGTCCTATCTCCTTGGCTCCTATTTATTTATTTATTTAAATATGTATTTGGTACAGGGTCTCATTACCCAGGTTGTGGTGATCCTCCCGTTTTCAGTCTTGCCAGCGCTGAATTACAGGCGTGTGCCACTACCCCCAGTTTAGTGGCTGGAGCAACGCCCCCTGAGCGGGGCTGGCACATGGTGCCTGGGATTGAACCCAGGTCCTTGCATTCACCTAAGCAAGCGCTTAGTCAGCTGAGCTTTCTCGCTGGTCCTGGAGGCCATTTTAGATGGAAGCCCTGACAAAGCTTATCACAACCTTGGCTCACCAATGATTTCTTGCTGACTATTTTGATCCATTCAGCTGGGAATTTTTTTCCTAGCCTTAAAAAAATGTGATTTTTACATCATAACTGAACAGGTAGTGCCAAAGCTTAATATCAAACTTTTATGTAGTTGATTTCATGTGCGTTAGGCATTGTTATTTATTTTTTTTTTACAATTGTATTCTTTCTTCTTCTTCTTATTTTTTTTTTTTTTTGCGCTGTCTTGTATCTATCCTGTGATCTTCTCCTAATCTTCTTTTTGTCCTCAGGGGAAGTCTTTACTCTCTTTATTGTGCCTTAGGTGCCACAAGGAATGATATTTCTCTTGTTCCTCCACAGGGAGGAGGATGTACGAGTGAGTGACGAGACACCCAGAATCTCCTTCACCTTCTTTGTGACTGCACCTAATAATATATCTGACATTATTCCTAAGAATGAAGTTGAAAATGCTATCAGGTGACATTTTACTTTCAAACGATATAAGGGTGGAGGGTTTATCCAATGCAACAACAATAGTTAATATGTAGTGTGCTTTCTCTGTGTGTCAGGCATTGTGCTGAGTTATTTGCATGTTTTACTTTGTCCCACAAATTTGTTTTAATTCTAGAAGAATCCAATAGCAAGAGAATTATCTCCCTTTGAGTTCTTCCAGTTGTAGGTTTTTAGACAAGAATTTAAATATAAGTAGTTTATTTGAGAGGTACTGGTAGGAAAATGTGGACAGGAATGAGAAGAGAAGGTAGACAATCGATTGTACCTTATCAAGCAAGTTACCACTCCTGCCAAGTAGAGCTGAATCCTGTTGGGCAACCCTGGAGGCTACAGAATGTACACTTGAGTTATTTGAATTGTTTTATAGGATGTTGAAGGAGCTGGCATATTTATTTACCACCTCTCATCAATCTGGCCGGAAACGGCTTCGAGTGACATTCACTCTCCAGCATTTCTGGCCTGCAGGCAGCGCATTTCTTGTGGTATGACAATACTCTCAGGAAAGAAGTAGATGCTGGCTAAAGACATGCACTTAGCATGCATAACAAATGCTGAAGGAGACATGGGCAGGTGTTACCATCATTTGCTATAGGGAGAGTGATAGAGGATTCATTTAATTGCCCAAAGGCTGTAACTGGTTAGGCAACAGGATTCCATGGATGCTGGATGTCCTCTATATTAGGCAAAAGTCTTATTATAGGCAGTGAAGTTTTTAGAAGAAATAATTTGTCTAATTGCATTGGCTTTTTCTTACCATACAGAAGGAATGGAGAGTGGATTGTCTTTGTAGTTGGTGCCCCTTGACATTAAGAAAAAGGCATAGTATATGCACTGCTACGGGGAAGCTCACTAGATGAGCCTCTGGAGCTCAGATAAGCAGTGAGTCCTGTTTATCTTCGAAAGCAGATCGAAGACCACCTGGGAAGGATGTGCCTAGAAAATGTGGCCTGCTTGGGGGGTATGACCCAAGCACACCCACAGATCCACTCACTACTTCCAAAAGACTTGTGTTTTTCTTAGGAAAAAAAATGCTGACTGAGATCATCATGAAAGAGCTTTCCCTTCCTGGACAGGCAGCTGCAAACTCCAAGGAGATCGCAAACTTTCTGTTGCCAGTACAACTTGAGAAATGAACCCCTGAGTTTGTCAGGAGTTACATGTTTAATTCTGCTTTTATTTTGCTTAAATGTCCTGTGTACTGCATTTTGCTTTTGAAAATAGGTTGTCCCGGAGTCGTATCAATGATGTTTTTCGCCTGGATGACGATAGTCTGGAGTTCCTGGGGATTTACCCAACACTTAGCCCTCTTTATGAGCCACCTGTCACCATATGGCTGATTGTTTTTGGAGTTGTGATGGGACTGGTAGTGGTTGGCATTGTCCTCCTAATTTTCACTGGGATCAGAGATCGAAGGAAGTAAGTGTCTTTTCCTAGACATAACTATCTTAAAACAGAAAGATTTAGGGAGTTCAGCTGGAAAATGTGCAATTAATAGTAGGTTATGTAGATCAATTATTTGAACAAGTTTTCACCTAAACGTACTCTGATGCATTCCCTAAAAATTTATCAGATGGTTTCAGCATTTCACCTTCCTAGCAGCCCCACACAGTAGGTATCTAGCCTGGGGTTTATTAGTGCTCTAGTGAACTTCCTCCCAGCCACAGTGTAGTTTCTCTGCTACAGAGAAGCACTGCAAGTTCAGAAGGAGTGGGTGGGCTTGGAGAATTATCCTTGACTCTGAGTGCTCCTTAGTCTAGACGTGACCCTAGAGACTGGGTTGGTGACAGGCTTCAACTGTCAAGTCATTCAAAAATGAGCTCTGAGATTTGCTTTAGAGTGCTGTCCTTTAGTCATCTTTGTTGCTCCATGGGGAGTTCAAACTCCATGTTGTCATAGTTCATGATAAAGTAACCTCTAATTTGTTGTTGAGTTGAAGATTGAGGTTCACTGAAATCTCATTTTCCATTTTGCTTTGCCAGTAGATTATTTTTTGCCTTTGAGAAGGAACTGACCTTTGTTAAGATTATGAAATAGGTTAATAACATTTTATAGCACCTAAAATACTATCCATACTGAAGGTTGTTAAAACATATTCTTGAGTGAGTCTCTGCATATATTAGTCTATTTTACTCAATTTTATCCAGTGTAGACATTTTTAGTTTCCCCAAATAGCTTCTAAAAATTAGACATGAACTAGGGAATATAGTCATATAATTAAATGTTAGTAAAATGCAAAAGGTCACATAGAGTATGTGTCATCATTATCCCCAAGTTTCCTTATTAAAGCCAACCAAATTATCCTTCTTGGAGGTACAGTGGTGTCTTGCTTCATGAAGTTAATTTACTGCATGATTCCAGAAAAGATGGTCCCCTTCATGTTCATGTGAGAAAGTTGACTGTGAGCATGTTCCTAATCCAATGCAGAGTTTACAAAAACACAATTTTGCCAAATGCTTGTGTTTTCTAACCAAATTGTTCACAAACAAAACCATTTGTGAACCAAGGCACCACTTATATGGTTTTATATCTTTTTGTAGTACATGCAAACTATGTGCAGTATTCTACATATTTTTATTTCCCACTTAACATATTTTAGAGATCTTCCCATCTTAGTTGTTCCAAGAGTTTCCCCCTTTTTTCTGGCAATGCAATTTCTCATTTTGTGGATAGACTGCCACTTTGTTAGCCAGTTTTCTATTGTTGGACTTTTCTGTCCTTTCCAAATATTTGTGTCTATAAAAATGGAGCAATGGCGTAAGACAGATAGTTCCCTGTGTTTGCTGATATAGCAACAAGTTAAATCATAGAAGTAGGAAAGCTGTTTCAAAGCTAAGGTGCCCTTCTAATTTTGATAAATATTGCCCTCAGTAGAAGATAAACCAGTGGGTGCTAATAGTACCAATTTATGAAAGCCATTCCCCCAACCCAAAACCAATGTCATCATATATTCTGATCTTTATCAGTCTGGTTAGTGAAAAGTATCCTTCCACCACCACTGTATTAAGGTGACTTTGTTCTACTTAACAGGAAAAAGCAAACCAAAAGAGAAGAAAACCCTTACTCTTCTGTGGACATTGATAAAGGAGAAAATAATACAGGATTCCAAAACAATGAGGATATTCAGACTTCGTTTTAGAAAAATCTTTTTCCTTCTAAGGTGATTTTATTATAAGTAAATGTTTGTTTCATCATATAGAAAATGTACAATTATAAAGATGTCATGAAACGTAAAACTATGGCTATGTTCAGAAAAATTTTGCCAAAGACACTATGACTGAGGAGTGGGCATCTTTAATGATGCTGCTTTCAGTATTTATTTCTGCCTCAGGACTTGGTTTCTCTTCTGTTTCCTCAAGTTTATGTTAGAATGAAAGAGAAAAAGTATTTCTTTGGCCTCCCAGGCTATCTAAACACAAATGTCTATTCAGTAGCTAGAGTTGGAGAGCAAAAAGAATACATTACTATGTCATGGGAGAAAGTGCTGGACCTTGTGTAAAATCCATGCTGGCAAACTGGTGGGGATTGAGGTGGGACCCACTGTTCACTTTTAGTTAATCCAAGTGAGAAGGATGAAGGATGCCATGCATACTTGCAGACTGATTAAAACTAGACTCAATAGATTAATATGTCCAGATTTTACCCATTAAGTCATACTATATTGTAGCCAGAATAATGTTAGAGTGACTTTGCACTTAATAAATTTAATGTGCTAATGGAAATAGTGGATCAATTAGCCAGGTTAGGGGATAATGATTTTCAGAATCCCCTATAAAATAGCCTCAAGATAATCAAGTGAGCCTGGGTCATTTGAGGCTCTTCAGCATCTTTTAATTGATACTGAGGTAGCAATGATCGCATTCTCTGTCTTGGCCTGGGACCCACGCCTCTCCACTGAAGCTTCCTTACTACCAACTGTTTTACCATCTTGATATTCATTGGGCCCATAGCTCAGAGGAACATACAATAGTATTTTCTCCTTATTTGTATATCCCTTTCATTGAAAACAATGCCTAGCTGTAACACAGAAACTAGGAAAACCCGCTCATTTCCCTGACTTAATCTTGTGGGGTTTTCTAACCAGTGCAGTCCTCATTTTGCCTACCAGGTAGGGCTTGTGGTCCTTCACTAGTATAACAACATTCTCTGAGAGGATGGACACTCTCCAAAGAGGGTCCTGTACCCAGGCCATGATGAGAGTTGGCAAACTGTGACCCCTGGGCCAAATCCTGCCCATCACTTGTTTTTGTATGACCTGTGAATTCACACTGATTTTTTGTAATTTTCAATGACTGTGGAAGAAAATAAAATAATATTGTAGGACATATGAAAATGATATGAAATTCAAATTTCAGTACCTATAAATAAAGTTTTATTGGAACTTGATGTAGCCATTTATTTCCATATTGTCTAGGGATGCTTTCCTGCTACAAAGTACAGCTGAGTGGTTGATAGAGCAATGGTACGCTTACAAAGTCTTTCACAGCCTAACTTTGCTGAGCTCTGTGCTATGAGGAAGCAAGGATGAAATGAAACTCGAAATGTGAAAACTCATGTGGTGCCCAGAGCCCTGAGGAACATTTATTTACGGAATCTGAAGCTATTCTCTGAGTGTTTGCTTCCTGAGAATTTAACTATTCTTATGGGGTCTAATTGGCATGGCAAGTAATCAGGCTAGAAAGCACAGACACTGCCTTCTTCCATGAAGTCCTTCAATGAATTATCCTTCTGCAATTGAAATTCACCCCTTCGCCACTTAGGTAAAGATGGGGCCTTCAATCCAACATCTGCCCTCATACACCCATTCCCAGGTCAGAATAAAAACTGAGAGACTACCTTTCCTGAGTCTGTTATGTTGACATCTTTTAATGACTCAAGTTAATGTGATATGGATTTTGCTTCTTTCCTGTTTGACTTTGGGATTCCACTTAGTAAATGTTTTATCTGAAGTTGCTCTCTGATTTGCCTTTTGGGAAAGTTTCTTATCACAGTCTGTATTTCTCTTCATTCCTTAGAAAGTATAAGCAGACTCTTGGTTTAAAATTATAATAATACCCAGGCCTGTTGTGCCGGCCCCACTCCCAGGGCTTGCTGAGACGGTGATTGAGACTGGGTGTGTTGGCGAGCAACTGTAATCCCAGCTCTTGGGAGTCTATAAACAGGTGAATCACTATGAGTCCGATCTAGTAGTGAGACTCTGAACACCCTATAGACCCTTCCCTAAAATACAAAGATAAATAAATAAATAAAATAAAGTTACAATAATAAATGTGCACATCACCATAAAGCACAGTTGAAACACATTTTAAAATTCATTATGAATGTTTTAAAATAATATGAACATTCTTCTTCATTTGCCTCCTCCTGTCATCAGTGGGCTCATTTTCTGATAAGCCTCTCCTAGCACCTTAAATACTTGCTTGACTTAATTGTGGGAGCTAAGCTTCTAAGGAAGGCTTTGGCTTCTTTTCATAGCAAATAATCCTATATTGTTTGAATTTTTGCAAGAAGCATGTATTAATTTTGTTATAAAGCAAATTCTTTTTAAAGATCAAATATACAAAAATAGAATGAAGAAGTCCTGAAGAGGGAGATCGGAAAGAAATGTCAGCAATGTGTGGTACAGGTTTTTGTTGGACAACACCTGAGTGAGTAGAAGGCCTGATGCCCCACCCGATGGTAGGCCCACTGAGAAGGAGAGATTGTGTCACTTGTACCTTCTTCTTCCTTGGGGTGCAAAGAACATGGCACCCAGGAAATACTAAACAGATCAATGGATGAATGTATAAATGCCTTAGTGATTATTTTCAAATTTACAGTTCATTGTACACAAAAGTTTGTGTGCTTCTGTTAAAAGTAGAAGACTATTTTAATTGTCAGAAAACAAATAAGTAAGAGGGAACATTTAAGCTAGCTGATAGGAGAGAGAATGAGTGGGAAGACAAAAGGTCTGGCTGGCTGTCTCTTGGGGGTCGATGATTACTTTTGTCTGAATAATAGCAGCAGGGCTTAAATGGCATGCATGTTGCTGTAATAGTACCCTCTCCCTTCTTGACATGATAGGAGAGACACTGAAATATTCTGAGCTAAAACCTATAGGTCAGCAGCAGGTCATAAAGGAGGGCATTCCTAGGAACAATTTAAAGATAAAATATCTTTAGAACAGCCACAACGAGCTAAAATAGTACTTCTGCATCTTTAAGATAGAAGACTAAAACAGAAACTGCCCTGTCACATGAGCCTGCAGCCCCAGAGCCCCAAACTCAAAATTTAAAATGGCACTGTCTTCAATCATAGAAATAAGACCATGGTTACAATGAGCTGTGGCTGGTAATGACCACGGTGAAGGAGAAAGGAAAAGGCATCAAAATTCTACGTTAGCATACTTTTTTTTTCTTTCTTTCCAAAGTTTTATTGATAAACATATAGCAATGAGACAGTTTCAAATCAAATCGAAAGTACAGTTTCAACAAATAATACACTGCATATATTCTTCTTAG
>NW_004524645.1:8205293-8206029 GCF_000260255.1 Octodon degus | reverse complement strand
CATGAAAAACACAAACTCACATTCTGCACTCGGGTCTCTTCTATTAGAATCTGGAGGGGTGGTGTTCTGAGAATCTGTATTGTAATAAAGTCTCCATTTGATTTGCATGCATTTGAAATCTTGATACCATTGAAATATGAAGACAAAAGTCCAAATTTCTGTTTTTGATAGTATATTTAATCACCAGGATAGTGAGGATAGAAACAAAGGAAAGAGTGTGAAACAATTAATTTTCAGTGTTGCTCAAACTTTACACACAATACACACCCTGTCCATATTGCAACATGAAAACATACTCCTGTTTTAGGCTAGGAAGTGCTATACTAAGAGCAGCATAAGCACAATTACAAGTTTAACCTACGCTTCATGGAAGTTTTTGTTTTCTACTTTGCTCATTTCTAGGTAATATATCAAACAACACACAGAATACTATTAAGAAGGAGCTGTCTTACATTGTTGCCTGGCTACTTTCTTTAAAAAGAATGAAAGTGTTGGCCCATATCTATACTCATTCTCAGCTGAACTCCTAATTTCTTCTTCAGGGTTTGTCTTTTTCCCGAAGTGGTTCAATGGAAGACAGGAGTTGCTGAAATGTAGGACGTTTTTCTGGAAGCTAAATAAAGGAAAAATCCACTGTTTTAGATGGGGAATTTTATGAGTAAAAAGAGAAATATAAAGTATTTATACTTTAGTCCTAAAGCTAATAAATTTTTTGACTGTCAATTTTTCTTTTTTT
>NW_004524645.1:8202563-8203668 GCF_000260255.1 Octodon degus | reverse complement strand
CTCCTGAAATAAACCCAAATACATATGGAAACAGAATAATATTAGGGTGACATTTTGCTACCTTTAAGGTGGTATCTCATCTCTGAGGATGAGATGACCTTTCAGTAAACAGTACTTCCAACAACTGGATAAACATTTAAAATTATGTATTTGGTGCCATATCTTGTGCTGTATACCCCAATAAACACAAACTAGATCAAAGACTTGAATAGCTTAGTTCAATAATGACAAAAATTTGTCCTAATAGTGTTTAGACAAGATCTCATGTCTGCATCTTGTACTATGAATAACTACTATGAAGACAATAATATGCAATGTATTAATTATTATAACTGTCCTAATAACCTGTTTTGAAACTGGCTCATTGCTATTTCTTTTCCAATAAAGTTATTTTTTTAAAAAAAGAAAATAATGAAATCATAAAAGTACAAGAGAAAAATCTAGGCAAGGGGCCAGGGAGATAGCTCAGTGGCTTAAGTTCCTCCAGCACAAGGTCTTGAGTTCTATCCCCACTACCGAAAAAAAAAATCTAGCAGAACTTGATTATACATTTGGTGTGGGAAAACCGAGGTAACTATGACTTATTTTCAGAAGCAGTAAAAGCAAATACAGGTATATTCAGCTATATTTTAAAAAGACTTTTATATGGCTGAAACAAAAACTGCTATCAGCAGAATTAAAAAACAATAAGTGACAAACTGGAGAACATATTGGAAGATACTGACAACTGACAGCTACAATAAATAAAATATTAATATTCTTAATGTATAAAGAGAACCTTAAAACTTGATAAGAAAGAAGGGAATGATAGTTCTGAGAAAGATACATAAAGATACAGAAATGACCCTTAAAATATGGATGGAGGCTCCATTTAACTCATAATGAAAAAGAAACATACTAAAGTTGTTCTCAATTTCCATTTAAATTTATCAAATTAGCAAAACTTAAAAAGTTGACGTGTTCCATTAGTCAGGAAGATAGATTACTCCCTACGTGGCTACAGGGCAACATCCAAGAGGAGCACTTCAGATGCTCCATTTTCTGTACGAAAGAGAAACAAGAAAACACGCACATACATATGCTCAAAGAAATTCCAGAAAGATAA
>NW_004524645.1:8184722-8201253 GCF_000260255.1 Octodon degus | reverse complement strand
AAAAAAGGGCATATAAATGAAGGACCATTTTGTACCTGTTATATACGAAATAGCTACTTTCTTTTAATTCAGTGTGAAGAAAGATTTGTACTAATAGTGTTTGGACAGAATATCATGTCTGCATCTTGTACTATGAATAACCACTATGAAGAAAACAATATGCAATATATTAATTATTGAAGTTGTGCTACTAATTGGTTTTGAAACTATCTCATTGCTATTTGTTTTTCAATAAAATTAATAGAATGAAGAGAAAGGAAAAAACCTACAAAATCTCTCTACATATATCATTATATATACAAAAACAACAGTAATCACAAAACACTGTGTATTAGGCACTGCTTTAATAACTTAATAATAAAAATAATATACTAAAATACTAATTAATCCAATCCAACACAATAGAGCTATGAAGTATGTGTAGATGCGTGTAATCTACTAGGAGGCTCATACAAGATCATGTAGCTAGTTCATGATCAGGCAAGATTCGGCCCAGGTATTCTGTTTCCAACATCTATGTGTGTGACTATGCACCAATTTGCTTCTACTATTGAATGAATGAATGCATCAGTGAGTGCATGAGTGTGGTGTTAGGTGCACTTGTCAATAAGCACATACATATTGGTTAAGATCTATGAGCTCAGAATACTTGGGAAAGTTTTCCTTTTTCATGCCATTGCTCAAGAATCGTCGGTGGTTCCTCACTGCCTATGAAAAATAAAACTCATACTCTTCTTGTCACTTAGCTTGCAGAACATGGACCAAACTTAGATTCCACCCTTCCAACAGCAGCTCCAGCCAAGAACACCTCGCTGCATCCTGCCTCCATACCTTTGCTTGTGCTTTCTCGCCTGGATACCCTTTGTTAAGGTCTTAATTCCCAAGAGAATTTTACAGATTCTCTGATTCAGCTCAGTTACCAATGTGTTCAGGAAGCTGCTCTTTTTCCTCTGAGCTTTTCTTCTATTTTTCTATCTTTCCAATTTGCATACATAATTATCAACTGCCTGGTGTTGCACTGTGTGTACCTGTGCATGCACGTGTGTGTATGGGTATAAAGACTTTGATTTCAATGGGATAAACATGGAGCCTCTTGCTTCTTTATCATTCCTCATGAATGCTCTGAACATAGTGGATGCTTTGGAAATCAATCTCTTGCAACTTTAGTTCCATATCTTCCTTGTAAGATTCCCATGTCTTATACCTGACGGGAGTGCTTGTGCTAAGTGTCTGGGAGGCAGAAGGAGAGATGATTGGATCCTGTCTGCAATATGCGCTCTTCATGTGGTCAGATGTCCTTTTTACACATTTCTGCTTGAGGAGAGACTCTATAGCCTTGTAGTTAAGAGATTAGGTTGCCTTTTACTAGCTATGTGATCTTGGGCAGGCCAATTAAGCTCTCTGGCTTTCTAGTTCTTCTCCTGTTAGTTTTAGTGGTAAAAGCATCTAGCTCATAGTATGGTTTCTAATGAATAAATAACATAATATTTATAAAGTTCTTAGAATAGTGCTGCATGTAAATTTTTTAGGAATTTATCAGCACCTGTATAACTCATGTTAGATTTCAAACATTTGAGGAGCAGGGCCATTCCTCCCTTTCCTGTGCAGCAGGTGGTTTCCCTCCTCAAAGCTTTGTCCTTGGGGTGATACAGAGATCACTTCAGAAGCACTTGGGTCTCCCAGCCCTCCAGCTCACTCAAGGAGTGCACTTGCCTCATGCCAGCAGCTGTACATGATCTGATAGATGGTGTCTGATGCCAGTTGTGGACGGTAGAGCCGGTGGCCCTGGGAAACCTTCACAACCACCTGGGAGTTGTCATACAAGTCATAGGGCTGCTTCCCAAGGCTGAACACCTCCCACATCAGGATTCCTGTGTTGCACAAGGGAGAGAAAGATAGAAGGTACAAGGTTGGTGGAATGAGTGTCATGCCACAGTCTGGAAGGCTGTGGGTCAGAGCAAGAGACCTTAGAAAATTGAGTACTAGTGAGCTGGCCAGGGAGTAGAGAGCTCAAGGTCTCATCCCCAGGCTCCTGAGATCTGCATGTGTAAGCTTTCTGTAAACCGGCTCATGGCAAGGGCAGCCACACAGGGAGCCACTTGGGGCCAAGGCTATTGATGAAGACAGCTGGTGTTTCTCTGAGCCTCACAGTAGTACAACCTGGTGTAGTGAACCCCAAGCCCACCCCAGTGAGTGATCCACTGAAGTCCTCGACCCCTCTTTTCCTTCTGCTTTAGCAGTTCTGCGCAACTTCATTGCACAATGAAATTACCTTTCTGTGGAAATTTAAAGACAAAATAGTTGATGACTTCACACTTTCTTTTGCTGTTGCACATTGAAAATCTTGTATAGGTCAGGTACCCTTTGAGGAATCTGCTAAAGCCACTGGGCATAACCCTTGGGAATGTGAATGCACAGTAGTTCTGTGTTCATTCTCAGGGTGTGCGCAGGGAACTATAAACTCCAGGTTAAGAAACTCAGTTTGGGTCACGGTGCTCAAGAGGATGGGGTCAATCAGATGGGCCCCTTGAAGCCAACTTCTGCCACTTGTAGGCTGGGTCAATTCCTTATCTCCCTACAGCCTCAGGTTCAATGTTCTATAAAAGAGCATTTGCACTTAGTGGACTTGCCACAAGGATTAAGCAAGGTTCACTGTGCAGCACACTTCAAAAAGTGCCAGGACACTTTAAGTGCTGTCAGACTGATGCTATTCTGTGCAAGAACAGAGAATTTCAACAGTCAGACAAGTTCAAAGCCTACAAAAGCCAGAATTATGGAAGAACCATAACCGAGGTCCTGATTTCTTTGCTTTAAGACCACAGATTTTATGTAGAACATGTACAATAGAGCACCCAACCTTATAAATTGTTGTAGTGTATTCTTTTTTTTTAAACCCACATATTCCACAAAAGCAACCCAAAAGAGAGATGCTCTCTTGCAACTTTCTCTTTGAAAGGCTACACAGTTATTCCATAGTGGAAGTTACTCTTCAAAATATCAGGGGAGCTCCTCTTTGGGAACAGTTTTCAGAGTCCCTCACTCATTTTGAGTATCGCCACTGGGGTCAAATTGTTTAAGAATAGATTCATTATTTAGTAACAGCCAGAACATATCTGGAGCCAAGTTCTGTCACATAAAGTGAATGAGCAAGCTGGGGAGTGCTGCTGTTTTGTCAACAAGCTGTGACTATTGAATGAGATCACTGATTTTCAAAATGTCATACATTAGGCAAATCACTTGATGTATGGATATTGAAACTAATTTTGACAAAGGACAACATTTAATCAATCAGAATGACATCATGTATTCACCAAAGTACTATCTGTGTGTGATTTTTCCCCCTTCCTACATATATTTGATCATCTTTTATGATGAACAATTTTTCCAAAGGGAATGAATATTTTAAAAAAATGTATCACATAGAAAAATAAATAGCCATTAAATTTTCCTGTCTTTGGCCACCTTGCAGGTGTCAAGCAGTAAATCAAATTATAGTTATAGACTAAGACAGGCAAAAAGTACGTCTCCATCATATTTAATGTATTTTATGACCGTATGGTAGCTTCAATTACTTATCCTGGACCCATCTGATGATGATTGAAAACAGTACTGACATTGTCACCACATAAAAATAAAATACCTCACAATCTACAGAGTCACATTGCAAGAACTGTTTTTCACTTTGTAATTACTTTCACTAAATCCTGCTTTAGTGAAATTTGGTTTTGTTTTCATTTTGCAGCACAGAGGGTCAAATCCAGATCGAATCATTGAGCATGCCAGGCAGATGCTTTCCTACTGAGCTACGTCCCCAGACCAATTACTGAATTTTAACATAGATGGATTTTTAAATTTTTTTTAATTTATGTGTGTGTGTGTGTGTGTGTGTGTGTGGCCAGCTCAGCCCACCAGGGGGCGGCGCTGGCTGGCATGTGGTGCTGGGGGATTGAACCGCGGTCCCTGTGATTTGCCAAGCTTGTTCCAAGTAGGTGCTTTAGACCACTGAGCCATCTTACCAGCCCCAACATACATGGATTTTAATGAAATTAGAACTAGTCATTCTTTTGCAAAAGGCCTGCATAACAAGCCCTTTAGGCTTTGTGGGGCAGGTAGCAGTTACTTTACTCTGTTGTTGCAGCACAAGATTATCTATAGATAATATGAAAATGAGTCAGCATAATTGTATGTTAATAAATCTATATTTATAGAACAGGCTAGCTAGTTGGGTCCTGCACAGTGATTTGCATGCTCTTGATTTAAAATATAAATTTTAGCAAGGAGAGACTACTTGATGTGAGGTATGAGCCTGGTAGAGTTTGCATCCTGAATGTTCCTTAAAGGCACATGTGTTAAAGGCTTGGTCCTGAGCTGGGTGCTATTGGGAGGGTCAGAACTAAAGGGAATCCTAGAGGGAGGTCTGGCAGTCACAGAGGTTGTTCACTTGAAGAGGATAACAAGACACCTGCTCCTCCTCTGCCTCCTTTTGCTTGCTGCTCCAAAGAACATGCAGTAAACAGGCTTGTTCCATCCTGTGCTCCCTGCCATGATATACCACCTCAAACAAGGACCCCAAAGAAGAATCAATTTGTCATGAACTGGAACTTCCAACACTGTGAACCCAAATAAACCCTTTTTCTTTCTAAATTGATTATCTCAGGTATTTGTTATAGTGCTGGAAAGCTGACTGATACAGATCTAAATAAAGCAGCCACCTAAGACGTTCTTAGGTTTACATTAGAGATGCTCAGAACATTGGCCCCTCCAGAGGGAAGTGCTTATCACATTTTCATTCAGAGAATCAATGACTTTACCTTAAAGCCTTCGACTTTTTGAGCTTTAAGTCAGTACAATTTAGTTTGTAATGAGTTCTTTTAAAAAAACTGTTTGAAATCTTCTTTGGAAAAATCTTTTATACATTTTGATTGTATGGGAAAATGATAGATGGATGTAAATTATACAATGTGTAGAGAACATACTAATACCTGGCTCAAGAGAGTAAATCATTTTCTTCATTTGCTTGTTTGTCTTCTGCTATGTGTATAATTTTGTATGTTTAAGGACTTTTAAAAAATAGATATTGCAGGCCTTGCGGCTTCCTCTTGTGGAAGCAAGCTTATGCAACAGGGCTGGGCCTTGTGTGGCCACTTCCTTACCGAATGCCCATACGTCTGACTTGCTGCTGTATTTGAAGTAGTGAAACACCTCTGGGGCTGACCACTTGACTGGAAACTTTGTTCCTACTGAACTGACGTACTGGTCATCAAGAACATACCTGTAAAGGACACATGTATACAGACATTAAGCCACATACTGGTGCAAAATGGTACAACCACTTCTGGCCACCTTGCTGTGGTGGTAGAAGCTGGTGAAGGACAGAGATCCATCTGAATTCTCAGCTAAATGTCTTGGTATTCAGCATTTGCATTTCCTTTTGTGTGTCAGCTTAGCTGGAGGCTACTTATGATTTGTAAACATGTAGGAGCTGTAACTTTGAACATAGCAAAACTTAAGCGCAAAGTGGTTGGTAAATACAGAAAAACACCGAGAAAGTAAAAATAAAGTCACTCTGAATCCTACCTCAAAGATAACCTGTAATTGTGCCCCTCAAGGTACATTTTTGCTTGTGTTTTACTGTTCAGTTTTTCTCTATGTGTACTTTGAACAAAATTGGATTTTGAACTCATAGTGTTCCTTCTGTCTCAGCCTTTCCAGTGCTGGAATAACAGATGTGCACCACAACACCCAGTTCTGGGGCCAACATGGCATGTAGTACCAGGGATGGAACTCGAGACTTTGCTCTTGGCTGGCAGGTGCTTAGACCACCAGACTATCTCTCCAGCCCCATCATCTATCATTTTTTTGTGTGGTACTAGGGATCAAATTCAGGACCTTGACCTTGCTAGGCAAGCTCCTGAGCTATCTTCCCAGCCCCAAATATGGATTTCTGTTCTACTGAGATTCCCTTTCATAGTATGTGGTGAGAATTTTCTTATGTGGCTACATGTTCTAGTATGTCATTTTTACAATGGCTGAATAATATTCCCTCTTATGGAATAACGTAACATATTTAATTGTGTAAATTGTTTCCAATCTTCTGTTATAAACAATTCTGGAAAATATCCTACATATATAATTCATAGAAAAACTACATACACCAGTGTTCGAGCTCTCTACTAAAAACATCAGAAAAATTGGTAGAGAAGAACATTGGTTTACCTTGTCATCCCAAAGTCAGAGACTTTCACAGAGAGATCACTGTCTACCAAACAGTTCCGAGCAGCCTTTGGGGAGGAAAACAAACTCAGCATGTAATAAAAGTGACCAAGAGTCTCAACTCCTGACATCAGTTAAACCTTTTTCTCCTCTTCAGCAGAATTCTCAGCAAAATCTAAGATTGCTAATCACAGCTCACACTCTCTGAAGCTGTCTTTTTGTCATTCTCAATGTTCAATTTTTCAAAATGAAAATGTTTCCCATAAGTCTTTTCACCCAAGCACCTATCCTTGTCAGACGCTATGAAAGTATTACACTTTAAACATAGAGCCTTAGCTTCCTGAAGAGACAGGAACAAGGTGGAGGGGCTACCTTCCCACCACTAGCCATTGTATATTAACAGATGCCTTGAAGGCATAAACGCTGCAATGCACTAGCCTAGGGTGCATGCCAGGTTTTGTTGATCAGTGAAGGAAATCTCTGAAGATAAATAAATTCCAGTGAATACCACTCAGAACACTCCACACTCCCACCCAACCCAAGCATATGCACACACACACACACACACACACACACACACACACACACACACACAAAGAGAGAAAGAGAGATTACATTTCCCTTTCTTCCCTCCAGTTATTACATTAAATGACAACTTTTACCACTAAATTCTATGCAGAGCAAAGGACATCTTGAGTTTAATGGTTTTTATTATTTATTTATCGATTTATTTATTTTTTCTGTATTTTAGGGAAGGGTCTACAGGGTGTTCAGAGTCTCACTACTAGATCGGACTCGTAGTGATTCACCTGTTTACAGCCTCCCAAGTGCTGGGATTATAGGCTCACGCCACCACACCCAGTCTCAATTGCTGCCTCAGCACACACTGGGGGTGGGGCCGGCACCAGAGCCCTGGGGATTGAACCCCTGGCCCCTGCACCTGCTTGCAGGCTCTTTAATCTGCTGAGCTATGAGTTTAATGGTTTTGAGAAACAATAGATTGGTCAAAGTTTTTCTTTTCTATCTATTCTTTCCATTACAACACAACTAACTACATAGACCTTGAAGACTTGTTTTACTATTCTTTCCATGCTTCAAATATTTTATTTTACAATTGTGACTTCTGTATCTGAAAGTGCATTGCTTACACCAGTCACAAGTGAGTAAAGTGAAACTGAAGGCCCCCTCCCTTTCCTTCCCTCCCAGCAGCTCCATCTTGCAGGGGCAAGTGTGGACTACTTTCTTCTTCTTTGTGGACCTCCAAAAGCTTGGCTTACCAAGTCACGGTGTATGAACTGCTGGCTCTCCAAGTAGGCCATTCCTTCACAGACATCGTAACACATTTCTAGGAGCTGGGATGCTTCTAGTCCTTTCCCATGACTCTTCAAGTAGTTCAGTAAGCAGCCATTGGCGATGTATTCTGTGACTATATATATGGGGTATTTCTCTGAACACACCCCATAGAATTTAACTAGCTTGGGATGGCTCAGTTTCCTGGAAAGAAAAGATTTTCAAAGGTCAGTACTCTACCCTTCATTTTCCGGATGCCCTGAAAAAGAAGGACTCTCAGAGTTTTGTTTATTTGAATTCTCTGGTTTAGTTCTCTGTTCTGAACAGGGAAAGGAGGAGAAAGTTAGGAATTTTGGTGGGAGGGTAACAGCCTTCCTTAGGCAAAAATTCTGCCTCATGTTAGACATTGGCAACCCCAATGGCAATGTGACAGTTTGTGGATGCTGTGTTCACCTTTCCTACGTAGAAGCATGGTAGCATTCTTGGAAATATATCTACAAAATACAAAGGATATAGGTAAAATGAACATATTAGTTGCCATTTTAGGGGAGTGAGGTTAGGCATGATTTTTTTTCCTGCTTTTTAAAAAGTATATCGGTTTGCATGATTTGTTGTGTTATCTTTAAACAATCAATGTAGAAAATAGCAACTACAGGATGCAGCATGTCTGGTAAGGTCATGATGGGATGGATGCTTAGATTTTTACAGTCTCCCAAGTGCTGGGATTATAGGCTCACACCACCACGCGTGATCATCATTTTTGTCCTGTGATTTATCAATCTTAGCAATTTGCATGATGATTTTTTAAAATGATGATTCTTTTATGTTTGGATGTGAAAAGTACATTAAATGTAATGTGTTAACCTTTTAATTTTGTAATAAATGAGAATTTATCAAAGGCTTGGTTTTCTTCCTTCTAATTATAGGGACATGGATTGCTCCTCTAATTTCTTCCTTTAATTACAAGGAAGTGGATTGTCATTGGTACTCAAGATGATTAGTGCCTTAAGAGGTCTGCAGGGACCTCAGCAAAACTCTAGTCACAGGGAGGGACAAAGGTTGGTCACCCAGTGAAAGTTGCTCCTTGAGCGAATGCAGCCACTGCCCAGAGGGCTCCCATAGAACAGACCTCAGCTTGAGGCCTATTTCCTTTGGGATTTAACAGGTATTTTCTATTGTGGCACAGTTTGACATCCTTCTTTATGATTAGGTGACTTTTTAAGATTTTTTGTGAGTACTAGCTCTGGAATGACCAAAGTGAGTTTTACTCTCATGTCCGGTCACAGGCAGTTTTGTCATGTGACTAAGAGAGTCTCTGCCAGATTTTTCTGTCCTGCATAAGGAGAATATCAAGGGTCCCATCCCAAGTTTTATGACAGCCCAATTGCTAAGTATGGAAGTAACTGCAGAATTTCACTGTTATAAGTGAAAAATAAAAATGGAAGAATCTCTATTTGAAAATTATTAAGTTTTTCAAAATGGCACCATAAGGGCCTCAAGGACAGAGCACTTCTGAGACCCAGAGGCCCTTGTGTCTATGCAGGTGGCATGCCTATGAAGCCAGCCCTACTCATGTTTACGATCACAGAGCACCTCTGCTTTCCAACAATTGTGCAATTACAGGAAAAGTGGTTGTGCTGAATTTCCTGGCTCCTTTATCTTCCTAAGGGAAGGACTAAAGAAACGAATATGAGGGCACTCTGTCTGGCTTTACATCTCTGCTTTGCCATTTCTATTAGCTTGGTGACTTTGGGTGACTTAGTATTTCTCTGCTTCAGTTTACTGTAAAACAAAGATGACAAAAGTATATCCCTAATAAAGTTCTCATGAAAACTGAATGACTTACTATGCATGAAGTGTTTGAGAGATGGAGCTAAACACTGCCTAAGTGTTAAAATATAAAGTTTTAAAGTATTTTCAATCTGTAGCAGGTTAGGATTTGTGATTTTAGTGATCCTTGACGAAAGCCTTGCTGCAACATTGTTTTGTTTAGTGTAGGTTTTTTTTTCTCTGAGGATTGAAACTGGGGTCTTCTTACTGAGCTGCATCCCCAGCCCTCTTACATTTTTTGAGACAGGATCTTGCTAACTTAAGTCATCCAGGGTGGCCTCAAACTTGCAATCCTCCTGCCTCAGTCTTCCTGGGATTACAGGCATGTGCCACCATACCCAGTTCCAAGGTTTTTCACTGTGTTGACTGGTTCACTAAGAGTAGAATGCCCAGTAGTGCTGGTTTGCCTGGAACTGAGGCACTAAAACCAAGAAGGTCCCAAGAAAACCTGAATAATGTCTGGTCACCGGACAAAGTCTTGTTCAGCATGATGAAAAGAACAGAGTGAGGCTGGTCAAATAGCTCAGCAGATTAAAGTGTCCACAAGCAGATGCAGGGGCTGGCGGTTTGATTCCCCGGCCTGCTGTGCTGGTCCTGCCCCCGGGGCACATCGAGACAGCAATTGAGACTGGGTGTGGTGGCACACACCTGTAATCCCAGCTCTTGGGAGGAGGCTGTAAACAGGCAGATCACTATGAGTCCGATCTAGTGGTGAGACCCTGAACACCCTGTAGACCCTTCCCTAAAATACAAAAAAAAAAAGAAAGAAAAGAACAGAGTGAATAGGTGAGAGAGAGGGGAAGAGAGAGAGAAAAAGAGAGACAAATAGAGAGACAGAGAGAGAGAGAGAGAGAGAGAGAGAGAGAGAGAGAGAGAGAGAGAGAGAGAAGCAGAGACAGAGAGAAAGAGCTTCAAATTGAGACATATCAACACATATACCTTCATTTATGAGGCGAGGAAAAAAGTGGGTTGAGAAAAAGATTTTGTCTAGACTGTATGGAAGGTGCAAAGAAACAAAAGGAAAGGAGTTGTTGGTAGAGCATTAGTTTTCAGTACTGCCTTAGCTCTGGGCAATAGCCTGGCTCTCTCCCTTCTCCCACCATGTTCCTCCCATAGGGCAAGGAGGCCATAGTGCAAAGGAGATGTTCCTGCTCACAGACTGTGCATCCTGTTCTCAACCCTTGAGGGATATCAAAACTCTGGAGCTCTCTGTTTATGTAGTTTTTAGAACTCTTCCAGGAACTCCAAAGACTCCTTTTGGATCTGTCCCCCCAAAGGTGGCCATGTTACCCTGAGCCAAGATCTTTAAACAATAGCTAGTTGTTTGTGAGAGATGGAGACAGTGTGGATGTACTGAATTCTGTGTCTGCCTATAATGACTAAGGCCTTCCTAGCATGGGACAAAGCTGTGGCTGGGAGATAAAAAGGCAAGGGTAGGATTTCCAGGACTATAGGCCAGAGGCTGGCTTATCTGCAGGGTCATGAGAATTTAAAATCCAATCATGGCCTTTATGGCTGTTATGGAGGTATATATTTGTAAAAGTAGTGACATAGAACTGGTCTTACTTAACAGCTTATTAGCTCAACACATAAATTTTAAGCAGTGATAAAAAATACGGTGAACACTTACATTTTAGAAATTATTATAGTGAAAGATGCATTGCCATTTATGCCTCTCGGAAGTATTTCCTATGTCTTCAAACACATGTTGGTCATCATTCTTGTTGCTTTCTTCTTTTTTTTGGGGGGGAGTCGAGGATTGAACTCAGGCCCTTGCACTTGCCAGGGAAGCGCTTATTGTGCAGAGCCATCTCCCAAGCCCCCCTTTTTTAATTAATTAATTAATTTATTTATTTTCTTGCTGCTTTCTGAAGCAGTACTGGAAAGTCTTCTTTATATCTGTACAAGATGTGATCAAAGATAAGCTGAATGCACTGCTGAGTGCCATAAAACCGAAAGGCAGCATTATGAAAACTCAGCAGTGTGTTTTCACTCAAATCTGAATACCAGATTTGGCACCATGTGACTTTTGGCTCTTCTTCAAAGTCAAAATGACTATGAAAGGGGAACGTTTGCAATCAATTCTAGACACCGAGGCAGCCCCAAAAGTGCGACTAAAGATACTCAAGAAAGTGGACTTCCAGAACTGCTTCAGAAAGTGGCAAGAATGGGCTAAGTATGTTTGAAGGGAGGGGCAATATTTTGAGGAAGATTCACGCAATGTGTTTCTTAGTATAATAATTTTTTTTAGGCAGCTCAGCCCACCCTAAGGGTGGGGCTGACGAGGCATGTGGTACCGGGGATTGAACCTTGGTCCCTTGTGGCTGTCTAAGCTTGTCTAAGCAGGTGCTTTAGACCACTGATCTATCTTGCCAGCCCCAATATTTTTTAAAAATTTAAACATTCACTGTAGCTTTTAATCTCACTTTGCATAATATACACTTACATAGCTATAAGTATCTATGACATGTGGCCCTCTGCTGTAGGCTTCGCACAGGTTAGGGACAGGCCTATCAGTGGTAATGCTTGCCCATGGTGGGCAAACCAACATTCCTCAGGAGAAACTTACATCATAGTCTGGGCCTCCTGAAAGAACTCATCTTCCGACATGGAGCCTTCCTTGATCATCTTCACTGCAACATCATACTGCCCCTTCCACTTGCCCAGTTGGACCACTCCAAACTGGCCCCTTCCCAGCTCTTTCAACAGGGCAATCTCTTCTCTTCTCAGTTCCCAAATTCCTAATGAGGAAAGACAGCCTAGACAATGAGCATAGAAGGAGCGGGTCTACCAGCTTCCCAAGTGACTTCTTCGCCAAAGAGATTTTCTCACACTATAAATATAAAAACCTTTTTATGTTAATGTGATAACTTAAAAAGTCTTTTTTGTGGAGCAGGGTACTAGGAATCAAACTCAGGACCTCACACTTGTCACGCAGGTGCTGCACCACTGAGCTAAATCCCTGGTGCCCCACATCCTTATCTATGTGGTCTCATGCCCATAGAATGCCATTCAAGAAAACCTGTTTTCAAAGCAGCTACAGCTATGGACAAGGCTCAGAGAAAATCTCTTTGCCAACTGGAGGCATGCTGTGGAGAGTCAATAGCAAAATATGCTTGATGCCCTTAGGTTGGTAAAATATTGCAAAACTTTCTTATAAAGCAAATTAAACTATGATCCAGGTAGATGTAATTATCATAAACACACAAAGTTGAGGATTGGCTCCACTGAACAGGCACAGATGAAGAAAAAGAAAGGACAAGTAATGGGGTGGTAGAGACCAATGATAGGATCTAATAAAAGGGAAAAATTGACAGTGTTTCTGGTAGTACTGGTGATTTAGGACAAGTGGGAAGAATTTTTTAAAATGAAAGTAAATATATTAGAGCCAAAGCTTTCTCTGGTACAATATAAGCAGGAACCTCACTCCAGCCTTCTACTCCCTTTTTCAGTTATGATGGGAAATGACATTTAAGAGCTCAAAGATGTGTCCGTACCACTTCCCAGGGACACAGACACTGGAACCTTGTTGGTCTTAGTAGACACAGGGTGACGGAGCCGTGTGATCATCCCTGTAATGAAATAAACATTACATCATCACATCATCGCATCTGATCATGTCACATTGCAGAATGTTGGCTTAGAAATAGCTTCTCCCCAGAGTAGCTGGAAAGGCAGAATTTAGGATTTTATGTTACAAAAAGAGAATCAATTTTTACTATATTCATCTTGCAGTTGTATTGATTTGTGTGACTTGATTAACTAGCTCAATTCAAAGCAAAAATCCAAAGAGTAGATAAATCACTTTATGTGGGTTTTAAAAAATACCATAGAAGTTAGATGCTTGATGGAATCTATTACATCAGATTTTCCAATTTTTATTTTTCTATCTCTTTAGAGTCATATATATCAAATCATATAGAAGGATGTAAAATCAAAATAAAACATCTGATTTTTAAAAAGTTAAACCTATTGTTAATTCTCATTAAATGATCAAGTAATTTTAATTGTTTACAAAGCTGGATTAAAATAATCATAATTTTTATAGGGCCTTGAAGCAACCCACTCAGAAAGGTGAATGATCTTGCTGTAAATGTGGCATATTTTCAAAGTCATGGGAACTGTCACACATGTACCCTTCTTTTGCTTTTTCTAGGTGTTTGTTTTCCTTTTTAATCAGTGAAACTAACAAGATAAAAATCAACACATTTCTCCAAAATACATATATGTACAGCTACTGCTGCAATGTGTGCATGACTCATGAATATATTAATAAGTAGAAAATTTAAGAGCATAAGATTTTTTAAAATGTAATGCTAAGTAAACATTCTAATAGATTCTTTTTATGCCCTATGAAGCTTCCCGTGCATGCTATAGGGCAGAATCATTGATTTGGGGATCAAAGTTCATGCAGTATCTTTTACAAACAGTAGTCTTGAGGTGCCACAGTTAAAATAAACAGTAGAAGAAATTTAAACAAAGACAAAATAAAAGTACAAGTTAGAATGAAAGCCGGAAGTAAGGCCAATTTGCCTCTGTACATGCAACAGAGCCAGATGCAGTGGAATA
Source organism: Octodon degus (assembly GCF_000260255.1). Lineage (NCBI taxonomy): Eukaryota > Metazoa > Chordata > Mammalia > Rodentia > Octodontidae > Octodon > Octodon degus. Next base: position 8,187,351 of record NW_004524645.1, on the reverse strand, counting down.
AATTTGATGCTAAGCCTATGGCTTATTACTGTTGGACATTGATTGAGTCACTCCCCTGTAGTGAGTCTATTCAAGAAATAGGGAATTTCTTGTCTTGATATCATGCCTACATCTTGCCATCTGAATAACTACTATGAAGACAACAATATACAGTGTATTAATTATTGTAAGTGTCCTACTAACCTATTTTGAAACTGTTTCATTGCTATTTTATCTTTCTTTTTCATTAAAATGAATTAAAGAAAATCACAGGGAATTTCTAAATACTGATCAGTAAATTAGTGAAAAGTTTAAATGAAAAGTAGTACTGAATGTTGGCAAAGATGAGAGAAATTGTTGCTAATGGGATTTCTGAAAAGCATTTTCTGTTTCCTTTTTTTTCACTATTTCTAGATTTTTTTCTTAGAAATCCCACTTCTAGGAGTTAGCTACAGACACATGCAACTAGGTATGCAGAACTTCGTATGCAGCAATGTGCAGTGCAGAATCCATTGTAATGTGAATTATTGAAATGATCCAGTTGTGGAGAACTCTCCAACGGAGAATTAGATGAGTGAATCATGAGTGAATTGTACAACAGGATTCTATAGGCTTCTGAGAAGCTGGTGGAGTGGCAAGCTGTTAAATAGAAAGTAAGTGATTTGACAAGGTCAGTCAAATCCCCTCAGGATTTATTCTGAAACCCTGTACCACAGTTTGTAGATCCTTTGTCAAGGTCAGCCGTGTGTATGAGTCATGGTCATTGCTTGACCAATTTGGTCTCTGTGAAAGCCTGAGAGAATGTTTTCTCTCCATGTGACTCTCCTTAGGCACACTCTACATCATTGATCACTTTCCTCTGTGACCCCATAATCTCCTTGATCAGAAAATTTGGGACATCACTGAGATAACCAGCAGAAAAGTATAAAAATGAGGTATAAAAAGTAAAGCCATATTAATATGCTGAGCTGTAAAAGGCTCAAGTCAACAACTTCTGACCTTGCCAGTCCTACGGATAACCCCCTACTATTATGGACTACTGGACTATATTGGATTATTTTGCTGAATTCATGCACCTACAATATTTAAATGACAATGGAATACCCATCTCTGACAAAACTAAACAAAAAAGGGGATACAAATGAAAGATCATTTTGTATCTGTATATACAAAATAGGATAGATATACAACTAGTTTCTCTTAATTCAATGAGAAGAAAGATTTGTACTAATAGTATTTGGACAAAATATCATGTCTGCATCTTGTACTATGAATAACCACTATGAAGACAACAATATGCAATGTATTAATTATTGAAACTGTCCTCCTAATCGGTTTTGAAACTGTGTCATTGCTATTTGTTTCTCAATAAAATTAATAAAAAAAGAAAGTAAGTGATTACAACTTTGCACGGAAAGATCTTCAAGGCATGTTATATAAAGGAAAGCAAAGTGGAGAATATATGTGGAGAATGATCTTTGTAAAAATGTAATGTTTGTACACATATAATTTATACTTGTATGTACAAAAATGTATTAATGTAAAAAAATCTGACATAATTGATACTAACTTTTCCTATGAAGTTATCCATCCAATGATACATATTTCCATAATATTTGATTTTTACAATAGTCTTGCTTGTATAGCAGGAAGAAAATATACTTTTTTGAGACAAGATCTCACTATATATTCGGACCAGCATTGAGCAGGAGGTAATTCTCCTGCCTCAACCTCCCAGGTGCTCATATTACAGGAATGAGTCACCATACTTGTCTCTTACAGATATTTTCATACAGAAAATTTCTCTAAGTCACTCAACTTATTCCTTTTATCGTTATAGATAATATTGTGTTATGTTTCAAGAAGTTTAAGTTGAAAATTGTACCAGACAAAGGGCTTGCGAACATTTTTTCCTAATTTAAGGGTTCTCTATATAATTAAGAATGTCAGAAGAATCAGTCATATTCAAGAAAATTGATACTTGTGGACAAGGATTAATAAAAGAAAAATGAAATAACTTACCTGCTGAATTGTGTTGATGATAGTGAATAAGCTTTGGGATGGAATCAAAACAGTAGTTTTCTGCCAGGTAGAGTTTGTTTTCAGCATTTGTATGCACATGGTAATGTTTGACAGTCCCTTTCTTATCACTAGTAAGGAAAAATAAAATTAGAATGCTTTTAAAAACCACTTAGGAGTTGGTTAAATAGTAGTTAAATGGTTATGTTGGATATATTTGTAAATTTTGAAGATGGGTCACAGGGAGGATTTCAAGGTCTTGATATCTAGTGTTTCTCTGGAAATCTCCACCACAGAGATCATGGGAGAGGGCACTTCTCTGAATTCAGTATATCTATCCTTTGTGTATATGCAGAGTTCATGTTCAGTAAAATTCCAATTTTCAAACTGCTCCTCCCTTAGTAAGTATAAAAATGGAATATTTCTTTGGTGATTGAGTGCCTTGCTGTTCTTCAAGATCATCTGTGCACAGAAATTCTCTTTGAGAAAAATAAAGGAGATAAAAATGTGGGAAGTAAAGGTGTTTAGTCTGTGGGTGTTCTCACCCCAGAATGTGGATGCAAGACTTCTAGGAACAGCACATCCATTTGGGTAGGGATGTCCTCTAATTCCTCATGTGAATGTATATATA
>NW_004524645.1:8181962-8184622 GCF_000260255.1 Octodon degus | reverse complement strand
GTGTGTGTGTGTGTGTGTGTATGTATGTGTATGTGTATGTACATACTATGCTTGACACACATCAGAAGCAGTTAATGAATTGCTGCTCTCAGGATACAAACCAATTAAGAACAAAATTATAGAAAAGCTAGGATCCTTCTCTTAGTTGCAAATGTCTAATCTGCACTTGAGTTCAGTATGAAATTCACTGGAGCTCACTGTTGAGATGTCATAAAAGAGGGCTTCTGTATTCATGGACTGGGATTATTTTCATGTGATTATTTACTTCTTAATTTATTTACCTAACTACCTTCAAAAATGTCAGGAGTCAAGCAACTTGAAAAGGAGGACACCTGGTGTTACATTTGGCTGAAACTGCAGGGCCAGTGGGCCATAGAAGTTCTGATATTCAATAACCAGAGCCTTCTTCCAGTTATTAGTGAATTTGGTTTAACAAGCATCCATGTGCTGCACTGGGGACATGGTTCCTGGATTTGGATAGTACCATGTGACCCATGTGGGCACACCCTATTATCTCAAGTTGAAGGTAGGTACTTTGCAAAATGATGCTTTAAATAAAATATGTTTTAATCACTTAATTATTATAAATACATAGCACTGAGAGAAGGAGCACATGGGAAAATTATCAAGGGAGAGATTCACAACTGTTAAAGAAGGGTCAGAAACATAGAATTTTAAAAAATGGTATTAATGAAGATTTGGTCAAGTTCCCATTCTAAAACACTGAAGGTTTCTGAGTAGACACAAACACATGTGTTAAACACTGTGCTCTAGTTCCTGGCAGCTCACCTTCAAGTCAGGCTCTAGTTTTGCAGGTTGGCCTTTATAAAGTCCCCTCGGACCACAATGATTTCTTCTGCAAAGCAGTGGAAATCGAAACAGTATTCCTGTTTGCCTCAGGTGATTTCAAGAAGCCAAAGTACTGACAAGCAATGGGAAAGCAGCTTACAAAACTCTGGAGGAGGATCCTCATGTTGGTAGTAATGACGTGCATGAGAGGACTGAGGGGGCATCTCATTTGCCCCCGTGTTCAGTGCTCAGGGGGTGGTGTAGGTAGAACTACTCTTTCCCAGGAGCAACAACAACAATAAGAGTCTCTATTAGTTTGCCTAGTGCTTATCATGTGCCAGGCACTGTTCTTTTCCAATCCATGCATCAACTCACTTTATCCATAAGCACCCTGAACATTGTTATATTTCCCTTTAACATGAAGAAGTTGAGACACAGAAGCTGGAGAGATGGCTCAGTAGAATAAGCGCTTCCCTGGCAAGTACAAGGGCCTGAGTTCAATCCCCAGTTCCGCAAAAGTAGTAGTAGTAGAAGAAGAAGAAGAAGAAGAAGCAGAAGGAGGAGGAGGAGGAGGAGGAGAAGTTGAGACACAGAATTCAAGAAATTTGTTCAATGTCATAAAGTTCTGAAATGATAGAGCCAGGATTTGGATCTACAAGTTTGAGTTCAAACTAGCACTCTTTAGCATGGAGGACAGCATCCAGGGAAGTGCTAGGCAGACAACGCAGCACCTTTGGTTCAGCGTTCTGCTAGCTCAGTCCTCCATCTAAAGCTTACTAAAACTGGGCATTGGCATAGATGGCTCACCCCCCCCCAGGTGGCTAGGGCTCCACTGCTATTTTTCTCTTTTTAGTTTTGGCTCAATGTAAAGAAAGCCAGACATGAGTCTTCTAATAACTGTTCCCCAAGAAGTGTTGTCCTCTGGGCTTTCAGCATTGTTTGAGGGAATGCAAGAGGATCACTCAGGGAAAAGCCTCTTGGAAGTACAGGCACAAAGGCAGCTACACACAGTCACATTCAACAGAAATACACGTATTATACATGTAATACATGCTTTTGCTCCAAAACTCCAGAATTTAAACAAGTTGTCTTATCTCAAAATGTGACTATGTGACCAACATACCCAAAGAACATACACAGAAAAATAAAAGTAAAAATTTACTTCATACTTACTTCACAGCCTTACTAAATAAGGACACTGTGTACATTCCCACCTGGCTGGAATTCCTAACCATAAATGCTCCTTCTTTTCCCTGAAAGGAAGGATTATTTTTATTACCATGAAAATGATTTTTTCACATACAACAGTAGAAAAAGAAGTTCTTTTAGATCCACTTTAAATGTCGCCAAGAGCATGTTATCCAACAGTTAGCACAGGAGAACCATAATTAGCTTCCCTCCTTCTCCTACACAATGCCTTCCTCCCTCCCTCCTCTCTCCCTCTCTCTTTCCTTCTTCCCTCCCTCCCTCTTTCCTTCCTTCCTCCCTCTCTCTTTCCCTTTTTCCTTCTTTCCTCTTCCTTCTCTTTCTTTCCTTTCCCTCCCTTCCTCTTCATCTCCTTCTCTCTCCCCTCCCCTTCTTCTCCCCTCCTTCCTCTCTTCCTTTCCTTTTCTTTTCCTTTCCTTCCTTTCCCTCCCTCACTCCCTTCTTCTCTTCCTACTTCCTTTCCTTCCTTGCTTTATTTCCCTTCTCTTTCTTTATGTTCCCTCCCTTCCTCTTCTCCTTCTCTTTCATCCCCTTCTCCTCTTCCTTTCCTTTCTTTTCCCTTTCCTTCTTTTCCCTCCCTCCTTCCTTCCCTCCCTTCCTTACTTTCCTACTGGGAGTAAAACCCAGAGTCTCATGGATATTTAGTAACCACTATACTACTAAAC
>NW_004524645.1:8168609-8173716 GCF_000260255.1 Octodon degus | reverse complement strand
AATATATGCAGTGTATTATTTGTTGAAACTGTACTTCCGATTTGATTTGAAACTGTCTCATTGCTATATGTTTATCAATAAAACTGTAGAAAAAAAATAAACTGTGACCCCAGCCCACTCAATATGTTTATGGATCTAATCTGTGTGTTTCTGCTCTTCCTCTCGTGTTATTTTGAACTCTCCTCAATAATTCTGTTGTACTTATGCAAGGATAATGTTTCTATGTTGAAGCAATAAAATTTAGAAACACACATCACTGTATAATCACTGTGTCATGTATTTGGAGGACTTTAGCAAACCAAATATGCAGAATAAATCATTGAAATTCTACTCTCAACTTTCTTTATTAATAATATGTAATAATTCTAAGCAGACCCAGACTCAGAAGGAGCCGGTAATAAGCCACAGGTGTGACAAAAGTGAATTCATGCTGTTCTCATGAGCATCTCTCAAAGAAATAGTTGCTGTATTCAGTTAATTATTTAGTAGAACTACATAAAATATCTCTTTTTTTTTTTTGAACTGGGTATTGAAGTCAGACCCTTGTGCTTGCCAGGGAAGCACTTATTCTACTGAGCCATCTCCCTGGCCCATAAAATATCATTTTATAGATAAAAAAATTTCTTATTTATAATTCAACAGCAGTTTTTAATAATATCAGCTGAATTTGTTCCATATTACATCTGCCATACTCTAGTCTAGGTACTAATGTTCATGACCTAGGAATAAGTCATCTCTTTTTGGTTGGGCAATGGAGCTCATTGGCAGAGAGCTTGGCTAGTGTGTGCAAAGTCCTAGGTTTCATCCCTGAAAAAAAATTAATGAAAACAAAAGCAATCATTTTTTCTGTTCATGGTTCTGTGCAGCCTCCTCCCTTGTTGGCTGTGTTGGGTCATGTGACTTTCTATGACTCATGGGCCAAGGAAGCCCCAGTTAGGGACTTCAGGAGGCTGTTTGGACAGCTGTGGCACTCCAGTTGGCTGCCTCAGTAAAGTCGAGCCCCAAACCAAAGCACTGGCCAAGTGAAGCCACGGGAGTGAGCCTACGTCAAATGAGCTGCTGACCCAGATGACTTATAGGATCATGAAAAAAATCATAAATGCCATTTAAACTGTAAACTTTGCAATGGTTTATTATGCAGTAATAGGCAATGGAAACAGAAGAATTAGTTAGAAATGAAGGCCTTCATAACCCAAAGTTTGGATGATAAAGACTATGATGCTTTGACTGTAGAATTAGAAATAATGTTCCTATGGAAACTGCATTAACCTCTGGACCCAGTAATGAAGAGAAGTCTTTAGACTGGGGGTGTAGATCAGAAGTAGAGGGCTAGCTTAGTGTATGTGAAGCCCTGGGGTGCAGCCAAACACCACAGGGAAAAATTAAGACAGAGAGATACTTAGAGACTATTCAACAGAGAAGACCATTTACCTTTTGTCTCAGTAACTGCTCAGACTGCGACCTGGAGATGTTGCCTGCAAACCAGCTGCAACAGGAAAGAATTTCATATTTAAAAATTATTCATTTTTTATAATTAATAACTTGACACTCAAGCTTTTAAACTGTAAAATGAGGCACCAGCCTACAGTGTGTGTTTCTAAGACAGATTATTCAACAGAATCACTGGAGGATATTTTTAACAATGCCAATTTTTGAAGCTCTACCACTCATTTCCGGTTCTGGAGTGGAGCCCGCATACTTAAAGCTTTTTTTTTTTTAAAGAGAGTACAAATTAAAATTAAAACAAAAAATTACAAGTGATACAGAATTTCACTTAACAAAGTAATATGAATTTCACAGTATTTGTTGTAATGCACAGTGTTGTCTTCTAACCAGTTATTCATATTACAAGATATATGCATGTAAAATTGAAGAAGAAAGAAATGTATAAGAAATTAAGAAGAGAAGAAGTACAAATAATTGAAAAAAGGAGACAAAACAATTTAAACATTAACTGCTTCTTTCCACACAAATGCACAGTACAATTGTCCAAACCATTCTGCTTACATACATAGATATATCTCTTGCCTCCATTCTCTCTCCTGTTCTCCTCAAGTCAGTAACTCTTTCCTTTTGAATAAGCTCATTCCCTTTTCTTAGTATCTATTGTACCCTTCACATTATATTTGAAGTTTCAAATGGGCTTGTGTTTAAGAATCGCTGACTTCCTCCTAAATTATCCTACATTTCGACATTTTGAGTGGGAGCCAGAGATTAAAAAATTAAGACTGTTCTAATAAGAAAGGCAGGTTGCCAAAGATAAGTGCTCTTCTCTTTCAACCTTATCATTTTCTAAGTAAAAATCAAAAAATGATAATCTGATACATGCACAGTTCATATTTATTTTCAAAGGAAATTCTTTTTTTGAATTATTTTAATATTCCTGAAGACAACAGATCATTGCTTAAAATTATATTAAGGCAGCAGCAGTTTTACAGAATTGAGAAAAGGATGATATGAAAGCGTCATGGTAATTATTCTTTTAAGAAACTTTTTAATATTGTTGTTTGCAGTAAGTTATCAAGAATATCGCATCTTACTTTGCACGTGAAGCACAACAGACAGTGAGCTATTTCTCATGTGAGGTCAATAACATCTGTGGCCTTTAGGCTTTGCAGAAAGGCTGTAGTAAGGAAATGAGAAGAGCATGAGGTCTGACTAGACATGGGTTGGCGGAATTGGGGGAACCCGATGGCTAGAAGATGACACTTAGAGAGGTAAGAAGCACTTGAGGAGGGTTGAGTGTGAGAGGGAAGCATTGTAGAAGAAAATGGACTAAGGTATCTCAGAATTTTGCAGGAATATAGGGGAAATGCTTCTCCTTACAATATCTGTATTAGTTGGAGAAGAAGATGTCAGTCGTTGGCCAGTTGAGTAAAGTGAATAGACCAGTCATCTTGAAGGTCTGGATTCTAGAATTATGCAGCTGTGTGATTTTGAACACTCCATTTTGCCTTCTTTGACTTTGGACTTGCCCATCTGTGTTATTAGGGAGAACACTGATCTTGTTAAATTTGAGCTCTCTTGTATATACTACATAATTAGTGCTTGAGATATTAACTGATAATTTTCTTTTTCATTTATACTTTAAGCTTATAATAGCTAAGCAAAAATAGAAAATGGATACACCTTGAGGCATAATGGCTAGGTGAAGTAAATCACACACACAAATATGGCATTATTTCTCTTATATGAAGGATACAAAGTATAAATAATTTAGAGCAAAACTAAAGCTATATAGTAACAAGCAAGGAGTGCTTTCATTGGCAGCACATGTACTCCCAGGCAGGGAGACTGACCTTTTGCAGATGACTGAGGGAGGGAGAGAGAAGGGAGGGAGTGGAGGAAAAGAGGAAGTAAAAAGAGTTAAGATGTATTATGTACATGTACTAACTCCCCACAATACACTAAATCATTCTGTACAGCAAACATGTACTAGTAATCAAAAATTAAAGAACAAGAATTAATAGCCTCAAAGAAATACTGCACTATACAACGTTTCAACAAACACATCCTTCTCTGAGTCTTACTGCAGTGCTCCATGGAGTAGGAGTGAGTGAGTACTCTCTAAAGCAGCATCGGAGCTCAGTATGTAGAGCCAGTCTTGCAAGACCAACTGAGAAAGATAGGACTTTATCCTGAGAAAGCAGAGAATTCAAATGATCAGAGAAGTGCACTTCTTATGTTTGAAAGTTTTAGTTCTAGAAGAATGCTGGCTGGTATAACCATCCAACAGAAAAGTATAAAAACAAAATATAAGAAGTAAAGCCATGGTGTTATGTTGAGCTATAGGGGACTCAGGTCAACAGTTTCTGACATTGCCAGTCAAGTGGAAGACCCAATACTATTATGGGCTACTGGACTCTTTTAGAATATTTTGCCGAGTTTACACACCTATAATATTCAAATAATAGAACTTAACAAAAAAAAGGGATACAGATGAATGTCCATTTTGTATCTGTGTATTCAAAGTGGTTAGGATAGATATATAGTTACATTCTCTTAATGAATAGAGGGATCTGTTCTAATGGTGTTTGTAAATAGGATATCATGTCCGCATCTTGTACAGCAATTAACCACCAGGAAGAATGTATGCAATGTGTTAATTATTGAAGCTGTCCTACCAATTTGGTTTGAAACTGTCTCATTGCTTTTTGTTTCTCAATAAAATTATGAAAAAAATAAATTAAAGAACTACAAAAAATATATGCCCTAGTGATAGTGACAGAACAGGAAGCAGAGAGCATTGGGTGTGGTGTGATAAGGCTGTGCCCTGTAGTCCTGAGCTCCTTTTACCATCTTTTCAATTTGGAAGTACAGCTCTTTTGTGATAATTTTCCTAATATACTTCTCTCACACACTATTTGAATCCAGTAGTGATTGAAAGATCCTGGCTTTCCAAATCAAAGAAAGATTTTCAATGTCTCAATTTTAAATACTAAAATATTTACAATCAAAAGTTCAGTCTTACTGGTTTAAGTCTCTGTCTTCTACTCAAATGCAAATGTCTTTGGAAATTACCTTATGTTGTTCCTTCTTAGTCTTTTAGTATAACTATTCTACTGGATGCTTTCCTAAGGGTAGATGTTAAGGCAGAATGTAGGGTTAAGTTGGAGCCAGAATGTTGTGAAAAGATCTGCTGCCAAGGGGTGGTGAGTATAGCACATCCTGCCCAATGTCACAGGTATGCCTAAGGACAGACTGGGTTAAAGACAAGAGGCAGAGCGACCTTGTAAGAGCTCTCACTTGACAACAATCAGTAAAGCAGTAATAAAACTTATACAAAAACAGAACTAGTAATATGCATGAACCTAGTGTCCAAGAGATTTTATACCTTTTGGGTATCATGTGTCTTTAAAATGCAATGTGGTCTATTCTTCCCAGGGGACAGACAATAACATATCCCTAGTTGTAGAATGACAGAAGCTTAGATTTGGGGAGGGACGAACCTCTAATGACTACTTAAGACAACTGAACTCGGTATAATTAGGTTCACCAGGCATATTTATTTGCCCAGAACAGTCCAGCTGTCCAATGCAATATTCTCTCTCTAAAGCAGGCATGTCCTGAATAGGCCACATGTAGTCCTGGAGAGCTAATAATGTGG
>NW_004524645.1:8160529-8167714 GCF_000260255.1 Octodon degus | reverse complement strand
TCTCCCTAGTATAAGAACTCAAAAGAAGAATTACAAATACAAAAGTATAATACAAGTAAAAGGAAAGCAGGATCTCGAGGACTTACTAATGAAGAGAGGGAAAGGAGAAGAGCTAGGAAACATGACAATATGTGATGTTTCTTGACTAAGTTTCATGGTGCCCCGGTTCACACTGTGCCTGCCATATATAGTCGAATGGAAACCTGCATGAATCACACCTCGCCTGCACTTGTGTGACTCAGAAAGTAAAATACAGTAATTACCAATTATAATATTTCAATTTGCCTTCCTGTGTGAGCCTATAAACAAAGGAGCTTAATATATTAAGCAGATATATGCTTTCTTATTTAACTACTAAACAGGCTTGCTGTATTTGATAAAACCATTTAGTAAGTCAAAATATACAAAAATAACTTGTTACTTATATACGTGAACTATATTATATATTTTATATGTTAGCTGTGGCCCTAAACAATATTTTTTTCACTCAGTGTGGTCCAGATAAGCCGAAAAGTTGGATGCCCGTGCTCTGAAGCAACCCAATTTGGGCACTAAATGACAAGGTCACCCTAAGACAGGAATGTCTCAACATAAATGCTACCACGTTCAATACCCCCTCAAATCTAACTCAATGTTTATGAAAATCTGAAAGGGAATGATGAGTAGAAATATTATATGCTGTGTCTATGAAGACAAGTGAAGCTATGGGGACACTGGGTATATACTAAAGCTCATGAACTTTTTTTTTGTATTTAAGACAGTGTACAGGGTCTCATTGCATAGATTGGACTCATTGTGATCTGCATGTTTACAGCCTCCCAAGAGCTGGGATTATAGGCACACACCAGCAAACCCAATGTCAATTGCCTTCTCAGCATGCCCCGGGGGCAGGGCCGGCAGGGTAGGCTGGTGGTGGAACGCCCAGCCCCTGCATCTGCCTAAGCAGGTGCTTTAATCCTCTGAGCTGTTTGGCCAGCCCAAGCTCATGAACATGTGAAGCCAATTTAGATAGTCCAGGTTGGGGAAAATATCTTCATTGATAATGAGGCAGCTCATTGCCACATGCCATTTAGATAGATGATCCCCAGAACCTCAGATGAGTTTATTACTGCAAATAATCATTACGTTTCTCATGGGGAGTCTGTACACTTATATCACACATCTTAATTCCCTTTCATTCCCTTATCTCTCCTCCGTCCCTCTTCCATCTCTTGATCCCCTTCCCATTTGAGCCACTTGTTTTGATGTCTTTGAGGAATAAAATGGAACCATCTATATATAGCTTTAGAGGAGCACAGGGAACTTGCAACACTTACTCATAGTCATCCAGATTGTCCTCTTCTTCAGATGAACTTGAATCAGGGAACCCCCTTTAGAAGTGTTGAGAAAGAGCATGAATGCGAAAACTTAGCAAACAACAATCCATGTCATTAGTAGCACAGTATCAAATTCCACCCTTTTTTTATATTTCAACTGGTGAGCTTTTCTTTTTGTAATTGGAAAAGTATCAGCAAAATGAAGCAAGAGCTACTCAAAAGGGGCACTTGCACCCAACTTCACAAGACAACAGCTCTTCAATGCAGCCAACCCCTGGCAACTCAGAGTTTTTGATCCTTTCAGAAGAGAAGGCCATGAAATACATGAAGATTCTTTTACAGTTGGCTGACTTATAAAGGTGAAAGTAATTGGGCTGTGTACAGAGGTACTCAGAGGGAAGAATTACTCATTTCCAGGTTGCTTTCCCCCACTAGGGACCCTCAGCCGGCTATGTTAATGTCCATGCTATCACCAGAGTGTGTTGCAGGTGACTACTATGAGAGATCAGTGTGACGAAAATGGTAACCATAACCACAAACCATCAAATCAGGATGATCGAAGGACTCAGAGAAATAAACTACATGGACATGTTCTTGGCTGATATTTTACCTTAAATATAAAGCATAGTTGCAACATGATTGCAGATTTGGTGGCTTTCCTGCAAATGGAAGTAAATCCTGGATATAGAGAAGTATTTGCATTTGATTTACCATGAAATCTTTGAAGTGCTGTGATCTACAGTATTTCTTTCCATTTGGTTGCCGCATGTAACATCTTCACTGCTGCAAACAAAAAGATATTTTATACACTTACAATTTTATGTTTAAAAATGTTAAAGGCCAAGAGTAATTTTGTCCAAATACATTTTAGCATAGTTTGACACATAGACCCACACATTTAACTTGGTTTGGAAATTTAAGCTAATGAGTTACTTGAACATTCTGGTATTTTCAGAGACCTCAATAAAAAGCAGTAGCTCTGCAACATTTCTAAGCAAAAGGTAATTGCTAATTATAGTGCATAATAACCCCAAACAATAAAAAACTGGCATTAAGAAATCATCTCGACTAGTTTTGTTCTGACTTTCTAACAGATATATAAGCATTTCTGTCACTTATTAATTTTAAGATCAATTATTTTTCTCTTCATTGTGATTGCAATAAAAAGTCTTGAAAATACTACACTTTAGCTCTATCTGCACATAGATGGATCGGTAGGATTCTCATGATCCTTTGTTACTCACCGTTTTCTCTCTCATTTTGGATGTGAAGAGCGTGAGGAAATGCCTAGCTCCCCAAGTCCAAAGGCTGTTTTATTTGAAATGTAGAACCTACTTCTTATCTGCCTTCATGTCAGGATCCTTTTCAAAACCATGGTTGATAAGAATGAGCTGGGTTGGCAAGGAAGTGCTTCTTTGGCTCCATTTCAAGGAATGCCCAGAGAAAGTAGTTAAATACCAGGCTGCTTCCCTTGTCAACTTCCCAAAGAACACTGCCCACCAGAAGAGCCTTTAGGCTTCGTTTCTAGGAAACTTTCTGTTTTGAAAGGCCATGCAATTCATTGAGCCTTCCTGTGGTCAAGAACTCATGGAGAGTGGCAATTAGTAGTACATCATTTCGGTTTACCCATACAATGGAATACTCCATAGATATTAAACATAAATGAGCAGGTTGCCCAGCGATGTGAAGGTACTTAAGACTATTAAGTGGACTCAACAGTACGCTTAAAGGCTGGTAAATTTTATATTATGTGTATTTTACTACAATTAAAATTAAAAATAAGTTATATTCTCATGTTTTTAAATGGGAAAGATGTCAAATGAGAAGAATAAGGGGTAAAGAAGACCATGTAGCAAGACTCTGCTTTTAATTATCCATGTGTAAGATAGAACATGTATGGAAAAAATTAGAGGAATAGACACAGAATATTGTGCAATATTTAAATTCTTTAGTAGGAGCATGTATTATTTGGCTAATCAGAAAAAGATTAAAAATCAGCTCACATGAGGATACTAAGAATGAAAGAAGTGAATTAGCTGAAGTTTCATCTAAGAATCATGGGTGCATTTTAAAAATTCAAGCTCCAATCTTGCATACCTATATCTATCAACCTGAACAACAGAGTCAATGCTGAAAATATGTAATATGACAACAATTGTTAAATTTTCATTCTTGTTTTGAAAGTCTGTGTTATATGTATTGTTGTTTGTTATTCTGTTTCTGTCTTTGTTTTGTGTGTTGTTTTTGCTCTCTAAAATAAAATTAAACATATCCCATGAGGGAATATGCACAGAAATAATTTAAAAGACTTTACTTATATATAAACTTTTATAATTTGAAGTGTAATTGAGTTTATAAGAACTAAGGGGAAGATAGCTCAGTAGGATAAGCACTTCTCTGGCAAGTGCAAGGGCCTGAGTTCAATCCCCGGTTCTACCACAAAAAAAGAAAGAAAGAATGAATTAACAAAAAAGAATTGACTTAACTCAAATTTCAAAAAGGCATTTGTGAAGAGAAAGAATAAACAATAAATCTATATAACATAAATATTTACCTTTTGGGCTTAAATAAATATGATTATATCCTTTTCAAAAATATTCAAGCTTCCTGCAGACCTTTTAGCAGTGTTCCTTTTTAAAAATTTAATTTAACTTTAGTTTGAAGAGTCAAAACAGAAGCAAAAAGAAATAGAAAAAAGACAGAAACAGGGTAACATACAACAATACGTATGTTGTGGATTTTCAAAACAGGAATAGCTAATTAACAAAGGTTGTTATATCATCTATTTTTTATCATCAAATCTGTTGCTCAGATTAACAGATATAGTTATGCAAGATTGGGGAGATAATTGAATATTGGTGCTTATGTTCAAGAAATCTATTCATTCCCAGATGTAATGTTGCTCATGCCAAGAAATTACTGATCAATTTTTTGTGCAAATAACTAGCCTTCTGAAGTCCTAGTGCAAAATTCACTGTTGGTTCTAAACCAAAAGATTATGAAATCTAAGAGTGTATCAAAAACTTAGGAATCTCTTTTAGATTTTTTAAAAATTAAAGTTAGTGCCACAAACTCTGAAAAACAAAGCACCTACATTTGAAATATAGGGCCTGGCAATCCATGAATCAATACCTCTGGAACAATCTCATACAAATCCTCAATTCTTCCCAGTTATTGGAAATCTGACCAGTCATTTTCATCATGCACTTCCCTCAGTAAATCACTGATCTTTCTGTCAGGGAAAGAAGCTGGTACAAAGTTAACATGACATTCATTCTCTTTAGAGCTGGGATTTTTTTGACTTGCTTCTTCTATATAAATGCTGAGCTTGAAGCAAAAAGATGTAACCTTCTGCATGCACCAGGTATAGAATAATATGCTTGGAGTCTAGTTCCACTTTGGACTTACAAAGACCACCAGTTGTTATATTAAAAAATGCAGAAGGATGCACTTACATTCTTTCAAGATCCAAATGGCCCTGTGGCTGTATCATTGATACAGTGAGGCATTTGCTTTAAGCGAAAATATTGAGGATGCAAAGAATAAAAGAATAAGAGGATGAGGGAGAAAGCAAAGAAAAGAGATATACGATGAAGGCAAGTCACTGGACCATTCCACAAGATCATTGTACAATGTGGTTTAACAACCATTAGGCATTGAACATGGGGAGACTCAGGGCTAGATCCTGGAGACATAGACAGTCTGTGTGCTGCCATCAAAATGTTTTCAAGTCTTTAGGCGGACAAACTTGAAAACCAAGTGGCAAGTAGGCTAACTGCAACTAATGCCAGATGAAGGCTACACTTTAAGGATTCTATGCTCTGCAATGTGTGGTTATTTGGAGTAAGTGGGAACAGAAAAAGGAAGGAATAAAATGCCTAAATTTCACTTAACATTGGATAGGGAAATCGAAATGGAACGCCTGTGCTGCTCAGCCCCTGCAGAATCCCTCCTGCCCCCAGCCAATCTCTGGCTGAATCCCTGATCGTTTGCAGAGAGGACAGCCCTTTCTCAGCACAGGTCAGCCTCAGCAGCTCTGAGGCTGAGGACCAGGGGAGTCAGGGTAACATCTGATCTATGTGCCAGGTGGCCTGTCTGAAAGCTGGGATTACCTTTTCAGTTTCCTTACTTGCCACCAGTCAGGACAGTCTTCCCTTGGAATATACTGCATGGTGACACTTGGCTGGGAACCATAGCTTTTCTGTGAGTTGCTGTCATACTGGGGTACAGTAGTACTTGAAGATGGTGCATCCATTCTGAAAATAGGAGCTGGTCGAGGAATCTTCAGCTTTGGAGGACAAGACATTTTCATGTATTACAGTTTGGCACAGATTCAGGAACTAGTTACTAAAGTGTATCAGCTCTTACATTCTGAGGAAGGAGGACAGGCATCAGCCAGGAAAGAGGAAGGAAGGAGTGGAGGGAGGAAGGGCGAGAAGGAAGGAGAAGCAGGGAGGAAAGGAAGAAAGAAGGCAGGCAGAGTAGCAATACCAAGTATAGGCAAGGATATAGAGCAAGTATAACTCCTACTTCTGTTGGCTGGAGTATGAAATGGTAACCATATTGAAAACTTGTCTGTACAATGTGCTAGAGTTGTGTGGTATGCATAAACCATATGACTCAGAAATTATATGTCTTCATGGATATGAAAAATTATGGTAAATGTTGCTGCTGAATGTTATCCAACAGAAAGGCAGATTTGTGAAAACATTGCAGTGTGTCCACCTTATTCACCAGATCTCATACTGTGTGACTTCTGGCTTTTCCCCAAAGTCAAAATGACTGTGAAAGGTAAAAGGTGTGAAATAATTCAGAACACACATGCAGCTAAGGCAGAGCAACTAAAAGCATAATAGAGGGCTTCCAGGACTGCTTCAGAAAGTAGCAAGAATGATGGGATATGTGTTTGAAATGATGAGAGGTATC
This sequence comes from Octodon degus, assembly GCF_000260255.1. NCBI lineage: Eukaryota > Metazoa > Chordata > Mammalia > Rodentia > Octodontidae > Octodon > Octodon degus. The sequence continues at coordinate 8,161,472 of NW_004524645.1, read as the reverse complement.
TTGAGGGGGACTAATGGCAATGTGTCTTTTACTACAGTAATTGTGTTTTAAATTTTAGCATTCACTGTACTTTTTAATCAAACTTTGTACATATATGCACATCCCTAACAGTGAAGCCGAAAGAGTGTGCTGTGAACTAAAAATTGGAAACTACCATCAGGAGGACAAAACAATACCTGCATTGTGATGGCAGTAGACTGAGTAATGCCCTCGCAAAGATGTTCATGTCTGAATCCCCAGAATTTGCAGATTGTGCCTGAGGAATTTGAGATGAGGAGATTACTCTGCACTACAGAGTTGGGTTTGGTATAACCTTAAAGGGCCCTTTTAAAAGAGAGGCAAGATGGTCAGGAATTAGAGAGAAGATGTGAAGATGAAAGCAGAGATCCAATAAAAGAGACGCTAACTACACATCTCATCCTGAGTATGGATGGCAGAACAAGGTGCCAATGACTGAAGGTAGCTCTCAGAAGCTAGAAAAGCTAAGGAAGTAAGTTCTCTAAAGCCCCTGAAAGAACATAGCTGTGTTGACCTATTTTAGACTTTCAAAACTATAAGAGAACAAGTTTGTGTTGCTTTAATCTTTTAAATTTTTTGTAATTTGTTAGAGTGTCAATAAGGAAATAATACCATGCTATCTTCATGCAGTGGAAATGTATAAGCAACAAAAGTAAATTAAAAATTATGAGCCATACATTGAACAAAAGAGGAAAATAACTATTTATATAAAGGCCCAAATCTATGATGTTGTAGGTTAGGCTAGCTATTACTGCCACTGGGATGTAGTGATCAAAAGGGAACAGGAGAAGATCCCTGCGGTTCTATGCCCTTCTATTTCTCAATGTGGATGTCTTTTAGACAGATATGTTCAGTTTGTAAAAATTCTTGAAGCTGAATTCTCAGGATTTGTATTATACATCATTGAAAATGTATCATGAAGGGG
>NW_004524645.1:8110963-8159795 GCF_000260255.1 Octodon degus | reverse complement strand
ATGATAACCCAAATTAAGGAAAGAAAGGTTTATTTAGCTCACAGTCTGCGGAGGCTTCAGTCCATACTCTGCTGGCTCCAAGGCAGCCTGGCACATGGCAGAGGGTGACAGTTCATGGCAGCAGAGAACACCAAAAGCAGCAAGAGTGAAAAGGGGAGGAGCAGCAGAGAACAAGCCTCTTTCTCTCCCTTATATTGTATGTAGGCTACAAGCTGGAGGACAGGTGCAGCAGTCATAATCCTAGCATTGGACCAGGAATCAATGAAAAACTCTACAAGCCCAGGGGCTGGCCAGATAGCTCAGCAGATTAAAGCACCTGCATGCAGGCATAGGGGCTGCAGGTTCGATCCCCAGGCCTGCCCCTAGAACTTGCTGAAATAACAGTTGATTCTGGGAGTGGTAGCACGTGCCTGTAATTCAAGCTCTTGGGAGGCTGTAAACAGGTGGGTCACTGTGAGTCCGATCTAGTAGTGAGACCCTGAACACCCTGTAGACCCTTCCCTGAAAAACTACAAAAAAAAAAAAAACAACCTCTAGAAGCCCATCCCATGACTACATGTGGCTTTGGGGAACATCTACATACAAACCATAACAACAACCATTGCCACATCAAGTCTTAGCACACTTCCACTCTTCCAATAGGATCCCTTGTCCCCATTTATAGTCAGTCCCCACTTGTTCTTTGGACCCAGGTAACCACTATTTGCCTTGTATCTCTACAAATTTGACTGTTTGGAACACTGTTGTTAGGATTATAATTTTCTGTAGATGGGGGGATGGCCACTAAATTCAGGACCTTCCATAGGCTAGCCAACTGCTCCACCACTGAGCCACACTCCCTGCCCAAAGATCATAATTTTTAAGTTTTAGAACGGGAGCAATCATCCAAACACAACAATGCCACTGAGAATGAAGTGAAAATGCCAAGCCATAAGAATTGATTCTTAGGGCTGACATAACAAATGACCACCCATTTGCTGGCTTAAATAATAGAATTATTCTTTCAGACTCTAGAGAACAAAAGTCTAAAATCAAGATTTACATAGCCTTGGGAAAAGATTTCTTGCCTCTTTTGCTTTCTGGTGGTTCCAGATGTTCTGTGGTCCATGGTAGCACAACCCAAATCTCTGCCTAGGTCTTCACATGGCTTTCTCCTCTATGTATCTGTCTGTGTCTGTTCACCATTTAAGGACACCAAGTTTGGGGCTTATGCCCCACTTTCATCCTGTATGATCTCATCTTAATCTTTAACTATTATGTCTTCAAAAATCTTGTTTCGAAATAAGATCCTATTCTACGGTTCTGGGCGGACATGAAATGTGAGGGGCGACTATTCAACTTACCATAATAATTAATTATTTTTGTCCTTTATATTGGTTCATAAAACATATGGAGTGTTTTGTTTTGTTTTTGGTATGGAGGATCAAACCCAGGAATTCTCTATCACTTAGATTCAGCCTTTTTACATTTTAAAAACAAATTTGAGATAGGGTCTTGCTAAGATGTCCAGGTGGAACTTGACCTTTTGATCTTCCCGTGTCAGCCTCTCAAGTAGCTAGGATTATAGGCGTGCCCCACCACATCCAGTTTAGTATGTGCTTTTTAATTAGAAAGAAGAGTGTGTGAATATGTGTAGTGGTAAACAAGTACCTTGCATATCATGGGCCTGATGGAAGAGTACACACATCCTCTTACTTTTAGGTTAGCTTCCAGAGAACCACTGGGAGGTCATTTTATACCTTTCCTCATGTTTGAGGTCTGCACTTACATGATTGGGAATTCAAAAAGCAGAATGATTTGGTTAGGAACTGAAGAAAGTGGAGCAAAAAAGATCAGCAGGCTCTACTGAGAGAGCAAGCTTTCTAAACCTTACTTATCCAGGGCAATCAAAGTTTTGTTTCATTTTCTGTAGATCAACTCTACCCTCAGTGAAGAGTTGACTGGGAACCATATTGAAAGGAACTCTGCACAAGATGGGTAAGTTGATCCAGTAGAAGAGTTTAGGGCTGAAAACCTAGGAGTTGAATATCAGGACTTCTCTCCTGTTATAACACCATGTCTAGATCTGCCCTAGGAAAAAAAAGTACAGTCCATGCACTGGGTGACTCACCCAGATGCCACCACTACCGAATGCTTTGTATGAGCATTTGTGTTTCACTAGCTCCTTCGTCCTTGGTTCTAACCCTGAAAGAGTAAGAAACTCAGTCTCTCCATGACCAGCAGGATGACAGCTGATGCATGCCCTAGTTAAGTAAAGGAGAGATAATGTGACCGAGAATAATGTCTGGAGTCATGTGATTATGACATGGGAGGGCACAATCCCGAGGCTTTTAACAGTTCTTTGGAAAACTTCCTATCATCTTAGACTTCCTGGAAGACTATAAAGTTATATCACTGGTAACTATTAAGTTAAGATATTTAAATCTCGCCTGTTTGACACAAAGTAATGTTAAGCTCTGATTCATAAAAAAAATTCTTGGGATACACTTCTGTTTTAGGAAACTGCATTTTTGGCTTGCTTATCTGTAAATGACAAAGGAATATGGGATTGAAAATTAACAAATTTTTACTGGCCTCAATTTGCAGCAATTCTCCTGTGTCAGCCTCCTGAGTGCTGGGATTATAGGTATTAATTTTTTTATAGTTTTGTGTTTACAGGTTCCAAAATGAACAGAATAAAGTATATCATTTTGCTAAAAAAAAGAATTTATTTGGAGACAGAGAAGAAATTCCATGGACCGACTTTGAAGGCATCACAGAGGGCATTGCACTGTTTTGTGCTGGTGCCCGTGGAGTCCCACTCCATCAACAGGATACTTCCATGAGGCAATCTTGGCCATGCTGGTGGCAGAGAAAGAATGACAGCTAGTAGTAACTGCCTGCTAGGTGGATGCTGTTTTAAAGACTTCTTTTATGTGCACCCAGCTTTTTTATGACTATTTAATAGAAAATTATAAAATGTCCCAATGGTTCTGTTTGAATCCATTGTGCTTTACCATCCATGGTTATTAGTGACAGCTCCCAGATTTCTCTCTTTGCTAAGCAGTCTGCATGAAGTCAACATTCTTTTTCCTTTGACTTTCTTTTTGAGACAGGATCTTGCTACGTAGTCTAGGCTGGTTTTCAAGTTGTAGTGATCCTCCTGCCTTACCCTCCCAAGTGCTGGGACTGCGGGCATGTGCCAATACACCCAGCAAGTTCACATTTTCTAGTCTTAAATGTGGCCACTCTGTAATATATCCTGACTCTGAAAAAACATTTTGAATATGTTGACTTACCAGCTTCTCTGGGAAAGTAGGAGCTCTGTTTTTTTCTTCATTGCTTACAATGTGCAGATCAGCATCTGAAAAATGAAGGAAGGCACTATTGAAAGGAGCTTAAAATAAAACTAGCAAACAAAACACCCAGTGTGAAAAACCAGAAGATTCAGCTAGCTTGCATAAACAATACTCCAGATTAAATGAATTTAGACCCAACATCTGGTATGATTCTAAGGGTTTTCTTGATGCTGCTCAACTCAAAAACATTCCTTCATCATCAATTATTGATATTTTCACAAGTCTGAATTGAAAATTCAAGTTCTTTAAAACCCTGTGAGCTATACATTTGTACCTCATTCCCACCTTGTGTTTAGATCACAGCTATCTAATCCTGTTGGGTAATATAGATGACACTATGGGTCAGTATCCATGTCTGGTGCCTCTTGAATTGGCTTATACAGGATACTTGAATAACTACTGATGAGTAATAAATATCTGTTGAATATATAAACTTACCACATATTTCTCCCCCATTCTTATCAGTGGAATGACCATATCATTTACTGACCAAACAATAACATGTTGGATGGTGAAAGGTTAGGCTTTAAACAATTATGCCAGATTTCCAGGCACAGAATGAGAAGGTTCCAAACAATCTGGGGAATATGGACAATCTACTTATAGGCCATGTAGCCCACAAAGGGGGTGGACCAGGGCATCTTGGAGATAGAACGAAGCAGTCAAACCCAGATATTTCCTTTCTGCAACTTGTGCCCATGGGATGCTCAGTAGCTCAGCAGAGGAAGCCAAAAGAGAAAATTATAATTGGGCAAATAAACAATATCCCAGCTGATTATTAGTTACAATGCCCTTCCACTGTGTCATTATCTTCAGAGTCTGGCAGAGAACCAGGACGCGTTTTGAATGCCATGAAGACAGAGGGCAGGAGGTTCAGGCCAAAGTAGTGTTCTCTCTGGACTTAGAGAGAGGCAGGGGCTCCTTTCAAGGAGTTAGGTAAAGGTCAGAACTGTCATCTTGTCCAATAGGTAAAAATACTTGATCACAGACAAAAGCATTGTGGAGGGACACTACCCCTTAGTTCTTCGTAGTGGACAGAAAAGTCACATATAGCTAATACCTACTTGACCCCATCATATATGATTAAAAGTGTTACTTACATTTTATCTTTTACTCTATATTTAAAAAAAATAATTTGAGGATTTTTTGGTTTATGATTTTTGTTATTTATAGAAAGAGAAAGCTGATTTTTTTAACCAAGTAGCAAATCTTGATGCTTGAGCCATGGTGACATTCACATCACAGTCTACCTCCTGAGAGTTTATCCTAAACTAGGAAGAATTATTGGAGGAAGTAATAGCTCACCAATTGATTAATGATTTTAATTTTTAAAATATTTCTCACCAAATGACTGAGTGGTAGGAACTAAAACTGTTGTTACATTAATGGACATGGTTCAATTGACTCTCCAATTGGCTTCGTTTGCTGCGCAGCATCTGAAATGATGCCAAGCACCCCAGCACATTTTGTTTCCTGGCAAGTGGTTCTGGCTGGCAGGTTTGGCTTAATGGGACATTGTTATGGTTTGTGTCTAGTTGTCCCCCCAAAGCCTCATGCAGTCATGGGGTAGTTTTTCTAGAGCTTGTGATTAATTAATGATCCAATGCTGAGGTTATGTGTGTGAGCGCTATTCCTGCCCTGGGGTGAGTAATCTGCATTACAGTGTAAGGAGAGGAGAGAGGCTTGCCTGTGCTGCTTCTGCTGCCCCTCCCTTTGCACTTTCCTGTTTTCCACTGCCAAGAAAGGTTGCCCTGTGCCATGCCTTGTTCTACCTTGAAGCCAGCTGAGTAGGGACTGAAACCTCCACTGTGAGCTAAATAAACCTTTCCTTGCTTAATTCTGTGTGTTGATTATTTCCCAGCAACAGGAGAAGAGTAACTGAGAAAGGAATCATCCACCCAGTGTTCAGTCCAAGGGGTCACACATTACATGCTTCCCAGAGGGTACATCCGGGGGCCGCTTTGCAACTCTGCTGGCAGCACAGGAACTTCCCGTCCACGAAGAACCCACTGTGGTACTTGATCAGTAGGTGGGGGTTTCCCCTTATCTCTGAGGAGCAGACAGGAAGGAAACAGGACATCAGCAGATATTGGTCCAAGAGAACTACCACATTTGGCGAGTGCTTCCACCACGAAACAATGAAAACCTCGCCTTGCCAGCAACGAAGGGCAAGAACCAATGGTTCCAAAAGGATAAAGGTCAAGTTAACAAACCACAAAATAAGAAGAGTCTAACCAGGAGGAGAATGAGAACAGTACAATGATGTACCACTTTGAAATTAAAGAAAGCAGATAAAAATGCATATACAAATTAGTGTGCTGTTAGGACTGTAGAAATACATTTAGGAAGGTAGGAATGGGGTACACATGGTGTTCCCTTGTGGCAGAAGGATGCTGGATGGTAGGACTAAATCCCAGCAAAAATAAGAAAGGTTCTAATAAAGTACATTTTCTCCTACTTTTTATTTTTAGACTTTTTAAATGTACAGAAAAGTTGTAAGAATAGTACAACAAACAACCACATACATTTTACTTAGATTTTCCAATTGCTAATTGTAAGTTAGCTTTTTCTCTTTTTTCTATGCATGCTTCTATTATTATTGTTATTATCATTATTATTTGTCTTCTTGAGAGAGGGTCTCACTATACAATCTCACTATGCAATTTTGTCTGGCCTTGAATCCACTTTGTAGCCCAAGCTGACCTCGAACTCAAAGTGATTCTCCTGTCTCAGCCTTTCGAGTGATGGGATTACAGGCATGTGCCAACATGCTCAGCACATTTCATAATTATTTTAAAAATTTGATCATTGTTTTAAGTGGATAGCAGATATTATGACCTAAATAATGTCACCTATGAACACTTCACCATGTAATGGCTGTAAAAGACAGCATTCCTTTATATAATAATAATGCAACTATCAAATCCAGGAAATTGAACATGGATATAATATGCTTAATATGTATTTCATGTTCAAATTCTTGTCATTTGTTTCAACAATGTCCTTTATAGTCAATTCTTTTTTTTGATCAAAGATCCAATCTAGAAATACACATGGCATTTAGTTGTGCAGTTGCCCTTGATCTAGGATACTTTCTCAACCTTTGTCATTCATAGTTTGACATGCTTATACTAAGGAGTGAAGGTATGTGAGACAAATTTTCTTGGCATAGGTGCATTTTAATAAAACAACAGGAATAGGACACTGGTTATGCCAAAGAAATGAAAAGCTACTCTTGAAATGTGATACTATTATCTAACACATTAGTCTCTTTAGTTGGTGTTTAAAGGAGGAGCAGGCTGCTCTTGAACTTATGATATGGAGTCCTCCAGATAAACATAGAATCAAAAGGAAGCCTCAAAGTCACACACGAAAACAGCTATCCCAACCTAGAACTATTCCTGAACTATTCTTCACAAAGACCTTGTAACTTACTCTGTGAACTGTAGGGATACAAAAATAACTACTGCTGGGGGTGACGGTGCACACCTCTAATCCTAGCACTCAGGAGGCTCAGGCAGGAGGATGGTTGCAAGTTTGAGGCCAGCCTGGGTTACACAGTGAGCTCAAGGCCAGCTGAACTGCACAGAGACCCTGTCTCAAAAACACAAAAAAAGCAAAGCAAAACAAAACAAAACAAAAATCCCAAAAAGTGCTTTGCTGTGTCACTGGGAGGATGTATGCTAACGAATGTAAAGGGTCCAAAATACATGCTCCGTAAACCATGGGTTTGGTAATGTCGTTCCCTTAGTTTATCTCAGTCAGATTTGCTGAAAATTCTATCATAAAAACTATAGTCCCGGAGGCTGGAGAGATGGCTCAGTAGAATAAGCACTTCCCTGGCAAGTGTAAGGGCCTGAGTTCAATCCTCGGTTCCACCCCAAAAAACCAAACAAAACCCCACCATACTCCTGAGAATTAAAGGGAAATTATCACAAGAATCTCCAAACAGGAGAGGAATTACAATCAAGATTATAAAACCTAATTTTCTAATCTTGGTCCCAACTGATCATTGGAAATCCTTTGGCCTTCATGTTAGACAACACATCCTTGTCTCCAAGGATCAACTTTCCTGTATTTTCTACTACATGGGTTTAGTGTCCTGGCAATTTTTTTTTCTAACCAAGTACAAAAGTCCATATTGTAACACAGTATTCTCACCACCTAATAATGACAATAAGAAGACTATATTCAGGCGACTAATTTCAGGAGAATATTTTCTTCTTGTCATTTTTAGGTGGTAGGACTTCCATGTACGTAGTTCCCTTGCATAGATCCACTCATTTAGCGTGTGGAACACCCCTTGGGCTAGCCACTATTGTTACCATGGCTATTGCAGTTCGGTCAACTGAGATGGTGTAACTTGATCAAATCAGCGGATCCAAAAGCCCAAGTTTTTGTTACATTCTGCTGCACAGGTGCTAACTACTCTGCCGCAACCCTTTCAGTTTAAATTTTTGGAAGGAAGGACACATCTATCCACACTTGTTTAACTGAATTGAACACACTGACAGCTGACACTCCTGAAGTCACTACTGAATGAATCCAAACTTTCCAAATGTAGGTCACCATCTAGAAACATCTGTGTCCCAAGTGTCTATCTCAGTTTATAATTTCTTTTTTCCTTTATGTATTTGGTACAGGGTCTCACTATGCAGCTCCTACTTGTAGTGATCCTCCTGCTATCAGCCTCCCCAGTGCTGGGATTATAGGCATGCAGCTGGGATTACAGGTGTGCAGCTGGCATTACAGTCATGTACCACCACAGCCGGACTTGTTTTTGCCTGCTCAGTGCGCCCTGGGGGCAGGGCCAGCATGACATGCAGGGACCAGGGATTGAACCCTGGTCCCTGCATTTGCCAAAGCAGGTGCTTAGTCCACTCAGTTTATAATTCTTGAGTCAAGTAATAGACACAAACATAGGAAAAATCAGTGTTATCACAGTGCAATTCCATAAGGGAAAGTATTTGTGTGACAGAACCTCTTTGTTTTCCTGAGTCAGGGTTTTTAGTGAAACAACAAACCTGCCCACACCCACATTCTCTCTCATCATCTTCCAGCAGAGGCCGGGAGAGGGTAGATACTCCTCTAGGCTCCTTTGAAATAGAAAGGCTTATGAGAGACAGTTCTGGATGATGTAACATGAACAAAAGATTTCAGAGGAACTTCTAGGAGAGCTCAGCACCTCTCCAGGGGTTTCTCTAGGTGACCAAGCAGACAGCGAGGTGGCGCCTGTCCCCTGATGACCTCACCAAGCTGATGCACTAGCTGGCCCTGCACTGCACGCTTTGCTTCTCTGGGGGAACAAAAATGGATTTGTTTCAGAAACTGCTTGGTGGCTTTTTCTCTGCAGTCCAACGTGTTACGAACAGATTGAAGTCTTTTGCTGTGCATATGGCAGCCCTGGCATGGGGGACTCTGCAGCTGCATGTGGGACAATTTGCTTCGCTCTGCTTTCCTTTCGTATTCCATATGCTGTAGCTGCCTGTGCTGTACTGGGGCCACCCCAACGTGTACTGCGTATATGGCCCCAGAACACCCATAAATAGAGGCCTGGAGCATGAGTAAGAGTTTTACATAGGTGGTGTCCACCATAGCTCCGGACCCCCAGGAAAATCCCCAAAGCTGACTGGATGGGGGAGAAAAAGCTCAGAATTCTTTCTGGAAGCCCCATGTTCACCACAGTGATTCATGGTTTGTGTAGGGTGATGCTTTAATATATTTTTGAGTCACTCTTTTGTGGCTCATGGCCACTCTAGGAGAAAATAAATTGATTTTACAGGGGTGGAAACTGAGACCCAGAAAATGTTACTTGTAGATGACAGAGAAAAACCGAACCCTGCCTCCTGATTTGTCTTCCTATGCCAAGGAGGTCTTTCTTATTTCATTGACATGGAGATGGGTACAGGGAAGCTTCTCTCCCTCAATGGCCACTTGACTATTCTACAGAATGGGTTGCTGAATCCTTTCTTGCTACGGAAAAACTAAGTCCTGTGTGGGAAAAGGGATGCACAGCAAAGTAAAGCAGCTGTGTGTAATTTGAGGTATGCTGAGAAAGAGCCATAATAAAAAACCTAAATCAAATGAAATCAAATCAAATCTCTCCATCCAGAAGCTTAATACCCAAAATTACACTAACAGGGCCATTCATTTGAGTTAAATATTGTCCTCACATCAATAGTCATCTTTAAAATATCACAGAGGGAAACATCATAGTGTCAAATTACTAATGATTTTCTTCCTTCTACTAAAAGTCCTGTTATCAGGATGGCCTAAAAAAATCATTGAATAGAAACTACATTAAATCCCCAGTTTTACCTAATAATCATAATGTTCTGGTTAAAAAGCTAGGTTTGAGTCCCCCTTACTAGCTATATGACATTGGCCAGATTTCTTTAAAAACCATTTGTCTAGCAAATAGAGAATGATATTACCCCTTTCCTTTCCATGGAATTGTCAAGAGGCTTATCTATCAAAATGTTTTAAAAGTACTTGACAAAGTACTGGCAAATGGCACATGTTTAGTATCAGACATAATTTTCTATAAACATCAAAACTACAGTAGTTATAGGATATGGCACAGCCCCACAGGGCCTTCGACTTTGCTACGGTGGGGTGGGTGGAGAACAGATGGCCTGGATTCCTCAGAGCTGCTGGGAAGACACAATAGACAGCTCTGTGCAGAGCGGGAAAGGGAATCCGATCCATGGGCTTCCTGTAGGTAACAGTGAGAATGCAAACAGAAGATGAGTCTGTCACGTTTTGTGAGGCTGATAGGAAAATCAGTAGATTCTCTTCTAGTATTGGGCATTTTTACTGCTGTATACTTCCTCCACCAAGCCCTAAGACAATCCCACTAGTGATTCTGTTTTATGAAATTCTTATTACCTTTTTGTAATGCCTTCAACCACTGGCTTCGGCTGTCACGTTTTGTGAGGCTGATAGGAAAATCAGTAGATTCTCTTCTAGTATTGGGCATTTTTACTGCTGTATACTTCCTCCACCAAGCCCTAAGACAATCCCACCAGTGATTCTGTTTTATGAAATTCTTATTACCTTTTTGTAATGCCTTCAACCACTGGCTTCGGCTGGCTTCGTTTGATGCATAGACATAGAGAAGTCCATCTTTATAGACAATCTGGAAAGCAAAAGATGTGCATTTTGGTAGAACTGCATCATAGTTAAGTCTGTTGCATCTGAAAATTTTCTGTTTCTTTGAAGAAAACCTGAGTATGTTCATATAGGTTATACACTTTAGAAAGGGATGAAAATGTATACAATTATTTTAGCCTCCACTTCTCGATGTGTTTTATTGCAGACACTTCAACACTTTGGAAAATCACAATGATGTATCTGACAGGAGTGAACACTGACTTCTCTGTAGGGATGGGCTAGGCTCTGCAGAACTCTCTGAGACATTTCCTCTTAGGGGAGCAGTGTATGATCCTCCTTACAGCCTACTGGAAAATCTTCAACTGCTCTGTCCTTAGCAGGAGTGAAATGTTGTTTACTTTGCCATGACATCTTTGCCAGTGCTCATATATTCTGTCCCTTTACAGTACCTGACATATTGAGTAAAACTATGTCTCCTTGTTCTTTCTGTCTGTTGCATTACGTGGTACCCCAGAAGTTCCCAGAATGTTGTTTTCCATTCCTAAGGCACTTGTTTAAATGTTTGAAGAATATTAAATGTTACAGATCCCCTCTCTAGTTTGTTTTACTTGTTTTCATTTTCCTATTGGACCTTTTAATGTTGATTTCTTTTTAAAATATGTGATTTGTTCTACTTTTGGCAAATAAAACACACAATTTAAAAAATAATAGCTGCTGGGCTCTTTCCTATTTACTTTAATCCCAGCTATTTTAATCCTATTTCAATTCTATGAAAAGATGAGTATGCCTTTTTATTTTACAAATGAGGGAATGTACTCCGAAAACAAGTCCAATATGTGCTTATGGCTACACAAACATAAGAGGAAATAGGGGCTCTGCAAAGTTCCAAAGCTTGCATGCCATCGGGCACCCTGTGTCCCAGTGATGTGGGTTTGCAGCTTTGTTCCCTAGCCCACTTTCCCCCAATTTCTCTCAAATGGCTAATATTCTTTGACATGGGAGATATGGTTGTTGATTAACTGGATATTTGTCTTTCATTCTTTTCCATGGGTCCTTAGTACTAGAGCCGGTAGTCTGGACATCAAAAAGGTAACTCATCTTCCTTAGGTAAAAAAAAAAAGGTATTTGTGATATAATAAAAATAGGGCATGACTTAGATCAAGCCAATGTCGAACAGCACTGTAGGCATACTCTCCATAGTATGTCACTATTTAGAATAGTTCAGGGTAAAGTCAAAATTCCTTGGCAGGATGTGCAAAGCTTTGCATGATCTCGCCCTACCTACCTCTGCATACTCCTCTTTTTCACTCTCTCGTGGGACTGCTTTTTACAGAGAGGACGCTAGTTTACCTGTCAGTGACATAGCCCATGTTGCTTCTGTTGGCCTGCTTCCTGTCCCATCTTTGGTGGGTGAAACTCTATTTGTCCTTTCCAGCCTGAGTGACACATCCAAAGAGCTTCTCTCTGACATGTGGGTGATAGAACTGAAACTTCTGCCTCTTGGAACACCACAGTGCTGATCTCCATTTTAATGCCCACGCTCTCTGCACTGCACTATAATGTTCCGCTCATTCGTGCACTTTGCTACCTTGGCAAGCACCTCGGAGCATGAACATATCAGTATTTTCCTCTGTAAGTGTTCATACTACTTGTAGTACAGCAAAAGCTCAGCAAAGTTTGATAAAAGAGGTTGTCAGATCCAACCAAGGCAGGTCAGGCTGCTGTAACTTATACTCATCTTGCTTCTTCTCCCTCCAGGGGAGGCAGATTGGAGGACAGAATTTCAGCCAAATGCCCACCTCCTATTTGGAAATATTCCAAGTGTCATCATTGCCTTTCTGGATAAATGTGAAATATCATTTTTCCTGGATGATATGAGTTCAACATTGACCATATTATAGGAAGAACCATCCATCCATTGTGATGTTTCTCCATCTTTTTTTTTTTTTTTTACCTGAAATGGGTACTGTCTCTCCAAGGGTGTCTGCTCCTCAAGATTGACTTTCTCCACACATCTGATTTTCTTAATTTCAATCGATCCTTTTCTGCTTCCCCTTTTCTAAATTAAAAAAACAAAACATATGATATCTTCATTGATGTACCATGATGCACAGGGAAAAGCACACAGTTAAACCAGAGAGAGAGAGAGAGAGAGAGAGAGAGAGAGAGAGAGAGAGAGAGAGAGAGAGAGACAGAGAGAGAGATTTAGGGATGTAGTGGTTAGTGGAGAATCATGTTCTATTACTCCATAATAGCCAAAACTAAATGATACTAGAATATGTTTCTCAACTGTGGATACAACATACACTCCTCCAAAAGCAAGTGTTTAATCAGGAGTTTATCTTACTAGTGAATTAAGAAATGCGTTTCAAATCACCTGCTTTGTAGTTAACAAACATATTCAGGAAAATAAAGATTTATCTCTTGAAATAAAACTCACTTTGTCTCAATTTTGGACCAGTATTTTAGTATTTCTACTATGATAGAATACTCAACTGTATCAAGAGAGTTTTATGTCTAAGACTGTTTGATAGCAGCATTTCTGATCGTCAGCTCTTTTGCCACTCAGGACTGGATGAATCTTTGATCTGGGATCAATCCTGTGCATGGTAGGCTATTTAGTAGCATCCCTGGCCTCTACTCATCAGATGCTAGTAGCACTTGCCTCCCTCCATTACTAGTTGTGACAACCTAAAATGCTTCTAGCCATTGTGCAATATCCATAAAGAAGCAAAAATTCTTTCAGTTGAGAACTACCATTCTAAAGTTACAATTTGCCTGAGGAAAGCTAAGTAATATTTTAAAATCCTTTGGGTTCATTGTGCTTTGGTTAAGCAAAGACAAAGTAGTAAGAGGATGCATGTTGATCTTTCCGATATAAACTAAGAAACCTAAACTTTCATTACAATTAACCAAGTACTTTGTGAGCCTGCAGTAGGGGAGGAACAGTAGAGTATCAGAAGTAAACGAAAAAGGAGATACAAATAAAGGACCATTTTGTATCTGTATATACAAAATAGTTAGGATAGATATACAGCTACTTTCTCTTAATTCAGTGAGAAGAAAGATTTGTACTAATAGTGTTTGGACAGGTTATGATGTCTGTATCTTGTACTATGAATAACCATATGAAGACAACAATATGCAATCTATTAATTATTATAACTGTCCTACTGACCTACTTTGAAACTGTCTCGTTGTTTCTCCATAAAATTAATAAAAGAAATCAAATAATGGAATAAACATTCTCACCATTTTGTCATATTCATAGTAGGAAAGGTTTGTTTTGGTCAAAACAAAAAGTCGTTCTTTGTAATTATTTGGTGACATTTTCTTCTTTTGTTGTGACCTTTTGAGGAGAAGTTCTTCTAGAATGGATTTTGTATCCATATTATCATCCTACATGAAAGAAAACAATTGAAATGACTGTAGTATCTAGCTAGGTTCTCTTAGCCTTCATATATTATTCTCAACTATTTTTCCTTCATGGGTAGTACAAATGCTAATTTTTAAAATTAAGATTGATTTAGGATTATAGAATAAAGTACACACTATCTATATTTTTTGCTCTGAGTTTCATAAATATGTTGATTTTTAAAAAAACATTTGTTCACCTCATTTCCCTCTGAATATCCACTGCCTTTGCACCATCCTTTGATCATCTCATCAAAATGCTCCTTACTCCTTAAGCATTCTGTGTTTGTTGAATTGAGTAGAGTATATAATACAAATTTTAAAACCACACTCCAGACAGCTCATTGTGCATGAAGTAATTGATCAGCTGAAATTTTCCTCCATTATTATGGTCAGTGTTTTGGCAAAATTATCTGAATGATTGTGAGATGTGGATATCATTGTAAATGATATCTACAGCCTTTGATCATGACTAAATCTTCAACATAAAACATGCAGGCATAATTTTAAAAATTTCAGAGAATTTTAAATCAAAATGAATGCTCAAGACAGAATAAAGGGAAGAAATGTGAGAATACAGCAAAAGTGTTATCAAAAGAGTTTTAAAAGAGCTTTAAAAAGTGTATTTATAAAGTATAAACTTTGCTTTTTACTACTAAACCTGAAAAATAAATGTATTATTTTCTACAACTACTAACACTGTACCCTTCTGATATCAGATCTAATAAAAAAACATAGTAAAGTTAAGCAGTAGGTACAGAAATAAACTTTCTTATATTCTTTTCTTTGCCTTGTGAAGCAGCATCATTATTTTCAGTTAGATGGGCAATATTTAAGATCTTTGATGACTGAAAGGTAACCAATTTTACTCACCTTAGCCTCCCAAGAGCCTATGTGTAGGTCCTTAGCTCACACTCTGAGCAAAAAGTTACTGTTCCAGGGCACCATTGTCACTCATATGCCCTTTGGCTGTTCCACAGCTGCGCATTAAAGGATGATATTTGCATTCTCTTTACCATTATTGATCAGGAAGCACCCACACAGACATTGCTCTGTCTGGGTGACTGCAGGTGCCACGTAAAGCTGCCTGATCACTAAAGGACACTTCCCACTGGCCCAGGCGAATGATGAGCCCACTATTATGGGAGCATGGAAGCAAAGGGAAACTAAGAAAGACGGCCTGCTATTGAACAAGCCACTAACAGTCCCAGCCAGTTTTCTTCCTGATATAGACCATGCAACTGAAAAAGCAGGAATCAAGAAAAATCAGTTTTTATTATTTATGTACATAGATCGGTACGTTATGTGTTACTCTGGGAAATGTTTTCTAGGGCATTGGTTGGGATATGGATGGGGGGTGGGGGTAGTCATTCAACATCATAGTTTCTTTTGTACTTCTTGCTCTGGATATTATCTCTCATTCAAAAGGATAATTCTTTTGGAAAAGTGAAAAGTGAAGGCTTTCTTTTGAGTACAACGGGTGCCATTCACTGTGGTCACTGGTTGTTTTGCTTTAGTTTGAAAGACAGGAAAGAGAACAAGGAGCCGGGTGCTTGCTTTCTACCTCTGCTTCACTGCAGCTCTACACCCAGGCATACTTGGGGAGCTTACTCCTCCTCCAAAGGCTGCAGCTAAGAGAATTGGCTTGAAGACTTATGGAAATGATGAACTTGTCCTTTGGGGAGTGATGGAGCTCTTTGGTGGAGCCAAACACTGAGCATAGATATAGGGCACTTCAGCATTGTATGTTTCTACATTTTATTTTACTTTATCTTACAAGAAAAACAATAAAAACTGTGATACAGAGTTTTAAAACAAAATGATAGGAAATTAACAATGGTTATTATATTGTACATTGTTATCATCAAAGTAGTTGCTCAGATTACAAATCTAGGTATACAAAATCGATCAAACATTATAAACACAAACCATTCCTTTCAGTGAACTAATAGAAATTAGTAGTATAATAGTACTATAATTATCTTGGCATATATATATATATATATATATATATATATATATATATAAAATCTAGGAATAGACCTTGACCTTGAGCTTGCCAGGTAGGTGCTGTGGCACTGAGTTATATCTCCAGCCCCCTGTTTCTACATTTTAAATAATATACTAATAAATCAGAAAAGAAAAGATGTAAAAACTTGATAAATTTCCTTTATGTCTAGTGCTAAAACATTCCCCATAGCCAGAGTGCTTATTAAATCGATCTTGTTAGTTGACTAGGAAACTTGCTTTTCACAAGTTTTTCATGTGTTCAGTCCATTTGTGACATAAAAATACTTTTCAAAATGCAAATCCCAATGGCTAAGATAGTATGCAGTTTTCCCTAGTACTTTGTGATGTTGTACACACTTTTTAAATTAATTTTATTGAGAAACAAATAGCAATGAGACAGTTTTAAAACCAACTAATAAGACAGTTTCAATAATTAATACATTGAGTTATTTGTTGAATCTGTACTTCCGATTTGATTTGAAACTGTCTCATTGCTATCTGTTTATCAATAAAATTTTGGAAAAAAAGAATCTATTTCAAGTAATTTAAAAAATAATTAATACATTGAATATTGTTGTCTTCATAGTGGTTATTCATAGTGCAAGGTACAGACATGATATCCTGTCCAAACACTATTAGGACAAATCTTTCTTCTCATTGAATTAAGAGAAAGTAGCTGTATATCTATCCTATTTTGTATATAGAGATACAAAATGATCCTTCATTTGTGTCCTCTTTTTTGTTTATAAAACATTCTCATGCATTGCATTAGATATGAATCTTTTAGAATTTTATATAAAAATAGGGAGAACTACAGAAACCACTAACACATTCACAAATTGGCCTCTGTATGTTGCAGAAAAGAAGTATATTCAGCAGAAAGGAAGGTATCAAACCCTCAAGTATATTGTCATCCCATAAGTCTCCAAGGATTTACAAGCTTGGCTACCTCTGACAAAATGTAATTCGTCAAATTTCCACATAGTTGTTCATTCCTAAATTCTGGCCCTTGTGAATTTTTCTTCTGCTTAAAAAGTAATACTATATATATATATATTCCACAGAATCAAGAAATACAGACAAGCAAACAAACTAAGATAGCTTTCAAGTTTTCTTATCCAATATATGCATGCCTATGCTTTCTCAAGGATGGTTCACATGGATCTGTAATCTATTGTGCTCGTGCACCAAACACCTAGAGCCCTGTGCTTCTGACTTTCTGTTCAGTGCCAGAACTGCCATGTCTTCACAGCTCTGCCCTCCCTAAGGTGGACTCCGAGGCTTCCTTCCCAAGTTGCAAGAGTCCTGTTTTGATGACTCATACTTTTGTCATCCCCAGATCAGTTTCTTCTGTGACAGCTTCTCTGGTTCCCACTCAGGCTTGAACCTGGTTTCCTCCTTTGTTTCCTCCTGTCCTTTCTTTGTACTTCTCCTTTCTCCTCTAAATAGCCTATCTAAATTCTCCTTTCTAAATCTAAATAGCCTAGATTCTACATTGAAGGTATTTCTCCAGTCTTAGCTGTTATAGAAGGTGACAACTGGTGATGGCTGACTGAGAAATGTAATGTCTCCTCCTTTTATTAGGACAATAAATGAGCAGGGCTCAAGCACTACTATTGACCCCAATGCCTGTCCAGTGACTACAAACTCTCATTCATTTACCCTTATGTGGAAATTCAGTTGGGAAGAAAGGCCTTTTAAAACACAATAAATACTAAATAGAAATCTATTGCTATAGAGAAACTGTAGGATTTGGCTGCACTCCTATGTTACCACCCACATAGAACAGAGATATCAATTTGCTTACCAAATACACCAGGCTGCCTATTTCCATAAGTATATGAAACTAGAGAGAGATTAAAACATAAAGGAGGTGAAAAAACCTGGCAGAAATCAATATAATATTTTCTTAAGAGGAAGGCAGCAACCACTATGGAACCTATTCTATACATAAAAGGTACATACTCAATTAACATTACTTGTAATATTTAGGATTTATATGAAAACAAGAATAAGAAGTTCAATTTTGTAGTTCTATTTGAAACATTTGACTTTGAGCCTACAGTGTGTCAGACGTTGAACAACTGGTTCCATGGCCTTGAGTGACATCATATAAAGTTGAGAGACAAGTTTCAGACCTTAGTAGAGGTGTGTAAAGTTGCGTTGAGGTGGTGGCCTCAGGAGGTTGGAAGGAGACTACCTGGCTGCCATTTGTGAGCAGTGTCACAACACCAAGTCCTTTCCCTAAGAACTTTTGCTTTCCTAATGTGTAAAATGAGAGGTTACAGCTCTTTCACTTTTACATGGCTTAAGTGAAAAAATTCACTTGGCACCAAATCAAGATTAAAAAATGAAGAGGGGGAAGAAAAAACTCAAGTGCTCCAATGGCGCCCACTCACTTGATGGTGAAAACTGTGAAGAAGGAAAAGCTGTTTTGCCCCTAAAGTAATCAAATAAGCTTATCATGGGAGAGAGGACATTGAAATTGGCCCTTGCACAATGCAAATGATTTTAGTAATAATAATTCTATCTGACATTTAAGTAGGGCTCACCTTATACAGGACACTATGTAGAGCCTCCAACACATGTTAATTTACTTACTGGTTAAGGTCACCCTATGGAATAGTTTATGACACCTTTCACTTACAGGGTATACCACAATACCCTATCTAAGGCAGCATGTCCTAACACAGCCATGTTTTGGGGTAGTTGGTGATAGTCCCACTCCATGGAGCAGGTTGTGACATAGTCACACTATACAGTAGGTTGCAACTTCATTTCCCCCTTATAGATGATGAAACTGCAATGCATAGATAAATTGTCCGGGTCACACTACTAGTGTGATGTAGTTGGAGTTCAAATCCTGTGGTCTAACTCCACAGCCCACATTCTTGAGCATAAAACCAGTGTTAGAGAAGACCAAGCCCACCAAAGCAGACCATTCTAAACCAAAGAAGACATAAATCTCAATACGGAAGGTCATGGGATGCCAAGGCTGGCAGGAAGCCTATAGATCATCTTATAAGTACAACATTGAGCCCCAACAGTGTAAGGGACTAGGTTGAAACAGTGAACTAGTGACCTGAGACACACCCCAGAGAACCAGCTTCTGGTGTCCTTCTGGGTTCAATGTCCACTCCATGGCAGTAAACAGACTAAAAGAGATCTGCTCAGAGAAGAGCACCATTTCCTTAATAAGGCATGCTGTCTGAGGAACAAGGCATAAATTTAGATCTTGCAAGACCTGTGAAAGGAATCTGCTAATAGAACTTCCTGGAAGGTGCCACCTGCATCTAATCTTTCAGAAGAATCACCAAAGCAGTGTTAAGTGCCATTTTTTTTTTTGACAGAACCTGGGATTGAACTCAGGCCCTTTCACTTGCCAGGGAAATGCTTATTCTACCGAGCCATTTCCCTGACCCAAAGCAGTGTTAAACAGCAAAATTCTGGGTAAATGTATAGCTTAGTGGCAGTGTACTTACCTAGTACATGTCAGGCCATGGTGTCCATGCCCCAGACCACACACACAGGCACACGCACACACAAACACAGCAGAATTCTAGTCTACTTTTTTTTTAACAGTCAGTAAGAACATGCATCCTCAAATACTGCAATAAATTTTAAGTGGAACAGAAGGCAAAATAGGAAGAGGGAAATACATATATAGGTAAATGAGACTCTCAATTAAAAAACCTATTCCCTGACTAGCTCAGAATAGTGCCTTTAAAGTTTTACCCCTCAGAACTGAGAGATGAGTGTGGCAGTTTCTTGCACCTTTACTTGCTTGCTTAGCCTCTGATATTTAGCATATCTTTTAGCTAAAGATTTTTGTTGGTGTCAAGGTAATAAAATAAAGCATATGCTGGGAGGGCAGTAGATGGGGTGGATGCAAAGGAGGAGGAGGATGTTCCAGGTTCGGATGGGGCAGTGTGTGAAACTGAAACTGGAGGGCCCTGTGACAAATTTAATCTTCAAATATTTGCCCAAGGGCAGGTCCACTTAGCTTCCTGCTTAATAACTGACAAAATACAATGCTAAGTTTAAATAGGAACAAAAAGCTTAACTCAGAATCAGGTGAAGTGGCTTAAAAAGTCTTAGAATGCTCGCCAAAGACAAATGCCAGCACCACAGGATCTGGTAAAGCCTTATTTCCCATGATTGTCCCACAGAACAGAGATGGTACAGTTGATTTGGCATGACATGGACAAACACGTGCTAGGACTGATGCTCTCAAATCTTCAGGACTTTGGAACACCACACCTTAATTGCTCCCAAATGAATTTACAAAAACCAGCTATTTTAAGAAGATCAGGTTTCTCACGAAGAACATATAATTCTAATGCTATTCCTGTAGAAGCTAAAATTTACATTGAGATTAATCTTTAGAGCCTTTCTAAACTCTTATTTGTTTCAGCAATTTCTTTCCTTCTGCTCTCTCCTCTCTGCCCATACCACTCTGTCTTTGCACATTTAAAAAAATGTATTTAGTACAAGGTCTACAGGGTCCCACTACACAGAACAGATTCATAGTGATCCTCCTGTTTTTTAACCTTCCAATGCTGGGATTATTGGTGCGTGTCATCATACCCAGTCTCAGTTGCCATCTCAGCGTGCCCTGGGGATGGGGCTGGCACGGCAGGCCGGGGATTGAACCCTGGTCCCTGTGTTTGCCTAAGCAGGCACTTCAATCTGCTGAGCTATCTGGCTGGCCCTTCTGGGCACATTTCTTAGGAAACCAAAATGTGATACCCATGAGCTAGCATAATGAATCACCTTCCCAAGTAACACTGCTTAGGTGATGTGGTTTGGTGGGTGAAAGCAGCGATTTGGGTAGGGTCAAATCCCTGTTCTGTCTCTAAGCAACATAGCAGGTTACTTAACTCTGCTAAACCTCAGATTCCCCATCTGTAAAGGAGTAGAGCAGTAACCACCTTTAAGGATTATGAAGAGTTGAGAGAAAATGACGGCACAATGCTCAGCACCCTCGTAGATGCTTTGGAGACATGTCCTTGTCCTCATCATTCCCTATGCAAAGTTTAAAAATAGACCATAGAAAAGTTTAAGAATGAGAGATAATGAAATGATCCTCAGGGGTCAAATTTCACTTCTTATTGCTCTGCCTGCAGCTGCTGGGCAAAGGTGGTAACAGGAGTTAGGAAGAACTCCTCGTCCATGCTCAAAGCAGAAGCACTTTCATTAGACATTTGTTACACATCCTCGATTAACTATCTTAAAAGTCAGGTGGAACCAGCCTCTCCTTGCCAGTGTATTTGCAGCATCATATTTCTTCAATGACTTCGTGGATGCTACACAAAGTGCAGTAAATGCACTGGACACATTGATACCACCTAGAAGGCTGTTAGAAACGCAGACTCTGAGGTCCTCCCCCAGACCTAGAAACCTGAATCTGCATCTTCGAGAGATCCTCAGGTGACTCCTGCGCACACGAGAAGCTCTGGTCTAGACCACAATATATTTTTTAAACAAATCTGTTATTTATTTTTTGGTATAGAGTCTTGCTACGCAGTTCGGACTCGTAGTGATCCTCCTAGCTCAGCCTCCCCAGCTCTGGGATTACAGTGTGCACCACTACCCCTGGTTTTGATGGCTGGCTCGGCACCCAGGGCCACCATTGCATGTGGTAACAGGAATCGAACCCAGATCCTTACACTTACCAGGCAGGGACTTAGACAGCTAAGTTATCTCCCCAACCCCCACAGACTACAATATGTTCGAGCTATCTAAATCCAGTGAAATAATCATGGCCCACAAGAACTTTCAAACTACTGGATATTGTCCCAACTCTATGGTACACGTCCCTCTCATCTTTTTATCTCTGTCTGCAGTACCCTCAGGTCTGATTTAGGGAAACTTCAGAAACCTAAGAACAAATACTTATAGCTGAAATAGTGCTATAAAAATATAAATAAAAGAAGACATAAGTACAGATCCTTTGTTCTTTTGGAAGTAATTACAAAGCCAATATGAAAAGTCATAAAAGGAAGGTAACCAAAGAATAGTAAGGAGAAAATCAGCAGGGAAGACAGCACAAAGATTGAGGGGGCTGGTGCAGATTTCCTTAGGAATTGACAGCTCCCCCCCATGAGATTTTGAGCAAGGCCTAAGTTTACAATGAAATGATAACAGTTTTATCTTCTGGTCCCGAGATTACCAAGGCCCTTTCCAAAGTCTAAGGGGAGAGTCCGAATAATTTAGTATTCATAATTTAGTACTACTTTTCATACAATCTGTTCCTCAAATTTTGTAAACTTCTGGCCCCACAACACTGGATCTAAGCCTGTTTTCCTGTAGGTTATGACACTGTACAGCCACCTATCGTGTAAACGCACCATTTTGGCTTGTCTGTCCCCTGGGTCCACTGCCGCGAAGGTAGTCTCTCCTTGCAGAAACACAACCCCAGCTCTCCTCTTGCCAGCGGTAGTGAATTGTCTCACATTCTCCTGGCTGCTGTGTCAGAAATGGCTGTATTACTCAGTGCCCCCAAAATGTTTATTGTCCTGCAGGGCCTTACACAATCCCACAGGAAACCACGCTCAACACTTAGCCAACACTTGTTGAGCTGATTGAATGCAACGAAAACGGAGACAAAAGCATATTTCATAAAGGTTCCAACTTTGATAACTATAGTGCCTACTTTTCCCAGGCAGCTCTTGGGTATGTGTGATAACCTTGCCTTTGTTTATAGAGCTCTGTGCTGGAAAGCACAAGAAAATATCTTGGCAAAACCCAACTTCTGACGTTGACTTTTCTCACAGGAGCCAGAGTCAGGAAACCATTAGGTAATACCGAAGTGCACAGAGAATAAGCAACAAAGACTTCAACTCCACATTTGGAGAAAGTAAGAACAGAGAATACCCAGAGAAAGGAACAGTTAATATACCCCCAAAGGAGCACACTTCACAGTTTAAGTGATTAGGAGTCCAGAATGGAGAAGATTGGCTTTGTTAAACTGCAATGCACTATGATTACAGTGAAAATGTGTGATTGTCACTTTATAGCACAACAACCACAAAACCTTGTTTGGCTTATTCATTTCACCATTTTCTCTGATTGTTCATGTATAACAAATCAAATGATACGTTTTAGGCTCTGCTGTGGATAGCCAAGAAAATTGACCATCCTTTTGACATACATGGACATTCAATATTAACTTACAAAACATTGGATACTTATTTGTAGGCATTGATGTTATGATGAAGTTGGGTTGGCAGGAGAATGTGGAGCTACTGACTTCCAAAGAGGTATTTTTCTTAGTGGCCACATGATTAACATCCTTTCTGTCTATATCAGTCAAGTCTTATTGAGAACTTCCCTTGTGCCGAGCATCCTGTTAAGGGCCAGAGACTCAAGAGTAAACAGGACAGAGGCAGCTCTAAATCTCAGGAGCTGTGTGCCTAGTGGGGTAAACCCCACCAGTAACAGTTTAATTACAGTAGTGTGTGAAAAATAACTTGCAAATATGTTAAATATTTCCATTTGGAACTAAGAATGTGGGGAAGGGCAAGGAGTTCTTCAGAAGAATTCAAAAGTGGATAGATTATACCTTGATGGCAAATAAAAGTCACTGATGAGCTCCAAATAGCTCTCCATCCTCTGAGAATAAAGCATGTAGTGATAAACATATTGGGAGTGAAGCAGACTAACAGTAGCTAACAACCTGGTGCAGTAAATTAATTCTACTCTCCTAATTAACTTCCTTTCCCATATGGCAATTTGTATTTACTCCACTACTTTTATGGTAATGGTAGAAGATCCATGTCAGAATAAAAAATAAATTTAAGGGAGGTGATATAAATGTGGAAACACCTGGGTACAATCTTTTAGAATTTTCATCCCTTGTTGGGGCTTAAAATGCTCAAAGGCAGCTGGGAGGAGTGGTTTCCTTTAAGGCAAAATGTCAGAGATTTATTTATTTGTTCTATTCATTTACTTCCTCTGCTACTTCTCCTGAACCTTTATTTGGCTCTGTATTTTCTATATCTTTAGTGAAATCCTAACTTCTGGCAGTTTGCTATTTCAACTACATGATTTAATACATTCGAATTGTAGTCTGCATTGTCACCTTCGCCCAGCAAGACCCTTAGGAATTTCTCTCCAGCTTGTTCATGCAAGCCTTTAGCTGGCAACAGACAAAGGGACACAGCATGGGATAATTTAACTTCGTTACATGAACAGGCTTGTTCACTTGTGTTTACATTTTTATGAAAGAACCTGGTAGGATCCATTTTATGAGAAAGACAGAGCAACACATAGAAGTAGACAGGGAGACAGAGAGAGAGAGAATGGCAATTGGCTTGTGGTGGATTTCTGTTTGTTCTCACTTTAAGAAATTCATTTAGCTCATGGCTTTAAACACTGTCTATACATTTATGGTTTCAAATTTCAGCCAAGACCACTCTGGATTCCACACTCATCTTCCACTGTCAATTTATGATTTTGTACTCTAATAAATAAGCTATATTGAACATGGCCAAAGCTGACCTGATGAATCCTTCCAACTGGCTGTTCCTATGTTGAAACACTCTCATCTAATGGCATCTCTACCTTTCCAGTTGTTCAGGCAAGAGAAAGTAGACTCACCCTTCGGTTTTACCCTCCTCTCACACCCAACACTCAGTCCTTTGTGGTACAGGGTGGCTGTATTGTCTAAACGCGACCCAAATTTGGTCGCTTTTAAATACCTTTACTGTTGCCTCTCGGGCTCGGTTACCATCATTCCTTACTTGGAATACTGCATTAGTCTCCTGATTATTTTCCCTCATTCTAATCACCACCTCCTTCAGTCTATGCTCCCACTGGGGAGCCACAGTGGTTCTTTTCATGTAAGTCAGACCTTACTACTTCTTCTGTCTAAATTCTCCAATAGCCCCCCTTCTGGTCTCCTGGCATTGTCTCTAATATAATTTCATTTCCATTCTTAAAAATGACCTCTCTGCTACTCTTCCAATATTCTGAGAACCATGTGCCTCAGGGCCTTTGCATGGGCAGTATCTTCTGCTTCATTAACTATCACAGAGATCTGCCTGGCTCGGTTACTCATGTCCAGCTTCTATTTCAAATAACTTCTCATTAATGAGCCCCACACAGACCACTCTGTTTAATACTACCACCTCACTCCACCCAGCAGGCCCAGCCTCCCTTATTCTTCTCAGCTTAATCTCTTTTCCATAGAACTTATCATCATACAACCCATTTACATATGTATTATGTTTATATCTGTCTTTCCTTACCAGGGAGCGAGCTCACAGGGGCTCTAATAGCTTTTCCCATCGGTATCTCTTCACTGGAGGTGTCTCACCATCATTTCCTACATGTACCTCTTTTGGTGCTAAAACAACCTGCTTGGAAGTTGGGAACTGATGCAAATAATTTCCACTCACTGGAATGAAGGATTAATCTAGATCTCTTCCAAGGATGCTTGTTCATAAGACTCAGTGAGCTCAAAGGTGAAACTAATAGCCTTGTTTCTATTGCAAGGAGTTGCCCGAGTCAGAGGGTACAGGTGTATGCGAAAGTGTGTTGTTTAATTGTGTTGTGGCTTTTCTTGACACTGATGAAGTCTTTAAAACACTTATTGGCATTTAATCAATTTTACTTTCAGATTTTAGTGGGAGGAAACTATAAATACTTTATTCTTATAAATAAAATTTATTTGGATGGAGATTTATTTTTGAATATATCACATCTGGCTGCTTTCATCCACCAGAAGAACTGAATAGTTACACGACAGAGACTGTCTGCCTGCAAAGTCTCAGACGTGTACTATCACCTTCACGGAATAAATTCTCTAACTCGTGCCCTGAAAGAATCTCACCAGCTGCGACAATGACCTAGTAGCTTGGGATTCGGTTCAGCAGTTCAACTCTACATGTATTTATTCAGTTGGACTTGTAAAGGTGCCAGAGGTGGAGGCAAAGAAAGTAAGCAGAAGTGGGATAACTTTATGGACTCCTTCTAGCTCGGATTCCCACTTTGATTTGATTATTAGCCGTCAAAATTTTATAATGAAAAATTTCAACATAAAGAAGAGTTAAAAAGTTAAATCACTTGTACACCATCATCTCGAGTCTATGATTACCATTTTACTGCAATTACTTTTTCATATATCTATTCATTCTACATCTTTCTCCTCCCGTTCCTCTTTCTCTTCCTCTTCTTCTACTCCTTCTTCTTTTTCTTATTTTATCTTTTGTGACACAGAGTCTCACTGTACTCTGTAGCCCTGGATGACCTCAAACTCGCAGTGAACCTTCTGCCTCAGGTCCCAAGTGCTAGGATTCCAGGCATGTGCCACCACATCCGGCCATCCGCCTTCTTGATGTTGCTGTTATTGTTTTTGTTCATGTATTCAAAAAAGGGTACATGTACATGGCATCTAATAAGCACCTCAGCAGACACAACATTATTTAGAGCTTACTTCATATTAGTTTTTATTTTGACTCCAATACTGTGATTCCAAAGGCAACCTTCCTTTGGCCAGAAGACACAACTTTAGGAAAGCTGAAAACTGAGAAAGGTTATCGGGGTAATTGAGGTAAGTGTCAGGGGAATCATTCACCTAAATTTCTCCATTTCCCTCATTCAAGAGATGAATCAGCGTTTCAAGGTCAAACTGTTTTGCTTGTGATAGATTCTAGGAAAGTTCTGTGCCTCTAGATAGAGGGTCATAAGCTGTTCTTCTCTGGGATGCTGCCAAACACCCACGGGAAAAACAGAGAGGAACAGTGAGGGGTTTTGTGCAATGGTTAGTCACATGTGGTTTCTGGGTCAGAACCTTGGTTGATAGAATAGACCAAGTCTGTCCTGAGTGCTTTCACCCGGATGGAAATGGGAATCACATGGGCCCCTCTTTACTGGATATATTTAGATGTCTTCAACCACCCAATATACTAAAGACCTTTACAAATTAATTTTTACAAAAGAATTAGTCCTTGATGTGGGGCCAACTGCTTTCCTGGGTTCAGTGAGTCTGACTGCCTAATGTGGAATAATCCAGAGATATCTATCATTTAATGAATAGCAGCTACTCTGCCATAGGAGGCATATTAAGAAAATCTACAAGAAAGAACTTTTGAGTTGATAGATTAAAGAAGAAAAAAAATGCAAATGTTGAAATGTTTAAGTTGTCCATTTGTACAAAATGTATCTTTGGAAAGAAATTCAGCAAGTTCTACATATGAGGAAGATAAAATTTTTGGATTAAAAAGAAAAAGAGCAATAGGTTTGACCATGTGGGTGTCGTTAAAGATTGTAATGGAATCATTTGGAACCATTTGGGGAATGCTCTGCTCATTGCCTTATCAGCATGAAGTTCTCTTTCATGTTTATCTGAATTCCAAGGGTGACCCACGGTCGTATATCCAGCTGCCTGCTTCTCATGTCCATCTTCATTTCCAATGAAGGGTGAAAAGGGCTCAAAGCTCCATGTACAGTGTCCCATTTTCTTTCTCACGAATGGACTTTGTCTCTCAATTGTAAAAATTCTCCCATCTTCCACATTTATTTTAATTCATTTTAATCATCTAGCTGTTCAGACTTGTACTTGTTTATTCTTAAGGAGACCTGCAAATGGAATGTGGGAGCTGTGCCCTGGCCGTGCACTCTCTTCCACTTCAATTCCACCAGTAACCAACTTCCGAAAGACAAAAGAAGGAGAAGCTCGCACTTCTGTGATGGCTGCAGAGTGGAGGGGATTTTGAGTCCCAGAGGACACTTGGAAAGGTGTTAGAATTGAAGCAACCCCAAGAGTATTGCAGATATGGTAGAGGTGAGAAGGTGACCAGCTAAGTCATTCTCTCTTTTTTTAACTGTAATGTTGTCCTTGTAAATGCTACTTGTGACAAAGGAGCCTTTGACGATACCTGTGGTCCACAGGTGACCACAGGGGCCAATGGGTTGCAATATTTAATTTTTAAAGTCTAGCTTAACAACTGTTTATTTTGCTTGAAGGCCAGTTGCCTGGGTAATAATTTAAATGGATGTATCCAGTTTCTGAAAGGATAAATATTTTTAAGTTTATCATTAACCTGGAGAGCTTTAAAAATCTACCTCTTTGCTCCTTTCACATAGAAGTGTATTTTTCAGTATCTATTATTGCCGAACAAGATACCCAGAACCTAAGTAGCTTATGCTTTTGTTTGCTTGCAGTTTTGGGTGTCAGAAAGTCAGGAAGGACAAGGCTGGATGTCTTGCCCAATCCATACAGCATGGGCTGGAGCAGTTGTGGGTGGGAAAATCCACTTCCAAGATGACTTCTCTGTCACGTGCCTCAGTGTTGCGGGCCTCTGTTTCTTTCCTCCCCAGTGTGTCTTCCAGGGCTTCTCTTTCTAGTTGCATGAGCTCCTTCCAGAAAGGTGATCTCAGTGTTATTACTCTTCTTACAAGGCAGCTGGCTTTCACAAAGGAGGAAGTAGAAGCTGCCAGGCCACTTCAGAGCCACACCAGAAACTGACATCATGTCACTTCCACCACATTGCAGTGTTCAAAACAGCCACAAGCTCTTCTAGACTGAAGAGGAAAAGAAACAAATTCCACTTTTGATGAAATGTCAAGGTCACATTGCAGAACAAGAGCTTGTGAGATGGGAAATATCATTTGGGCCATCATAGGAAAATAGAATCTTCCAGAAGATGATAAGCAATGGCGCTGGGAAACAATGTGTAGCCGTCGAGATTGTTAGGTCAAAAAGCCCCTCTGGACTTCGGGGACAGCTATAGAAGGTTTCTCAGAGAGAGACAGAGAGAGCGCCCTACAGGCTAAGTGATGAATGATCAGAGAGAGACAGAGAGAGCGCCCTACAGGCTAAGTTATGAATAGAGTTAGGCCAGATCCAAGAGAAGGAAAGAAAATTCCAGGCAAGGGCGCAGAAAAGTAATCCCAAGGAGCAGGCACAAGGAGCAGAGCCTTGAACATGCTCTGGCGGGAAGGGATGGGGTGTGCCTCTGTGTGTGTGTGTGTGTTAAGCAAGATATTATGGGTGAGGCTAGTTCAAATATATCATAGAACTTCCTATGGAGAGTAATAAAAAGCCACTAAAGATTTTAGGCAATTGTCACTCCATTTGTCTACAACTTGGAGAATGGATAAGCCAGTGGCAAGGTTGAAGGCAGGAAGAGTAGAGTAGCTATTGGGAAAGATGGACAGAATGAGAAGGACTGGGTGCATTGGGAGACAGTAGAAATCAGCATCCACAGGGTTTCCAGGTGAAAGAGTGAGAGGGGAGAACTCGCATTCAGACTCAGGCAATTGCTTGAACATTGAGTTTTCTGATAAGAAACGCAGAATCTTGCTGGGGAGTCAACTCAGTAGAATAAGTGCTTGCCTGGCAATCACAAGGTCCTGAGTACAATCTCTGCTACCATCAAAAAAAAAAAAAAAGAAAAAACACAGAATCTTTTCACAAGGACTGCAAGGTGCTGGACAGTGTTCATACTTCTGTTTTACTTGGAGGCAGTTGCACAAGCAATTATATTGTGTTAAACATAAAATATTGTATTATTTGATGGCTTATTTATTTATTATGCATGGAAAGCAAGAACTCTAACCCTGAGCCACACCCCCCAGCCTCTTCTACGGCAATTTTTTTTTTGGCGGTACCGGGGATTGAACTCAGGACCTTGCGCTTGCCAGACAGGCACTTGTGCGTCAGAGCTATATCCCTGGCCCATATCCATTTGTTTGCATCTGCTTTCTTGCTGCAAAGGTAAATTGGAGCAAGCCCCATGGAAAGTCTGTGCAGCCTGCACAGTCAAAAATAGTTGCTCTCTGGTCCTTAGAGATACAGTTTGCCCACTTTGTTTTTCCGTTTCTCAAGAGCAGGCACCTTTTGGTGTTCACAGAACAGGAGGCACAGTCCTGCCTGCACCTCTGATTCATAAGCCCAGCAGTAAACCAGGTCGCCTCACTGCAGTCCAGGCGCCTCATCTTCCAGGACCGAGTCTCCAGTTCCTGCTCAGGGTATCCGTACATGGACAAGCTCATTTGTTTCTTTTTGGAACTGAGGATGGAACCCAGGGCTTCACACTGAACTTCATAATCCTCAAGTTTTTGGGTTTTTGAGATAAGGGCTTCCTAAATTGCACAGTCAGAACTTGAACTTGTGGACCTCCAGCAGTAACCTCCTAAAGTGCTGGGATTATAAACACTGGGGCCCCAGGTAACAGCCAAGCTCTTGACCAACGGTCCTAACAGCATGTATGTTTTCTCCCTCAGCAGAAACAATGTTTTGGCTCTTGCCCCATTCACAGCCTCGACCCCATGACAGCGGGAAGGCTTATTTGTGTGGGGAACAACGGTGCCATGCCGAGGGTGCTGCAGGCTCATTTCACTCGCACTGTGGCCCTGCGAGCTTGGTGCTGCCTTATTTCCTCACCATCCTCATTTCATCCAGGAGGAATTAGAGGCCTAGAGGGGCTGAACCACCTGCCTAACGTCCCATCAAGGGATGCCTGCAAGGGGTTCACCGTGCAGCCCAGCTCTGCGGGATGAGAGACAAGTAGACTCCAGTTAGACTGCTTTCCGGCAAAGTTGAACCCTGAGCCAGTTCTGTTGAGAACCTGCCCAGCTCTGACACCCTTTTCCGGGCCCAGCGCGCCCCCTCGTGGCCGGGGAGCGCATCTCCTCTACGTAGCACGGAAGGAGTGCCAGGCTAGAGGGCCGCAGAACCGGGAGAGGCACACAGCAGGCGAAAGGATCGGTGCCGAGGGTAAATAGGGTGTCGCCTCTGCCCAGCCCCCCTTCCCCTCCCCCAAGACGCAGGGACTCCCGCGTCCCTGACTGAGGCCGGGCGCAGAGAAGCGCTGAGTCACGGTGAGGCGCCGACGCCCTCCGATCTCGTTCTTTCCGCGCTTGTAGCCAACTCACCGCGCCCCCGCCGCTACAGAGGCGCCCGGTGCCACCTCGGCCCTGTTCTAGGCCGCAGCCACCGCAGCGTGAGTGCCCTGGGGTCCCTGTCGGGGTGGGCTGGGTTGGCGATGCTGGCGATCTGTTTGCAAGGTCCTGCCTTCCCCCAGCCGGCTGCAGAATCCTAGCGGGGACAGCAAGAGATGCTTAAGTCCTGAGGTTTGGGAAAAGTGGTAGGTGGCTGTTACATCTGTGGTGCAGAAGTCTGATAAATAGCAGCTCAGTTATTCACATGCTTAGAATTTAACTGTAGAAGTCTGGAGGGATCTAGAATAGTCTAGCTGGGGGTAAAAGTACTTCTTGTGTGTGTGTGTGTGTGGATAGTGACAGGCCTGTACTACTTACTTCTCTGCACCATGTGTCCATTACCCAATAAATCTTAATTGATTATTAATCTTTTCGAGAGGATACATTATTAGGATAGGCCTTGGCTGACTGCAGACTATTATTGCTAGGTAGATCCCATCTGAATAACAGCAGCTAATATTCTCATAGCATTAACTATACCCCTTTGAGCTAGGCACTTTATACCCCCAGGCACTCATGGTGAAACTGAGGCACAGAGAGTCCCAAGTCAAAGGGCTGATTGATGTGTGCTGAAGCTGGGATGCAGTCCCAGGATGCTTGGCTCTAGAACCCACCTCTTTTTTTATTAATGTTATTGAGAAAAAAATTGCAATGAGACAGTTTCAAAACAGGTTGGTAGGTGAGTTACAACAATTAATGCATTGCATATTGTTGTCTTTGTAGTAGTCATTCATAACATAAGATGCAGATATGATATCCCGTCCAAACACTATTAGTACAAGTCTTTCTTCTTATTGAATTAAGAGAAAGTGGCTATATATCTATCATAGCTATTTTGTACATACAGATACAAAATTGTCCTTCATTTATATTTCTTTTATTGTTTAGTTTTGTCAGAGAAGGGTATTCTATTGCCATCCAAATACTGTAGGTGAATGAATTCAGCAAAATATTCCGATATAGTCCAGTAGTCCACAATAGTAGTGGGTTATCCACAGGACTGGCAATGTCCGAATCTGATGACTTGAGCCTTCCACAGCTCAGTATATTAACATGGCTTCACTTTTCATACCTTGTTTCTGTACTTTTCTGCTGGATGGTTAAGGCCAAGATAAAGCAAGACCTATATATCCTGAAATGTAACTTTTCTATCTGACAAGGTCGGTCAAGTCCCCTCAGGACTTATCCCGAAATCCTGTACCACACTTGCCAAAGCACTTCTGATTTTAGTAGGCAGCGTCTTTGGAGGCTTCATCTTTGGAGCTGCAGTTACTGTCTGCAAAGGCTGTAAGTGGAAAGCAGTCCACTGTGTCTGTTCTGTGATAGTTTGCTGAGGAGATCTTAGACCCCAGTTCCTTGCATAGAGGAAACGTTTCTGATCCTGAAACCCTGGCTACTGGCAGGTCCCAAGATATGGATGCATTGCCAAAGACTGCACATCACGAGTTGCCTCACTTTAGAAAACTTCATGAAAAAAATGCAAAGGTTTCTTGCCTAAAGTGTTGGCCATGAACTTGTGGGATAGATGGGTCTCAAAGATCTCTTTTAGTGCCAACATCTTCAGCATGCTCTGGTGACAGTCACAGACTGTGTGGTTTTACTGTGTGTTTCCTATGTTCTCACACAAATACTCCCTCCAGTCTGTCACCCTGCCCTATGGGGTGGCAATGTGGATATGGGAGGATATCTGAGGGTCCAGTGAAGCAAAGCAGATGAAGCCCTCATTAGAAGAAGTAAGGGCCCAGCAGAGCTGGTACTACTAACCCTTGTTCAAGGTGCCTATAGGATTATATGAGGTAATTGTAAATAATTAGTGGAGTACCAGGCTCTGGAAAGTGTGACTATACATGCTCACCATCATCATTGTTTTAAGCTATTAATCCAGGCCTTATCCGTAATAAGCACCCAATAATTAGAACTGTCACTATCTCAAGCAAGTCTAATTTGAATATCCTTTATTTTGTAGTCCTTCGATAGCTCTTCCCTGTGCCTTCTGTTTTGTTGTTCCTCCAATTGCTCTTTATCCTCTCCAGCTCAGCGTCAGAAGGCTTTCTTTGCAGACTGTGACATGGGCTCCTCAAAGAAGGTTGTTCTCTCCGTGCTCAGCCGGGAGCAGTCAGAAGGGGTTGGAGCACGAGTCCGCAGAAGCATCGGCAGACCTGAGGTACGCTGGTTAGGCAGCCACTCCTTGCTTGCTTTCAGAAGTGATTGGTAGAATATTGGGGATGACTTGGGAAGAGAGGGCCACAGTGGTCATGAGTTGCCCTCTTGGGTGCCATGAATGTGCCTCCATGGTTAGGACTTGTGCAAACTAGTCCTGACCCAAAGGAGATTTCTAGAATGTGGATACAGACTCTGGGGCCAAGGTGGAACTGAGCTCCTGGAAGTAGTTCTGCTTCTCACAGAGCACCCACGCCCTGCTCTGGGATGACTTGCTACCTGCCTTGGCATATGCTACACCAAAAATGAGTACCTCACAATCCCCCAGTTTATATGCCCAGTGTTCAAATCACCAGGGAGTACCATCACCTTTCGGTTCCAAATTCCTAAGAACGAATCTATTTGGTGTGTGCTTTAGTTACTTTCTTGTCTCTGTGACAAAGTACCTGACACCCCACAATTTAAAGGAAAAGTCTATTTGGGCTCTTGTTTTGAGCCCATGATTAGCTGGCTGGCTTCAGGGCAAGAAATGGCTGGGCAGTTGAGCCAGGCAGAGGAAAGCTGCTCTAGTCATGGTGACCAGCAAGAAGACCCTGTGTGGAGGAGCCATGTCCCCAGTGACTCACCTCTTCTGACCAGATCACAAAGCATGTCTGCTATAGGTCCCCATGATTCAAACATCTTTCAAGAGCCTGGCCTATGAATACATGAGGCTCATGGAGGATATCTAGGTATAAACCATACCAGCTCGGCAGGAGGCAGGGCTCTGTTCCTGGCCAGCCATGCATCAGGGATTTGGATTCACAGAGAGACCGCTGAGACGTACCTCTGTAGATGCCCTGTGAGGCATTGATGGTGACTCAGAATGTGACCATAGGTTATGTAGATGTTTGTGAAGAGTAGGAAATACTTTCAATTGAGTGGAACTGGGGGTGCATGGGGAAAATTTCTTATATGTACAAACAAGTTTCAAATAGTGGTCATGACCTATGGATATAGTCCCCAGTGCCACACCAAATTCCAATTATTTATTTATTTATTTGTTTGTTTATTTTGTGTTACTGGGGATTGAATTTGGGAACTTGTGCTTGCTAGGCAGGTGCTTATGCTGCTGAGCTATCTTCCCAG
Organism: Octodon degus; assembly: GCF_000260255.1. Classification (NCBI taxonomy): domain Eukaryota; kingdom Metazoa; phylum Chordata; class Mammalia; order Rodentia; family Octodontidae; genus Octodon; species Octodon degus. The sequence goes on along the minus strand of NW_004524645.1, from coordinate 8,125,683 downwards.
TCCCTCCAATGTTTTCAGTAAGAAAAAATATATAATAGGCAAATGTATTCCAATTTGAATAGTAAAGGGCTTGCCAGTTCTGTTAAACCCTACTCAAATATTTTCATGCTACTTTGTTGCTGGACCTAAACTTTATACTACTTATGATGTAAGTGTTACTTTCTCCACTTCTTAATAAAAAGTATATTTGAGGAGTGTTCATTGCATTTAAAAATCTCTTAGTTTCTTTGAGTGTTGCCCTACATTGTTGATGGATTTGTTTTTAAAAACTATTTTTTAACTGACAAAAAGTGTATGGATTTATGGTGACAATATGATATTTTGGTTTATGTATATACTGTAGAATGACTAAAGCAAATTGATTAACATGTGCATTATCTCACATAATCTATTTCCATTGTGAGGACATTTAAAATCTACAGTCTTAGCAATTTTACCTGTAGAATACATTGTCAGGAACTAAAGTCACCATGTTATGCAGTAGATCTCTCAATCTTACTCTATGTCTGACTGAAATTTTGTGCCCTTTCCAGCCGTTGGTGCCCACCATTCTTCTGGGTCTACTTGCTTACATTCCACATGTGAGGAAGATCATGTAGGCTTTGTTTTTCTGTGTCTGGTTTCTTTCCCTGAGCATGAGGTTGACTGGCTTAGGAGGTAGGGGTGAACCACCAACCCATCTCTCCTTTAGCCACATTAGGCTTTCTTGGCTTTGCCTTTGCCTTTCTCTTTTTAACATTTACTTCCCGATTACTCACAAATACCTTCTTATGTCCACCAAATACTGTTTGCTAAGGGATACAAAAACCAGGCTTATACTAATGGGAATGTGCACAGGTGCACATGGAGGTGGTGTCATATTCTCATAGGCTTCGTCATGAGCAGAACAAGTGGAAAGAGTTCCAAGAGCTCAAAGGCACCTGCCAGTGAACCATTCTTGTGCGTTAAGGGGAGTTAGCAATCTAATGAGTTGTTCATCAGCCAGGAACACATCTGCCGCAGGTTTCTTCATTTTTTTTTTTGTATCCTGTGAACCCTGTTGGTAGTTTGTTGAAACCTGTTAGTTCTTTTGCAAAATGATGTTTTTTTAAATACAAAAGATACATGGGATTACCAAGGACAACTTTTTTTAAAATTTATTTTTTATGTATTTATTACACAGTCTACAGGGTGTACAGGGTCTCACTATGTAGATTGGACTCGTAGTGATCCTCCTGTTTTCAGCCTCCCAAACATTGGGATTACAGGCACGCGCCACCACGCCCAGTCTCAATTGCTGTTTCAGCACACCCCTGGGCGGGGCCGGCACAGCACTCTGGGAATCAAACCCCAGCCGCTGAGCTCTGCCTAAGCAGGAGCTTTAGTCTGCTGAGCTATCTGGCCGGCCCCCAAGCACAACTTTTATACTACAATATGGATAAATGATTTAAAAATTATTTTGTAATCTAGTAACTTTGCATTAAATGACAAGATTTGGTTGCTGCTCAAATAGCAGCCTAATTTCAAAGCAAGGAGGAGCATGAAGGCTACTTCAGCATACCTATTCATAACTGTAATGTGATAGGAAAAGATACTTTGCATTCTCTTGTTATCGGAGTTACAGGTACTGGTAATTTACTTCAGTTCACTGAGTATATTCAAAATTAAATAAAATATTAAATTTTGATCTGGTAATAGTGATGGTTGTATAACCATGTGCATACTTAATCCCATAGGAGACTGACACGCTGCCTGCTACTTTAAATGATTAATATGCTAGGTTTTATTTTATGTATATTTTACCACAATAAAGAATTCACACAAATTTATTTAGAAGATAACACAATAAAAATGTTTTTTTGTCAGACAGGGTCTCCCTGTGTAGTTCCGGCTGACCTTGAACTAACTGTATAGCCCACGCTGGCCTCAACCAGAGGTGATGGTGATGGTGATCTTCCTGCCCCAGCTTCCTTGAGTGCTGGGATTACAGATGTGAGCCACCATACCTAGAAAGATGTAGAATGTTTTTTTATAATCCAAATTTACAGTGCCTTGGATACTGTCCCATGGTCCTAGAGAAGCCTTCTTGGCTGGAAACCTGGGCTTTCAAGATGCTCATACTCTAATGCAGGTCTCCCGTGTCCCAGGCCAGCCTCTACCCTAAGGAAAACTAAATGGACAGGTATAATTTCTCATCTCATCAGCTTAGCAGCTAAGACAAAAAGTATTTAATTTTGTTTCCATATCATTGTGTATTTTACATTATGGGGATTAGGTAGAATAAACAATTTTGTGTGCTGGTGTTTTCATTTAGCATAGGAGACAAGGCTTTCCCATGAATGAAGGCATTTGCCCAACATCAAAGAGGTTACTTTTCCTTTTTCTTAGTTAGTTAGTTAGTTAGTTAGTTAGTTAATTAGTTAGTTAGTTGATGCAGGGTCTCATTATACAGCTCCTGTATCAGCCTCCAAAGCACTGGGAATATAGTTGTGTCCCACCATGCCCCATTTTGGTGACTGGCATGGTGTGCCCAGGGTTCCAGGATGGGCATGGCATATGGTACCGGAGACAAACCCAGGTCCTTGCGCTTGCCAGGCAGGCACTTAGACTGCCGAGCTATCTCCCTAACCCAAACAGGTTACTTTTCAAACTCAACACCAAGGTTTATACCTCTGAAGAAATACTTCTGAACTTTGGACCCCAAAGCCATTTTATTCCATAGAATTTACAGCAGTGCTCAATATTAGCAGTGACAAATGATATTTTCCCTAACATTGCAAATATGGAGATAGAAGAGGAATTTATTGTGTTCTTGCTGAACCTTTGTATGAGCAACAGTAAAGAAAAGATACATTAAAAGTGTTTCACTCCTTTCTGCGCCGGCCGGATAGCTCAGCAGACTAAAGTGCCTGCTTAGGCAGAGGGCAGAGGCCGGGGTTTGATCCCTGGCATACCGTGCTGGCCCTGCCCCTGGGGTGTGCTGAGAAGGTGATTGAGACTGGGCGTGGTGGCACGTGCCTGTAATCCTAGCACTTGGGAGGCTGAAAACAGGAGAATCACTACAAGTCTGATCTATGCAGTGAGACCCTGTAGACCCTGTCCTAAATACAGGAAAAAACCAAACAGTGTTTCACTCCTTTCAATACAATTGTTCATGGGCCAGGCTAGCCAGACTGGAGTTTCAATAGCCTGGTACCCTGGTGTCAGTGTGTGCTTCCTCTGGGCTTCCCACAGGAGCAAAACCCACTACTTAGCTGGTCTTGTCATTGTCCCACTCTTCCTTTCACCAGACACTGCTCAGTGCAGTGGATCCACTTTGGGCTATTCTTATTTATCTTTGATATAAATGAATAATTTTTAAATAAGGCAGAGAAAGTAATGTAATGAATCTCCTGGCATTCTCAATGAACAGTACATGGGGACTCTCATTTCATCTATATCCTCATGCAGTTCTCCCATTATGTTGACAAGAAGCCTAGCCATCACTTCACTTGTAATATCTGTTTCTAAAAAGAGAGAAAATTTTAAAATAGATGTGTATGATTGCATTAACACTTAGAAATTATAATGATTCCTTATATCATCAAATAGCCCTGATTAATCTTGGTCTTCATTGATATAATCCCTGATGTAGATAGTGTTCTTCAGTATCAAGGTGGCTGCATATTGGGTCAAGGTGGATAGTCTAGTCAGTGGTGGCGAACATATGGCACATGTGCTGCAGCAGCCTGTTTGTGTCATTTGAATGCTGTAATGGGTTTGCCATCATTGGTCTAGAGCTACAACTCAAGAAAGCTCAGGACCTATCTTGAATTTCTATCTCAGTATCTCTATCTCTGCTAAGACAGGTGTTGGCAATTTCTTCTACCTTGTCATTTTTACTCTCAGGGCTCAGTTTAGAGGCTAAGTAAGCCTAAGAAGTGTCTGAACTGGTGGAATCTATCTTGAAGAGACTGTCTCTTCTGCTGCCATATTGTCTTTATGTAGGCTGCTTCCTTGGGTAGTATTGCCTTTATGTCATTAGGATTAAGTTTGGCTGTGTATGACAGGAAGGAACTTTTGAAACCAAGGGATAACATAAGTGCTTATGTTTCCCTTCTATAAAACCCCCTAATAGGCAGTGTAGAGGACCCAAAGGCTCCATTCGTATCAGAGACCCATATTCATACAGTTTTCATTTATAATTCTTTATACATTCCCAGTGCATCACCTTAGGTCAAAGACAGCTACTAGGGCAATAACAGCCACGTGTCCTCTGGCATGAAAGAGAGAAACAGGAGAAAGACAAAAAGACCCACATTAACTATCCACCTTCCTTTCTACAGAATTCCTCTAAAAGGCCCATGCTATAACTTCTCCTCACTGCCATATTTAATCATAGGATCTCATATAGCTAAAGAGAGACTAGAGAATCTAACATAAGTACCTTTCAGGATGTTTGTGGGACAGCTTTTATACACAGAATGAATTAGTCTAGACTGAATGGAGTATCATGAAAAAACAGCGTGAGTCCTGCCCCCCACAAACTGCCATTCCTCTTAGATACTTCCAGTTGTTCCTGATTTAAATAATAGGCCACACTGCTAGAGATTTATCCTGGGGATGCCGTATTCCTGAGGGGTGGTGGCCATATGTTGGATCAGCCTTCTCAAGAGACCAAAAGAAGTAGCTTGTAAACTGCTGCTCATTTGGCAGCTAAAGGATTTGGAGGTGTTTGAAGCAAAGGAAAAATTAAAAGATTGGTTTAATATGTAGAGATAGAAAATGTGATTGAGTTGGAAACTTAGTTAAAATATTTTAGCAAATCAAGGTTCTCAGTATAAATCTAATCTTGTATAAAGATAACACGTTTAACTTAACGTTGTTGAATTTGTGCTAAATGTTTAGAGGAGATTAAGAGCTTTGGTGAGGATGGAATGTGCAAGCCATATGACAGATGGTACTGATATGTGTGTATCTCTTCCCCAAGTTCACGTATTGAGATCTTAGCCTTCGTGGTGACAAGGCCTTTGGGAGGTGGGTAGGCTATGAAGGTTGAATGTTCACAGTGGGATCCATTCCCTTACAAAAGAGATCAAAAAGAGTTAATTGGCTCCTTCTAAGAACATGAGTAATCATGTTCTTGTAAGTAACATTTTAGTACAACAGTCAAATGTAGTGTATTTTTGCTTATTGGCGGAAGGGTGTTGTTTACACATCTCCTGTAATCTGGCCAGATAAAGAGTTGTCTCTCTGACTCATGCCTCAGCAAACCTCCTGGTTTCTGTAGCCTTTTCACTGTCTTGAATTTCTTTCGGTGTGTGTCCGTGTACTATAAATTGATGACCAGAGTGATGGAATGTGCAAGCAATATGACAAATCATACTGATATGTGTGTATCCCTCTCCCGAGTTCATATGTTGAGATCTTAGCCTTCATGGTGACAAGGCCTTTGGGAGGTGGGTAGGCCATGAAGTTGAGTGTTCGCAAGTGGGGTTCATTCCCCTACAAAGAGATCACCAAGAGTTAGTTGTCCCCATCTATTAAGTGAGAGCACAGCTAGAAGGCACCTTCTTTGAACCAGAAAGTGGGCCTTCACAAGACAGCAAATGTTCTGCTAACTTAATTTTGGACTTCTCAGCCTCCAGAACCATAAGAAATAATTTTTGGTTATTTGCACGCTGCTCAGCTTATGATATTTTGTAATAGTTGCTTGAACAGAGGAATGAAAATTCATACTGAGTTTGACCATTCTTCTACTGTTTTAGACAGTAGGTGCTGGTTTCTATTTAGATGGCTTCTTATCAAGTGGTCATTTATATGAATAGCCTGAGGCTTTTCTTAGTCTTTTAAGTTTTGCTTTCCTTTTGATAAACAATTCTGTCTTTAAGTCAGTTCTTTCTTTTCTTGCATTTTATTATAAACCAGCAAGAGGAAGCAGGTTACACTTTTGGCCCTGCTTAGAAATATCTTTAGCAAGGGCTGGCCAAATAGCTCAACGGGTTAAAGTGCCTGCAAGCAGGCACAGAGGCTGGGGGTTCGATCCCCAGGCCTGCTGTGCTGGCCCCGCCCCCAGGGTGTGCTGAGACAGTGATTAAACCTGGGCATGGTGGTGCACGCCTGTAATCCCAGCACTTGGGAGGCTGTTAACAAGAGAATCATTTAGAGTCCGGTCTATGTAATGAGAACCTGAACACCCTGTAGACCCTTCCCTAAAATACAGAAAAAAAGAAAGAAATAGCTTTAGCTAAAATACTCAGTTCCATTACTCACTAGTTTTACTTTTCACAAAACATGAAGATATAATTCAGCCAAGTTCTTTGCCACTTTGTAAGGAGGGTGCTTTCCCAATAGTATATACCTCATTTCTTTCTGAGACTTCATTGGAATGGACTTCATGGTTCAGGATTACTTAGATATTCTTTAGAAAGTTCAAGACACTGTCTCCAGGTCTCTTCTTTTTTTCTGGGCCCTCCCTAGAGTTGCTTCTAACGATCCATTCAATAGCAATGGAGGTTATTTTCCTAGGATGAACTTCAAATCTTTTTGGCTTCTATCCATTACCCAATTCCAATGCCACTTCCACATCTTTAGATTTTCCTTACAGTGCCCCATTTCTCAGTACCAGTAAATTACAACTCCTCTGGGAGTGGTTGATGAGACTAGGGTCTTCTTTTCACAGTTTATTGGACAACAGGACATAATTCATATTTGTCCATATGAAACTTTGATATTGATAAACAAATTTCTTTCCCACATTTTAATGCCAAAGAGCCACAATGTAGAACTGGCAATGTATTTTAAGGCTCTAACCCTTTTGCTTTGCACTGAGGAAATAGTGGTTCAGAGCTTTATAGGATCAGTGCATTATAACAGGTAACACATTTTTTTCTTTCCAATCCTTACATCTTTTGAAGTATATATTATCTGTGAGAAAAAATTATGACATAAAAGAATTCTTTCTTCCTGATAACCCAGTTCTTTTCCCAGGCTTGCACTGAGTTGAAATAAAGTACTAAGCAACAGGACAAGATTGACTAGATCCAAGATCTGCACGGGTGATATTCCCTGGAAAGGGACGTAGATTCCATCTTACCGATTGAGGAGAAAAGGGTGAATTTAGAATGTAAAAGAGAAAGAGGAGAAAAGACTGTCTAGACAATTTAAAGAGATTTAAAAACTTAGGCTGAGAGAAGATGGAGACAATATATATAGAAAGGGGGATAAGGAGAATTTCAAACATCTTTTTAAAGTCCATTTGGTAATTTTTAGAGGCTTCAATACATATTTGAATTGACTTTCAATTGAATATTAGACTGGATGACAAACTAGCCAGTGATGACTTACATACTTTGCTAGGCTGAAAACCTTGAAGAAGCCTGGTGAATTTACATTACGTGCATATATATGCATGCACACACACACACACACACACACACACACACACATACACACACATCTACAATGTATATATTTGTATGTATGTTTTGTGTTTTTGTTCACAGATAGTGAAATCAATTAGCAAGCCGGCCAGGAAGCTCAGCAGACTGAAGCATCTGTTTAGGCAGGTGCAGGGACTGGGTTCGATACCTGGCCTGCTGTGCCAGCCCTGCCCCTGGGACATGCTGAGTGGGCGATTGAGACTGGATGTGGTGGAGTGCACCTGTAATCCCAGTGCTTGGGATGGATGAAAACAGGAGGATCACTATGAGTCTGATCTGTGTAGTGAGACCCTGTAGACCCCATACTAAATACATAAAAAAAAATTAGATGAGCTGAAAAGAAGTTATAGAAAGAGTCTTTTTGAAACTGTCTCATTGCTATTTGTTCATCAATAAAATTATGGAAAAAATAATCTTTTACATATAAAAGATTAAAAAACAAAAAATATTGAAAAAGAAGAAATAAGACAATCTAAATAGTTTAATTCCCATATGAATAATTAAATCCATATTTTTAAAGTCTTTCTCAAAGACAACAGGTCTTGATGATTTTACAGACAAATTTTGCCAAATATTTAAGGTTTAGAAAATTCCAACAATAACAAATTGTCCAGAGAATGAAACTGGAAGAAGTGGTCCTCATATCCCATTATAAAGTTGAAATTGCTACGCTGCCAGGACTGGACAATGCCAAAAGTGAAAGGATATTTGTATCACATTTATAAATACTTTTGCTAGAGTTACAAATAAAATATTATCCAACAAAATACAATAATGTTTCATGACCAAGTTTGGAATATCTGAAGAGAGCAAGTTTATCTTATTGTTAGAAAAACTTTGTGTGTAACTTACTAACATTACGAGTTTAAAGGAAGATGGGCATGGTGGTACATGCCTGTAATCCCAGCACTCTAGGAGGCTGAGCCAGGAGGATTGCAGATTTGAGTCCAGCCTGGGCAGTATACCAATTTAGTGAGAACTGTACTCAAAAATATATTTACTTACACTTACACTTTTATTTATATGCCACATATTTATTTACATATACTTATATATGATTCATATATTATATATTTAAATTTTAAATTATATACCATTATATATACATACTTAAAATATTTTTAAGACATAATGGGCTTGATCCCTAGTATTACACAAAAAGAGCTTAAAAAGAGAAAATGTATATAAATATTACAATTGATGTAGAAGAGGCATTGAGAATTCAACATCCATTTATATTTTGTAAAAATAGTCAACAACATACAAAACTACAAATAGAGGGGAAGCCCCTGAATTTCATGAAGTGAATCTACAAAAAGCCATTAAAATTAAAATAAAGCAACTTCTGCATTAAGCAATCTGGTTACCAGTGAAACTTCAGAAATCAAGCTGGGTAAAGTCTGTGGTGAGACAAGTAAGTATATTTGCAGCAATAACTTCTACTTGACACTTGCAGAGATGATAGCTTGCAAAAAGACCAGAAAAAGAAACAGAAATTATAAAGATTAAAAATAGGGCCAGCCAAATTGCTCAGGGACCTGGGATTCCATCCCCGGGCCTGCGGTGCTGGCCCCGCCCCCAGGGAGCACTGAGACAGCAATTGAGACTGGGTGTGGTAGCGCGTGCCTGTAATCCCAGCTCTTGGGACATTGTAAACAGGCAGATCACTACAAGTCTGATCTAGGAGTAAGACCCCGAACACCCTGTAGATGCTTCCCTAAAATACAGAAAAAAATTAAAAAGTAAAAAGAAATAAAAGGAAGCAGTTATTCTCTAATGAACATTGGTTGGAATATGACTGCCAGATATTTGCTTCATCCTTGTGATAGGATGATGCTCTCACGTCCATTTTTACTGCATTACCCATGACTCCCATAGGCAGGACCGTGCTGCTTGCTTCCTTTTTTTTTTTTTTTTTTTTTTTGCGGAACTGGGGATTGAACTCAGACCATTGTGCTTACCAGGCAAGCGTTTATTCTACTGAGCCGTATCCCCGGCGCCAAATTTTTGTTTTGCTTTTGTGTGTGTGTGTGTGTGTGTGTGTGTGTGTGCTGCTCTTCTCCTACTCTGAGCTTGACCATGCTTGTCCTTTATAGGAGGCACTGTTCTGGCCTAAGTTCATGAATGAGAAGATACGTAGAGGCCAGTTGAGGCCAGAAAAACACAAAAATTGGAGCTGTCACAGCTTCAATCTAATACAAACAAAAAATATGTGAACCATTAGGGAAAAGCCTATTTTTGGGGGAGATGGTGGATTGTGACAGGTTCTTATTATGTAGCACAGAATTGGCCTTGAACTCGCTATGTAGCCCAGGCTGGTCTAATGGGCTAACCTTCTGCCTCAGCCTCCCAAGTGCTCATAGTAGAAGCACAAGGCACCATGCACAGGTGGGGGGAAACTTGCTGATAAATACACTGGCTATATGAATAACCAAAAGAAGCTACAGCTGAGCTGTTAAAATGAGAGCTAAACAGTGTTCAGAATCGCCTTTCCATTTGTATGTCTAATCTCCAGAAGCAAATTGTTCAAAATATAATTTAATATTCTTTTAAATTTTATTTATTTATGTGTGTGTGTGTGTGTGTGTGTGTGTGTGGCCAGCTCAGCCCACCAGCGGGAAGGGCTGGCTGGCATGTGATGCTGGGGGATTGAACCGCGGTCCCTGTGCTTTGATAAGCTTGTCCTAAGTAGGTGCTTTAGACCACTGAGCCATCTTACCAGCCTTCAAAATATAATTTAAATCGCTTTTCATAATACCATTAAATATGTTAGCTAGAAAAAAATAAAACATGTAATCAAAAATCTCTATGAAGGAAATTATAAGTCCTTATTGAGGGACATTAAATTTTTTTAAAATGGAGACAACTGCCTTTTTTCCCCATAATTTTATTGAGAAATAAATAGCAATGAGACAGTTTCAAATCAAATTTGTAGGACAGTTTCAGTAATTCACACATTGCATACATTCTTCCTAGTGGTTAATTGCTGCACAAGATGTGGACTTGATATCCTATTTAGAAACACTATTAGAACAAATCATTCTATTCATTAAGAGAGTGTAACTATATATCTATTGTAACCGCTTTGAATACACAGATACAAAATGGACATTCATCTGTATCCCCTTTTTTTGTTAACTTCATTATTTGAATATTATGGGTGTGTTAACTCAGCAAAATATTCCAAAAGAGTCCAGTAGCCCGTAATAGTATTGGGTCTTCCACTTCACTGGCAATGTCAGAAATTGTTGACCTGAGTCCCCCACAGCTCAACATAACACCATGGCTTTACTCCTTATACTTGTTTTTCTACTTTTCGGCTGGATGGTTAAGACCGAGGTAAAGCAGGACCTGTGCAACAAGAGTTGTAGCTTTTGGGTCTGAGAAGGTTAGTGAAATCCCCTCAGGATTTATCCTGAGATCCTGTAGCTCAGATTGTAGAACCTTTGTCAGTGTCAGTCATGCTGACTGCCTTTCTTAATAGGAAAACAATACTATATAAATGTCATTTTCCCCCAAATTGATCCAGGTTGCTGCTTCTCTCCCCCCACCCCACCCCCAGTTCTTATTTGGTGTTAGTCCATGTTTGCAGTACATAATGATCTCATTCTTTGTGTGGTGGACATAACACACCTCAATGCTCCCTACATCTCTTGGTTCCCTTCCCAATTGAAAAATTCAAATCCCTACTTCCTATTACGTGTCTTTTATTTTGCATCTTTTATATTCTTTCAGTGGCTTAGTGATCCTACCATCTTCCCTGGCACCATAGCTAGAAGTTTGAGGGTCATTGAATTCTCATTCATTTTCCCTCATAAATATCTGCCTAGTCAATCAGCCATCTCCCATTACTACTGCCATTGCTTTAGTTCTTTTCTTAAAAATTAATTTTATCAGCACAATATATATATATATATATATATATATATATATATATATATATATATATATCACAATCATCATAGGGAATTTGTGCCTGTAAATGATATATCTTAATTCTTCTTATGAGACTATTGAAATGAATTTGTAAATATCCTTCTCTTACCTTAACAAATTATCTTTCGTAGAGTGGTCTTTTGTTTTGTTTTGAATTTTTATTTTCTTTTTTAAAATTTATGTATTTGATATAGGGTCTCACTACACAGCTTCGACTTATAGTGATCCTCCTGTTTTCAGCCTCCCATGTGCTGGGATTACATGTGCATGCCACCACACCCAGACTTAGTGGACGGCTAGTATGCCCAGGGGTGGGGCTGGTGTGGTATGTGAGATCGAGCCCTGGTTTCTGAGCTTGCCAAAGCAGGCACTTATTCTGCTAAGCTATCTTGGCGGCCCTGAATTTTTATTTTCATTAATTCATGGTTGCAACACACAATGACTAAATTCTTCATGGAGAGGCTGTACATGTACATGACACATCTTCATTCTTTCTTCAACTCCTTCCCCTTCCTTCCCCCTCCATCGCTCCCTGTTTTGGTATCCTTCTATTTTCATAGAGTGATCTTTTAAAATCTGATTATCTCAACCCTTGATTAAAACCCATCACCTTAAAGATAAGATCCATATGTCTGTAAGCTTTGACCTCTGTCCCTCTGCCCATCTTTCATCATAATTCCATGTGCCTCTTTTTCCCTGGTAGAGTAGTTCCCTTGCACTTCTTCAAGCACGCCAAGCTGTCTCTCTACTCTTCTCCCTGAAGTACCCTTCCTTTCCTCTTTGTCTGTGCATGTACTTGAAGACCCAGCTCAAGTGCCACCTCCCTGGTAGCACCTCCCAGGATCTTATGTGTGTGAAGGTGTTTTCCTCCTGACACTTATGCTCACACTACAATGATCAATTTTCTGGTCTGTTCCTCCTGGCTATTGTAAATCTGTTCAGGGTGCAGACTGATCTTGTTTGTACTTGATTATTTATATCTTAGATGATCATGGACTGTTTGTCAATGCTAGGCTCGTCTCATAAAATGTTGACTGTAACATAAACAGTCAATATATATATATATATATATATATATATATATATAATCTTTCTTAAAGCAATTTTCATTGTAGAAGTTTCTTCACTGGTTATGCAGTTTTCAAGGAGTTTTTCTAAACTTGTTCATGAATATAGCCCTAGTAGCTATAAAGGCTTAAAAGGTATGGCTTAAAAGGCATGTCTAATCTGCTGAATGTTATCTTTATTTTAGTTAAAAAATCTGGATCCATTTTTACTGTTTGATGAATTCAAAGGAGGTAGACCTGGAGGATTTCCTGATCATCCACATCGAGGTTTTGAAACAGTAAGTGTAACAATTTGACTGAAGAAATGTATACTTTAAAATTTGAATTTTGGGGTTTTTTTTGGTAGTGGGAATCAAGCTGAGGAATTCACACTTGCCAGGCACATGCTCTGCCACTGAGCTTATCCCGAGCTCTTTTTTTTTTTTTTGAGACAAAGTATCATGTAGTTCAGACAAGCCTTGAACTCACTATGAAACCTAGGTTGGCCTCAAACTTCAGCATTCCTTGCTCAGGCTTTTGAGTGCTTGGATTAGAAGCATGTGCCACTATGCCCGGAAAAACTTGATTCTGTATTCTAACACAAAATTCAAGTTTAGAAACAATAAAAAAAATAAGCTGAAATTAATATATATGTTTCTAGCCACAGACTGTCTACTATAGAACTGTAATCCTATTTTACCTGAAGTATACTTGACTTTATGTATTTACTCTTTTTAATAGTTTTTGAATTTCTGCCACTGAAGACATTCCTATTTGAGCAGTTGATAAAGGGAGGAATTGTCTTCTTAAAATATTTTTATAATGAAAATAATTTACTGGAGATAAAAGAAACTAATAATTTTATATAGAAAATTGTTACTATGCAAGAATATTCAGAAATGTTTAAGCTTGGGTAATATTATAAACCCCAAGAACTCAATAAATATTTGTTAAATTTCAAGAAATTATAGTCACGGGAGAAAAAATCAATAGAAAAAGCCATGAGAATTTTGAAAGACATACTTATGCATTTACAATTTCAACTGCAACATGTGGAGATTCAGTTAAATAGTTAATGTTGAGTTTTAGTTAAATATGGTAATAAAATATGCAGTATAAGATTGTGGCACTTTCAATAAGTCCCTTCCCCACACAGTTACTTCCTGTTACAAAGTTTAGTCATTTGCTCCATGAGAAAGACCTGTACTCTCAGTAAACAATTCAGGTTGTTAAAGGCTTAATTTGTTTGTAAAGCCAATAGTGAGTGGGTAAATATTTCCTGGAGTTGGGTGAGGCACAGGTGTCGGTGTAGGGTGACCTTTTCTATATTGGATGTGTGTTGTGTGTGGAGAGTGTTGTAAGGAGTGAGGGAGTGAGACCAGTGAATAAAGAAGGGTAACCCCTGTTTGTCTTCATGTGTAGTTTAGTTAAGGAGGTGAGCCATGGACAGGGAAAAAATTAACCACCATGGCAGGAAGGTAGAATGAACCAAGAATTTTCTAGAAACAGGATTAGGTTGACTGGACCTGTCTTCTTTCTTCATTTAGCCATTTTCCTGCTAGTTAACAATTGGCAGGCACTCTGCTTTCCCTACACCTGAGCTGGTTCCCTCTCACCTCACAGAGCATGTCTTTCCACGTTATCATCTTACTCTCTAAGATCCTTTCAAACATCATTATCTCTGTGAACTTTTCCTCACAGTTCCAGAAGGATACACTTTCTCTCACCTTTGATCCCCATAGCATATTTTTTTAACCAGTCTCACATACATTGTACCATTATGGTGGCTTTGATCATATTTTCTCTGGGGTATGTTAGAGCTAGGAATTGCCTCAGTCTTCCTCCTTGTCACACATGGGAACTGACGATAAATTGAATAATGAACAGAAGTGGTTGTTGCTGAAGACAGTGGATATATTTAATAAACGGAAAGACGAATTGTATTGCTTGCATTTCCATTATGCAGAGTGCTTCTAGGGGATGGTGTTTTTATCAATGGTGAGGTGCTTGACTTTAAGCAGCTCTGTGATGAACGTTCTGCTGCAAAATATTGATAAAGCCTAGCTGTGATTACAGTTGATCCTCATTATTTGTGTATGTATGAATTCATCGACTTTGAAAACTTACTGGTAACTATTTGTGGCGTTTTCTTGGTAGCTCATGGACATTGGCAGAGTGGAAGAATTTTTTAATCATCTAATGTTTATGATCCCTGCTGGAATAAGGCAATGCTCTGCTTTCTTACTTTGACTACAATCACATAGCCCAATGTCCTTTTTCTGTCTCTTTCTTTCTTTCTTTCTTTCTTTCTTTCTTTCTTTCTTTCTTTCTTTCTTTC